>NC_091086.1:26483181-26786212 GCF_032405125.1 Capricornis sumatraensis
ATAAAGTAGTAGGTATTTGATGGATATTTGCTGAATTAATTTATTAAATGAAGTAGGGAATAGCAGTTACTGAGACTGAACAGATGGCCTGCCTCTACCACACTCTGCTGTATCATTTCAGATGATTTACTTCAAGCCTTTTGTTCCCCACATGAACCTATTGTGGTAAGAGGCAAAACTTTCCCTCTACCATCTTAGAGGGTCTTCCCTTGGGTCTGAGAATTAAGTTGATGAAACAGATTAATAGGAGGGAAACATACAAATTTATTTAATATTAGTTTTATGTGACACAGGAACACTCATAAGGGAATGAAGATTCAACACCTAAATGCTTTTATACCAGGCCAAATTGTGGGAAAGTAACTAAAATATATATAGAGGCTCATGGATGATAAGAATTATTTTAAGAAGGTCTGTTTGTACAGAATTTTCCCAGCCTCTATATCCTATCTCTGGTAAAGAATGTTTCTTTCTTCCTCGTATAGGAATAGCTCTTTCACATGGGAGTTTTAGCTCCTATTTTCCACAAGAAAGTGGGAAGTAAGATTGTGCTTCTGTGCTTCTTACACCTGCTGTTTTTCAGGTGGCTTTAGTTCAAAATAACCCTTATGCCAAAGTGGCAGGTTTGAGGCATATTCTGCCACCTTCCATTACCTCCTGGGCTTGCTGGAAAGATGGAATGCATTTTGCATGTAAAGCACTAAGCCCATACTAAGTATGAATACTTGCTGTTTGTAAAATTAATTCACGCTTCTTTGCTGTGAGTGCACAAACCATACTTGATTTTCCAAATTTTAAAAATAGTAATAAGTGAAACTGTTAGAACAGAATGGTTTCCAACATAATGACTCTACACTTTGAGTTGAATGACTTTGAGAATTCAAACAATATGAATTGAAACCCGCTTAACAAGAATAAAATCCAATAGATACCAATTTGAATATGTACCCTGTCTGTAATTCATCTGAAATGACTTTAAGATACAATATGTGTTAAGTGAAGAGTCACTGGAGCACAAACAAGAGTGGGATTGACATTGGCCTGAATAGTTAATCTATGGGGTAGCCAAAGAAACAGTTCAGTCATTTCCACAGACACATCACTGTATCTCTGAAGTGTTACACAAAATGGCAACATTTGGTAATTTTCTTGCCCCTTGGGAACAATTGTAATAATATATTATAAAAAGCTGGAAATAGAGAGGGCACCTAAGAGTGATGGGTGGGTGGGTGGGTGGGAGCTATAATCAGTAAAAGACTCATTAGAAGAGCTGATACTTGAATTGAGCCTGCTTTTGTGTTTGTGGTTTTTTAAACACAAGAACATCATGGAGTCTGGATATTTGGGTTCTATGATAAATATGATTTAGGGGGTTGAGCTTTTCAGGATGGATTGAGAGTTTGGGATTAGCAGATGCAAACTCTTGTATATAGTGTGGAAAAACAACAGGGTCCTGCTCTACAGCATAGGGTAAATATATAATTATTTAAAAGTAATTTTAAAAAGTTTATAATTGAATCACTTTGCTGTACAGCAGAAGTGAACACAACATAGTAAATCAACTGTATGGTTCAGTAAAGCCAAGGGAGAAAAATAGACTGTTACTTGATACAGTCAGTTACCAGTCTGTATTTGAGGTGCTAATGATCGTGGGAACACAGAGCAATCTTTTGCCCTGCTTCTCAAAAATTACAATAGGTACATGGTCCCTCCCAAGCCTTTGACTTGGATTGGAAGCAGTCTCCCTACTAATCCTGAGATCTCTGCGCTGGATCTTTTAACTCCAGACTCTGGCAGAGAGAGACTGGACTGGTGGTACATTCAAGTCAGAAGTCCAAAAGTTCTTTTGATGGTTTCCCACCCAGTTACAGCATACTGCTATAATCCCACACAACAGCTGAAATTTCTTTTTCTGATTTCCTTATATTCCTGTAGCATTTGATGTCTCTACCATGTAATTTACATTTAATTATAAGTTGTTTTGCATCTTTTAGTGGTTGTTTCAAGTATAAATGTCTTTCTTCCTCAGAAGATTTTTTTTTTTTAATTCTTTTTAGGAGAAGGGCTCACTACACAGTACCAGGTAGAAACTTGGAGTAAACCACAGATACCAACTTCACTTCAAATTCACTTAACCATCTTCTTAACAAAGAAGACCTGTGTGGCATATAACTCATTCTTCTAATCTGTACCTACTTTATAATAGGAATAAATACACTGAGTTAATGGGATGTTTGTGAATGAAGTTCTTAACCTAGAAATCGAACCGGGGACTCCTGCATTGTCTGCGGATTCTTTACCAGCGCCCTAGAGAAGTCCGATAAGATCATACAGTTTTTTTAATTTAAAAAACTGCTAAATGAGGAATAGATTTGGAAATGGAAACTGGGGTTGGGCAGGGGGAATTGTGTAACAACTTAGTGCTGAAAAAATATCTGGCTTGGTCTAATGAATAAATATGACTATCCTTTGAAGTCTTCCATCCCTTCTCCACTCCCCAGTTTCAATTCAAATGCAAGCTTTTGATGTGTTTGACATCTTGATGATGTCTTATTTTCATATCCACTTATCTCTTAGACCTGATTCAGTAGAACAATGGTAGAACAGATTTGTCTATGCATCAGTCCTTTCCATAGAAGACTTCAGGTTTATTAAAGCTGAATTTTATTTAGGCCATTTTCATTTACCTGCTCACTGATAGATGGGTTACCTACAATCTTTGACATTAAGATGTGATAAACTAGTTTGCTAGGAAGTATAAAGAAAAATTATTTTTCAATTATTTAACAAGTTCAGTTCAGTTCATTCTCTCAGTCATGTCCGACTCTTTGGGACCCCATGAACCGCAGCACGCTAGGCCTCCCTGTCCGTCACCAACTCCCGGAGTTCACCCAAACTCATGTCCATTGAGTCAGTGATGCCGTCCAACCATTTATCCTCTGTCGTCCCCTGCTCCTCCTGCCCTCAGTCTTTGCCAGCATCAGGGTCTTTTCAAATGAGTCAGCTCCTCGTGGGTGGCCAAAGTATTAGAGTTTCAGCTTCAACATCAGTCCTTCCAATGAACACTCAGGACTTATCTCCTTTAGGATGGACTGGTTGGATCTCTTTGCAGTCCAAGGGACTCTCAAGAGTCTTCTCGAACACCACAGTTCAAAAGCATCAGTTATTCGGCGCTCAGCTTTCTTTATAGTCCAACTCTCACATCCGTACATGACTACTAGAAAAACCATAGCCTTGACTAGACAGACCTTTGTTGACAAAGTAATGTCTCTGCTTTTTAATATGCAGTCTAGGTTGGCCATAACTTTCCTCCCAAGGAATAAACATCTTTTAATTTCCTGGCTGCAGTCATCATCTGCAGTGATTTAGTACATCCCATCAAATCTTGTCTTAACTTATGGACCAGTAACTGTGCTCTGGAACTCTCTCCAGAGTCTTCATCAGAATGGAATGAAATAAATTCTTTGTGTGTGTGTGTGTGTATGTGTTATTTGTATTTCTTTTATTCTCACTTGCTGTGTATTGTAGTTTTCTGTGGTGTGATTACACCACAGTTTAATGATGAAATAAATTCTTAAACCACCTTTTAATTAAAGTTTCATGCCACTGAGTCCAATTGTCTTTGAGGTTAAACAGTGAATCCACAATAAAAAGTCCTGTTTGTGTTGCTAAAGGGCTTCCCTGGTGACTCAGATGGTAAAGAATCTGCCTGCAATGCGGGAGACCTGGGTTTGATCCCTGGGTTGGGAAGATCCCCTGGAAGAGGGCATGGCACCCCACTCCAGTATTCTTGCCTAGAGAATCCCCATGGACAGAGAAGCCTGGCAGGCTACAGTCCATGGGGTCACAAAGGTTCTGACATGACTGAATGACTTTCACTTCTTTCACTGTGTCACTAAAACTTGTAGATGCATGTGACATTTAAAAATATTAATTCAGTTTGACTTTGAAACAAATAAACCTTCTTGAAGCATTTTAAAAATGTTGATCATGTTTCTTTTGGGGGGATTAACTTTACTAACTGCATCTAATATATAACACAAATCTGTAAACAGTGCTAAGAAAGACAGCATAAAACCTCCATAGGTATAAAGATTGTTCATATAAAGATATTGAAAAGAAGTTTTATCTGGTAAAGGCTGCAGATATTTGTGTGAAGCACCTCATGTTCCATGTGTTTATTTTACCATGTTGCCAGCTTGTGTAAATAGGAATTTGAATTTCTACAGGAAAATTTGCTCTTGGAGTTAATTTTTGATATAATTAAGTTTTATATATTATGAATTCTAAAATATGAGATAAATTGGTAGCTATTTCTTCATGAATTTGGGTAATTCATGCCCTGGGTAATTCTTACATTTGTCTTTCAGTATTCTTTCAAATACCCAATCCCCTTGTTTGGGTTCCTCTCCGAGCTACTTCTTTCTTTAACATGTTGTTAATCAGAATCTCGAAGCGAGTGACTAGAAGCCTGAAGACAACTGAACTGTTAAATGGCATTAGCTAACTGCTTCTTGAACAGCTGGGCTTCCCTGATGACTCAGGTGGTAAAGAACCTGCCTGCAAAGCAAGAAACCTGGGTTCAATCCCTCAGTTAGGAAGATCCCCTAGAGAAGGGAATGGCAACCCACTCCAGTATTCATGCCTGGAGAATTCCATGGGGAGGGGAGCCTGGTGGGCTACAGTCTGTGGGATTGCAGAGGTGACGATCAGTGTTAGTCTATTAATCAGTGTTAGTCGGCTGAGCAACTAACACTTTCTTGAACATTGAAAGATTTTGCCTTTAGACTAACATGCCATATGGGGACTTGATAACTTCATTCTTTATTTTTTTTAATTAATACTCGTTGGAGTATAGTTGCTTTACAATGTTGTGTTAGTTTCTGCTGTACAACAAAATGAATCTGCCATATATGTGTCTGTGTGTGTATACATATACATGTATATATATATATAAATATATACACATATATATATATGAACTTCGCTAAGCCTCACTTACTTCATCTTTATAATAGGAATAATAATACTCACCTCACCTCCATTTTCTGAAGAGTAAATGAAAAAATGTGCAAAAAGTATATTACACTGGGTTTGGCAGGTAAGAAAACACTCAGTGGATGTTATTTGCTATCGCTATTAAATCACAGTGCTTGGCTACTTGATTGTTACAGTCTTTCTCAGCACTTATCGAGCATCCACCTAGGAAGTGTACTCAGAATAAACTTGGACAGTCAGAAAGATACCACCATCTGGCCTGTTGTGTTATAAACAAAAACCCTAAAACTGGATCTGGCAGTGGTGAGGGGAACAGATGCTATGAATGCCTTCTAGAATTTGTTTTTCACTGTATGTTTAAGCTGTGATGAATGTCATTAATGTCATCTCTCCTTTTATTTTAGGTAAGTACATCACCATTTTTGAAGCTCTGTGCAGATGGGTAAGTCTTGCTGTTGGAGCTTTTCATGTTGATTTGCATACTTGGAGAACCTGGAGCAGACAATGTGCTTATCACGGTCAGACAAATGCTTTTGTTTTATTCAAGCAGAAATCTGGAAAGTAACAGCATTTCCCACACACATTCCATCTCTGTTTCAAATCTTTGGCAGAAAAAAATGCATTCATTATTTTAAATTGGATAACATGTTATGTTTAATCCAAATAACTGAAGATTGAATTTTTTTAATCTGTCAGTAGAAGGGCAGAGTATTTGAGACTTTAGAATAGAATAAATGGTTTCCTTTCAATTAACAATCATAAAAATCTCTCTGCAGTAAATATACATACCTTTACTTTTCTGTTTGCAAATGTGGGATCTTTTTTTTGATGCATAAAAGTCAAATATTCCATGAGCAGATTGTATTAATGAGACATAATTTTGTAGCAACTAGCAAATGTGGCTAATGGTCCTTCAAGATCAAGTGTACAGACCCTTGTGGATAGAATTCCTGTTGTGAATGAGAGTTTGCATAGTTAATTTTGTTTTTCTAAAGTTGACTACGATATATCCCCATGGAAACTAAACTGGAAGAAAAGACCTTAAAACAAGGGATTTAATATAGGCCTAAGCTGGATTTGAAAGATGATTAAGCTGTGAAGCAACTCACAAAAAGAACTTATGAAGTCCCTGTCACTGATGAACTTTAAGAACTACAGAGACGGTTCTATTTGTATTAGGAAATTAAGATTTATCCTGCCTTTGGACAAAGTATTGAATTGACGAGTGGCCTTCAATGATAAAAATCTCAAATTGCTTCTACAGCTTTAATTTTCCCTCCTTACCTCTTATATAGTCTATATCTTCTCTGTAAGACTTGGTGTTGGAATGCTAAACTGGGATTAGAAATACAAGGATTTTAGGAAGTATTCATCTAAGAGAAAATAGGGAGGGGTCCAGATAAGGTTGAATGAAAACTGAGTTGTAATATAAATTTGACCCTAAGTGAAGAAGAGAGAGATGTTGAATGGAAGTATCTTAGATTGGGTTAGGTAAAGCGTTACATACGAAGTCTTTAAGCCAAAACTGGCCAACAGAGGAGTCCTATGTTTCCTGGGAATGGGCTGCCTCAATTCTCCACGCGATTAGTCATTACCTGGGAGCCTTGATAGGGGTATGGTTGTAGCTCAAATGCTGCAGTGGATTTCAGAGGCATCAGCTGGAGATCCTTGGACAGTTATGGTCCCTGGAGTTGGACTCTGTAGTACATTCTTGAAGCCACCATCCTTAGGCTCCTAGGTCTTGGTTCTTTCTGTTTCTTATTCTCTATTACAGTCCCTCTCCTATCATCATTTTTGGTCCATATCATATTCCTTATTCATGTTCAGATTAGTTATCACTTCATTCATTATGTGTGCTGGGCTAAGTTGCTTTAGTCGTGTCTGACTCTTTGTGACCCTATGGACTGTAGCCCTCCAGGCTCATCTGCCCATGGGATTTCCTGGGCAAGAATACTGTAGTGGGTTGCGTTCCCTTCTCCAGGGGATCTTCCTGACCCAGAGATGAACCTGTGTCTCCTATGTCTGTTGCATTGGCAGGTGATTCTTTATCGCTAGAGCCACTGATATGGGCAAGCAAATTGCTGGTGATTACCACTCTGTTTTGGAATTTTATGCTTCTCTGTATTTTCCTATGATAGTTGTTGCCTTTCATTATCTATTTGTGCAGAAATAATTGAGAGCTCTGCTTATGCTATATAGCTTATTCTCTGGGGTGGGGCTCAGAAAAATTAAGGGCTGGATATCATTTTGAAAAGCTCATGGCAGCCTAGTGGGAGAAACAATACTATAAAATACATTAATTAAAATGCAGCATAAAAGAGATACTTAATAGAAGTGTAAGCAAAGACCTATGAGGACACAGAAAAAGAAGAATTATATTTTGGGGTAGAGGGAAGGTAATGCTGAGGGGGAGAGGAAAAATTTCATGCAGGAAATGACACAGATTTGTCCTGAAGGATGACCAGTCAGCTAGGGGTTGATGATTGAGTGGGCACCATGTTCAAAGGCATGATGTTGTGAATCATCATAGAGAAGGCTGATGGTCCAGTGAATCTTATGTGAGATAGTTAGTGCATTTATGGGATTGTAGTGGAAAGGAGGATCTGCAAAATTCACCTAAGGCTGGACTGTGAGAGGCTTCTGTTGTTCGATTGTGATTTGGACTTTATCCTATGATCCTTAATCTGCTTTAGAACATCTGAGGGTCATGTAGGCTTAGCAGAATCACAAAAATACGGATGTATACAATTTCATTTTGCCAAGCACACAGAAAGAGATAGCTATACTTTTGTGTATTTTATATGTATGCAGTTTTCATATATTTTCTATGTAAATATATTTTGCATATATTTAAGTACAATTTCTATATGTTAAAACTACTAATAATTAAATTACAATGAAGAAACCACATTTTGATAAAATAAGAAAAAGATATAGTTTACAAGGTCCAAATATAATGGGAAGATTTATCAGACTTATAATCTCACATGTGAGATTTATCACACATAATCACTTTCTTTTCTGCACATATTTACTTTTTTTTTTTTTTTACTCTGTCTTTATCGTGACAAAGATGTAAAGTCTAGTTGTGTTCCAAAAAGGGAAAGTATGAAAAAGAACAATTTTATGGTGAGCATGCTTTGTAATATTTGGGAAGCTAGTTGTAGAAATTCACCAGAATGTCACTTGATAATTCTAAATTTAAATCTCCATAAGACCAAAATTAAGTATATTATTCTACTTTATAAAAAATATAGATATACCCATGATTTTTAGTTTTAAAAAAGGCAACTTGAAATGGAAAATTATGTTACTATACATGAAATTACCAATGTAGAGATTATGCTTTAAGTGAAAGTTGTCCTGGTTGAGAGAACAATTAAGTTGACCATTCACTTATGTCTCAAGAGCAGAAATGGCTAGAATATCATTGCTTAAAAACTCAGATTAGATGCATTTATGTCAGTAAATATATTCATACTTGGAGAAGGCAATGGCATCCCACTCCAGTACTCTTGCCTGGAAAATCCCATGGACAGAGGAGCCTGGTAGGCTGCAGTCCATGGGGTCGCGAAGAGTCGGACACGACTGAGCGACTTCACTTTGACTTTTCACTTTCATGCATGGGAGAAGGAAATGGCAACCCACTCCAGTGTTCTTGCCTAGAGAATCCCAGGGATGGAGGAGCCTGGTGGGCTGCCGTCTATGGGGTCGCACAGAGTCGGACACGACTGAAGTGACTTTGCAGCAGCAGCAGCATATTTATACTTTAGCACATGCTCACAAAGTAACTCTAAACTGTTTAATCCTGATTAGTGGTTCCTGAATATTTTTGTACGTGTTTGCTTGCTGTAAGCTTATTATTTTGTACATTTTCTAGCACATGTCAAAGAGTCAAGTTATAGAAGCCATCAATGTCTTAGGCACAGTTTGGGGATGAATAACTTAAAAAGGAGAAAATTACATTACTGGATAAATGCTATAGAACTATTATCTTCTCAAAAAAGGATGAATATTCTGTAATTTCCAGTATGGATTCTCATCTACTGGTGAGTATTTTTCAGTCATTAGCTTATACTGATGCAGGAGGTAAGATTTTCTCTAAGCAAAAGAAGAGGAGGAGTAGAGGACTAGAAGAGAAAGGTTTTGTAAGAGTAGCTGTCATCAGTGTAGACCTGACATACAGAGGACACGGATAATAAGTGTTATCTGAAGAAACTGGATAAATGATAAACTGAATGCATAATGCATATGAGTAAAGGAAAACTTCTAGGATTAAAAGGCAGAGCACAGCCTTTTCTGTCTTTTTTTTTTTTTTTTTGAGTCTGAACTGTAATAAGAAAAGCATCTTAAATTAAGACCCAGGGCACACAACATATACTCAGAGTATATAAATGTAATATGAGTATCAGAAACAAACACATAGCTCTATTAATTATAATACATTCTGATAGTCTTCCTCTTATTTCAGCTTATTAAAATATGCTGGTCTTATCCCACTAAATAAATTTCATAACTTACTAATAGATTGCAGTTCACAGCTTGTAAAATGCTTATGTTAGAAAAAGTATACATTTCTGTTGTTATTCAGAAATGAATCTCTTAGAGCCATGTATTACAATCAGGTCCAAAAAAAATGTCAAACAAAAAGAGTCTTAAGTATTTTCTCACTAATAAAGGAATTTATTTTAATTTTTAAGTTGATATAATTTCAGATTTACTGTAAAGTTACAAAAAAGGCACAAAAGATTCCTGAATACCCTTTACCAAGACTCCTCTACCATTCTTGTTCTCTGTCTTCTCTGTCTTTATCTATCATCTGTCTATTCATACACACATATATATACAAATATATGTTTATTTTATAATTTTTTCTTCTGAACTGTTTAAGTTGTATACACAATACCCTTTTACCTCTAAATACTTAAATATTTCATAAAATATGGAATTAGCTTACACACAGTTCAGTTATAGAATTCAAAAATTAATAGTGATATAATGCTGTTATCTAATCTATAGACCTTGTTTCAAATTTCAATAGGTGTTCCAATTGTGTTTTTCATAGCAAAAGAAAATTATGAAAGAATGATTTGCAATTGGTTGTCATGTCTTTTTACTATTTGTTAAACTGGACCAGGTTCTGAGACTTTCATTGTACTTAATGCCACTTTTTTTTTTTAAAATACAGGCCAGTTGTTTTGTAGACCATCCTTCAGATTGAGTTTTATGTTTCCTTGTGATTAGATTCGGAGAAGGCAATGGCACCCCACTCCAGTACTCTTGCCTGGAAAATCCCATGGGCGGAGGAGCCTGGTGGGCTGCAGTCCATGGGGTCGTGAAGAGTCTGACACGACTGAGCGACTTCACTTTCACTTTTCACTATCATGCATTGGAGAAAGAAATGGGGCCCACTCCAGTGTTCTTGCCTGGAGAATCCCAGGGACGGCGGAGCCTGGTGGGCTGCCATCTCTGGGGTCGTGCAGAATGGGACACAACTGAAGCAACTTAGCAGTAGCAGGAGCAACAGCAGCAGTGTGATTAGATTCAGGCCACACAGTTTTGGCAGGAATCTTACAGGAGCGATGCTGAGTTCTGGTATATGGAGGCATATACTATTGTTGAGTTGTTTAGTTTCATTTCTACACTTTCAACTTTGATCATTTGGTTAAAGTGGTGTCTGTCACATTTCTCCACTGTAAAGTTAACCATTTCCACCCTTTGTAACAAAAAGTAACTTGTAGAGTTATACTTTGAGACTGTGGAAATATCATGACATTTCTCAAATTTTTATCTTAGTAGTTAGAATTCAGTGATGATTTCTACAATGGATAAGTTATTATTAAAATAGTGGCTAAGGGCAGTCATTTCTTCTTCATTGATTTATTGACATCACATGAACAGTATTCCCTTCCTTTTTGTCTGTATAGACTTATGGATTCTTTATTTAGCAGATTACAGTCCTTTGTTATTGTTACTTATATAATTATTTTGACACTTATACTATCCCAAATTAGGACAGTGGGAGTTCCTTCTACTTGGCTCAATGCCATTTTGACATGTCCCTATCATTCCTTCAGTACTTTCTTACTTTTGGCATAAGATGTTCACGACTCTAGTAGTTTCTCCTGCCTCAGCTTTGGAACCAGCTGCTTTTTTAAAGGACCCTTGGTTCCTTTTAACAGGAAACATATGTTTAGAAACCAAAATTTGGATCAGGGATGTGCTCATTGTTATTGGGGAGTTTTTGTTCTAGGATCTTTCAGCAGATGGATCTGAGGAAAAAAATGTATGTATATCCATACTCATATATATAAATGTCTGTATAAATATACATACCCATGCATATCTGTATCTATGTGTACATCCAGGTATGTATAAATATTAAATCTGTGATTTCACAGCAGTGTTTCTAATTCCAATCCAATGAAACCACAGTATTCATCCTTTCCTTCTCCATCTGTCTATCTCCCTTACAACAGTAAGAAATATGTAATATACTTGTTGCTCACAGTTTATTTACTTAATCCTAGAATGTAGTTTTACAAAATAGTTACAGAATTGCTAACCTGTGCCTATGTGGGAAAAAAGAGAATACATTTTAAAAAAAGACTGTAAGCCTTTTAATTACATTAGTTAATAGTTTTCTGGTCTTCTGTGTCTAATCCTGTATTTGACAGTCATTTGATTAATTCTCCCTTCAACCCCATTCTCATCCCACTTCAGTGCAATTGTGTTATTCATTTGAAATATGATTCAGTTGGTTTGCTTGAGTTTGTAAGTTTGTTTTCATCTAGGGATTAGTCAAACAATACGGGAATTTGCATTTTCTATTTTTATGCTTAAAATATGGTGCTAATAATCACATTTACAAAATAATAAGAATTGCCTCACACCATTAAATACCCAGGCAAAATGAGTATTATTTTTTCCTGGAGTAGATAGCTATGGTTTAAGTCAGAGTATCTGCTGAACTTTGTCTTGGGCTAAACTTCAGGGTCATCTAGAAAATAACAGGGACAAATATTAGTGCAGGATTATTTTCAACCATGTTTCTTAGTGAATTCCAAATGTATTCCTGGGTTTTGATATCTGTTTATTTGTACCTCATCTTATTTCGATTAGTGTAGATGATTAAAATTAGGACATAAAAGCAATCTTATTATTTATCTATGTATTTTTCATGTTTTTTAAAAAATGACTTAAAACTATTCAGTTTAACAAATGTATAAAGGTACTATGTAAAGCTTAGAAACAGAAATACAAAAGTATAATTTGTATTTAGAGTTAAATATAGATCTGCATTTCCATAAAGAATAGTAAATAGGGAAACCTGGTAATATTTTTATCTTCAGCGTTAAAATGTTCATCCTGTGATTAATGCTAAGATTTTCACTAGTATCTTTGTAGAAGATAGGAGCAATGTCTTTAATGACAGTTCTATGTGAATTACATAAAAGCAGATTCTTCATTATTCATTGTGAGTAAATATAAGTGTTCTTATACTTAGTCTTGATACAGATCTAGTTACTAAACCATTATCCTATACAGGATTTCTATAGGAATTTAGATCATTACAGGTCTGATGACTTGATATTGGGAAACAACTTAGTATACAAACCAGAATGGTCTGTTTGTGTGAAGATTGAGTGAAGTGAAAAGTGAAGTGAAGGCATTAGTTACTCAATTATCTCCAACTCTCTGTGACCCCATGAACTGGAGCTTACCAGGTTCCTCTGTCTGTGGAATTCTCCAGCGATAATACCAGAGAAAAGAAACAGGAAATAAGCTTGTCTCTGACTCTTTGTTGAGATTAATTTGAAATTTTACTAGAAATATTACCAAGGGTAGTAATATATAGTACATTACATAAAGATGTTCATTAATGAGTTACCAAGAATAGTCAAATGTTTGAGGTGAATATATATCAATAGCAGACTACTTAAAATATGCTACCATATGGTTACAAAAATGATAGAGATGCTAACATTAATATTTGTCACAAAACTATACATAATGAAGTTTGTTACACATTTTAAGATACTTTACTAAAAGATGAAATGATTTCTATCTGACAGAATTATAGATATTATTTCCTTGTATATATCATTAGATCTTAAGTAAATTTTGAAATAATATTATTACTTTTATAACAAAAAGTTATGACAGAATATTACAATAAAAATAATCTAGCTAAAGGCTGGAGAGAGTGTGGAGGAAAGGTAAGCCTTCTACACTATTGGTGGGAATGCAAACTGCAACAGTCACTATGGAGAACGATATGGAGATTCCTTTAAAAACTAGAAATAAAACTACCATACGAACCAGCAATCCCACTACTGGGCATATACCCTGAGGAAATCAGAATTGAAAAAGACACATGCACCCCCGTGTTCACTGCAGCACTATTTACAAAAGATAGGACATGAAAGCAACCTAGATGTCCATCGGCAGATGAATGGATAAGGAAGTTGTGGTACCTATACACAATGCAATATTGCTCAGCTAAAAAAGAAACACGTTTGAGTCAGTTCTAATGAGGCGGATGATCCTAGAGCCTGTTATACAGAGTGAAGTAAATCAGAAAGAGAAAGACAAATACCATATATTAATGCATATATATGGAATCCAGAAAGATGGTACTGACGATCCTACGTGCAGGGCAGCAAAGGAGACACAGTTGTAAAGAACAGACTTTTGAACTTAGTGGGAGAAGCAGAGAGTGGGATGATTTGAGAGAACAGTACTGTGGCATATATGTTACCATATATAAAATAGATAGCCAGTTTGAGTTTGATGTAGGACACAGGGCACCCCAAAGCTGGTGCTCTGTGACAACCTGGAGGGATAGGGTGGGGAGGAGGTGGAGGGGGTTCAGGATGGAGGGGCCGCGTGTATGCCTGTGGCCGATTCATGTCCATGTATGGCAAAAACCATCACAATAACTGAAACTCCAATACTTTGGCCACCTGATGCGAAGAACTGATTCACTAGAAAAGACCCTGATGGCTGGGAAAGATTGAAGGCGGGAGGAGAAGGGGATGACACAGGATGAGCTGGTTGGATGGCGTCACTGACTCGATGGGCATGAGTTTGGGTAAACTTCAGGAGTTCGTGATGGACAGGCAGGCCTGGAGTGTTGCAGTCCATGGGGTTGCAAAGAGTCGGACACAACTGAGCGACTGAACTGAACTGAATTACCCTCCAATGAAAATAAATAGATTAATTAAAAAATAATCTAGCAAGAATTTTCTTAAACATCATGCATTTCCCGAAAGCAAGCCAAGACTACTTTTTTTCATTCCTCTGGTGATGAGTTTAAGGTGTTTGAACGTCTTGGGGGACTAACTCATCATTTTACTGCCTTAGCTTTTTATGCATGTACCTCAGTTTTAAGCAATGATGCAATCATTTATTTATCCAATTCATCATTTATTGATCACTTGTATGTTTGCTGCTGCTGCTAAGTCGCTTCAGTCACATCCAATTCTGTGCGACCCCATAGACAGCAGCCCACCAGGCTCCCCCATCCCTGGGATTTTCCAGGCAAGAGTACTGGAGTGGGGTGCCATTGCCTTCTCCAGTATGTTCGCTAGGACTTAAAAATATAAAGATAAGTGAAGGTTTGTCCCCCAGGAACTAAACATTTAGTGGAGACATGATCATAAACGTACACAAATTCACGGTAGGCTGTGCCAGAGAGTGAACAATGTGGTTAGTGACAAATACACCAATCAAGTCTCCTCTTGAAGACTTACACCCAGAAGGGGCCAAGGGGACAGATGGATGGGGAGTGGAGTGATATGGATTCCTGGATTGTTTGGTTAGCTCAGGGCTAATCAGAAAACCTACTTCTGATTCTCCTATTTAACACCATTATAATAGCATCCGTGCCCATTCTGCCGTTATTGAGTTAGTCTTTGTCAATAACAGTCTTTGACAATAGTCTTTGTCATGTTTATAGTCATGTAAATCTGCCGTTCCAAGCACCAATTCTATGTCTATGCAAAAGCAGTTTGACTGAACTTTGTGATCTATAATTCTGAGAAATCCATAGCTGCTGTTGTTGCTTTTCAGAAGAACAATGAGAAAGAACAATAGAAGAAAATTATTGCCAGTGTAGCTTGACTTTCTGTGAGTCTCCATTTCTCACTTGTCCCAGATGGTTCTGGCTGATTGAGGTTTCTCTCTTAGAGTCGATAAGATGATTACTTCAAAAAACCTTAAGCTTCTACATAGAAAAGGCTAGATAAATGCTAAGTAGTGTGTTATTTAGGTGGATCAAGAGAGGCCAGATCACTGGAATACAGATAGTATATAAGTTAAAATCACTGGTGTGAGACTGCTAAGCCGTGAGAAACATTTTAATATATTTCACCCAGAATTTGTCTTCCTGCAGATATGTAATAGCATGTGTGCATGCTGAGTTGCTTCAGTTGTATCCGGCTCTTTGCGACCCTATGGGCCATGCCCCGCTAGGCTCCTCTGTCCATGGGATTCTCCAGCAAGAATACTGGAGTGGACTGCCATGCCCTTCTCCAGGGGGTCTTCCCATGCGGTAGCATATTAATGCCCATTTTAACTGTTACTTTGTGGGCATGTATACAGATAGTTGCTGATTTGAAAACTAATGTAAATAGTTTGACAAGGTTAGAGAATTTGAAGTTATACCTATTCTTTTCTTTCATCTTTCCCCTTTTTAAACTATCTACATTTTATTTCCTGCTGCTTTCTCATGCAATACAATATATACATACTTCAGTGTATGTGTGTGTATATATATAATATTATATATGTACATATAATTATGTGTGTATGTATATGTAATTTTTTCAGTACTTTGTATATTGTTCATCTAGTTTCCTTTTTTTTCCAAACAGAGTTGTTTGAGGCTTACAAGAGATTAAGTGATTCTTTGCACTCTAAAAATTATAAAGTCCTTCAGCTTTTAGTAGCTCTCTGCTGCCTTATTAGTTTATCACAGATTTAACACTACATCTGGGCTTAATCTGTATCATAAAACGCAAGTAGATTATTCTCAAACCTGTGCCTATCACAGGGAAGCCTTCAGTAAATATTGTTTGACTCAATAAAGGTATAAATAAATACATGTTTTAATCTTTTGAAATATATGAAATGTGTCTAAAAATATGAGTTATCTCAAAGTCAATGCTAAACATAAAATTGATTCTAGAGAAAATTCTTCGAGGCATAAAACCATCTGGATTGATTTTTTTTAAAAACTAGTCACTGAAAACCACTTTCAACTGATTTTATTTTCCTTATTTCAAAAGATGAATGTAGTTTTGTACTGTTGTTGCTTCAGTGTGTTCTGTGTTATTGGATATACAACTTGATCCCTCATCTCAGCCGGCAAGCCCTCTCTAAATTTAAAATCATTCTGGGTCACACTGTGATCCCTTAAGATTAATTTTGTCACAAGTGTGCTTCTTAACAGACATTTCAAAATTACCTTGAAAAGTATCACTCTCTTGAAAATTCTATATGCACCAGAATTAGAACTTTGGGTCACTAAGATTACCAGGGAGCATCTCCCCGAGAAAACTTAGAGAGGTGCAGGGACTGCTCTGACTTCAAAGTTGAAGAGTCAGACTTGCATTCAGTTCGGAAGTCTCTGGAGCCCTTTTTGTTTCCCTTACAGACATGCTTGATTTGTTCCCCAGGATGTCTTGAGAGTTCATATGTGCCTTGTCATTTCATATCCTTCAAACACCTGTACATTGGGAGGCTGTAGCCACAGACAAATTTAATTACCATAGGGAGAAACCATTGTGACTTTATGATTGACAGTTGCTTGGCTGAGCTGTAAGGATCCCTGGATGCATTAGTTAAAAAAACCAAAAGAGCGTTTCAGTTCACCCTATCACCCTATCTTTGTACTTTGAGAGTATTAGTGTCATGGAAGTTGACTGAATATTATGGAACAATTACTAACTTGACTCCCAATTCAGCAACTGGAGAAATACCAACCTGCTGTTGTTTGAATTTTACTTTATAGAAAAATTAAATGTTTTTGAGAGATTTATTTGGTAAAGGGGGCATCTGAATAGTCTCACTGAAAGTCATTATACCCCTAGTGAAAACCTAGTTACAGTTCGTCGAGTGCAGTGTAGATACCTGATGCTGACCCATATGTGCCATGATTTGCCTAGAAGTCACTGAACAGTAAGTGTATGATTAAAGAAATTTCCTGTAGAGATGAAAGGATGTATCAGACATGCTCCTCGTCTCTGTAGAACTCTTCAGAGGGGAAAGACTGGGCAAAATCTGCCAGGAGAATATGGGCATTTAACCAAGCCCAGGTAAGTGTGTACCTCACCCTATTGACATCTATACAACACCAGGATTAAACTAGAAATACAATCAGGTGCTTTTTCCTGACAATAAGGAACTCATTTGGTTCCATGTTGAGTAACATTTAATTCTTTAAGTAATATACCATTTATTTTATCTAATTTTTTCCTCTGTGTTTTTATTTTTCTCTTTTTAGATTAATTTTTTGGGGTATAGTTACTTTGCGATGTTGTATTCATTTCTGCTGTGCAGTGAAGTGAGTCAGGTAGATGTATCCATGCTGCTGCTGCTGCTAAGTCACTTCAGTTGTGTCCAGCTCTCTGCAGCCCTATGGTAGCCTGCTGGGTTCCTCTGTCAATGGGATTCTCCAGGCAAGAGTGTTGGAGTGGGTTGCCATGCCCTCCTCCAGGGCATCTTCCCGACCCAGGGATCAAACCAGGGTCTCCTGCATTGCAAGCAGATTCTTTACCACTGACCCTCCAGGGAAACCCATGTGTATACCGTATATCCCCTCTTTTTTGGATTTCCTTTCCATTCAGGTCGCCACAGAGCACTGAGGTCCTTGTGCTATACCGTAGGTTCTCATTAGTTCCCTACTTTATACAAGTAGTGTATTTATCTCAGTTCCAACCTCCCAGTTTGTCCCACCCATCTTCTCCCTCCCAGTGTCAGTATACGTATTCTGTATTTCTGTGTCTCAGTTTCTGCTTTGTAAGTAAGTTTGCATCATGCTTCTAAATTCCACATGTAAGCAATATTATATGATATTTATCTTTCTCTTTCTGACTTACTTCACTCTGCGTGACAGTCTCTAGGTCCTTTCACATCTCCTCAAATTTTATAGTTTTTTTCATTTTCATGGCTGAGTAGTATTCCACTGTAGATACGTACCACATCTTCTTTACCCATTCATCTGTTGATGGACATGTAGGTTGCTTCTATGTCCTGGCTCTTATAAATAATGCTTTAATGAACATTGGGATGCATGTATCTTTTTGAATTATAATTTTCTTCAGGTATATGTCCAGGAATGGGATTTCTGGGTCATATGGTAGTTCTTCCTCTGTGTCTTAAAATATTCAACAGTTTAGTAGCATCCCAACAGGGGATCACATAAAGCCAATAAAATGAGGCATTTTTAAGTAAAAACATTTTATAATGCAATGTTTGAAATTCTGTTTCAAAAGTCTCGTTAACTTCTAATGAACCAAAGGCATGGTTCATTGATTTTTTTTCCAGAAGATTCTTTTATTAAAACTGGGTGACATTGATAAGGGGGCAGTAAAAAAAAAAAAAAATTGGCCCATAGAAAAAGCATAATAATTCAGTTAATAAAAAGTTATCTTCAACAGCGACACTGTAGGAGTGCTGAGCTTTCTTTTCATGGTTCCAGCCCCAGGGACAGAGGTTGTCCAGTGTCACTGTGGGGAGAACCTTTCAAGGGCAGGGGGGATAATGACAGGAAGGAGAAGATGGGGAGAAAGTCCTGCTGTCCCCAGTATAGAACAGGGAGGGATACAGGGCTGGGGGATGTGCTTGCAGGAGCCTGAGGAGGGGGTGCGGAAGCAGGGGCTTTGTCAGTTCTGCAGGTTTACAGCCCATGCCAAACAGAATTCCCCCTCTGTGCCCAGCTGGCTTTCACCTTGCTTTGTTGAGTCTGCGAGCCTGGGATATGCTAACTCAGGGGTGATACAACCTGGAAGAATCTGAGGCTCTCCTGGAAAGATGCAAAAGCACTTCAGTTCCAAGGGGCCAAGATCACAACAAGGTCCTGCTGCTACCTTGGGTCTGAGCTTTGAGGGCAATGTTCCACATAAAGACATTTCTTTTGGAAACTATTTGACTATAACTGGGGCTTCCCTGGTGGCTCAGACAGTAAAGAATCTGCCTGTAATGCAGGGGACCAGGTGGGTTGGAAGATCCCCTGGAGAAGGGAATGGCTACCCACTCCAGTATTCTTTCCTGGAGAATTCCGTGGACAGAGGAGCCTGATGGGCTACAGTCCATGAGATCACAAAGAGTTGGACTTAACTGAGAGACTAACACTTCACTTCACTTCATGACTATCACAGTAGTAGGTTGAAGTTAAAAAGTGACCCTAAAAAAGCAAGTGACCTTAAGAGACTGGAAATACCATGTTAATATTGCTACCGTTGTTGTTTCACTAAGTCCTGTTTGACTCTTTGGGACCACCATGAACTGTAGCATGCCAAGCTTCCTGTCTTTCACTGTCTCTCAGAGTTTGTAACTAACACACACATAGCAGGAACATTGTTATTATAGCTCAGATTTTAAAAGTACTGACTACCCAGGAGGGCATATGTAGCAAATAACTAGGTGAAGTTCCTGCCCAAGGAATTTCTACTATATCTCTCTTCTTTCAATTCTGATCAGTAGTGCAGATCTTCATTGTTAATGCCTAGTTCAGTGAGAAAATTCACAGATGTGATTTCTCGTCTGATCACTAGATGGCATCCTGCTCCCCCATAGAGTCAAGCTGCTCGGGAATTTCCAAGTGCAGTTCACAGAGAAGCCTAGAAGAGATGAGACTGTTGTATACTTCCCATAGGGTTTTAATTTATTAAAATCATCAAAGCAACAGGTAGCATGTGTTACTTTGTATTCCAAAAGGGGGGTAATGATTGGGTTTGTAAACAGTATCAAGGAAACAATCACTACTTGGGAAGAACATAAAGTATGCCTTTATGAGGTAATTCAGAAGGAGGTCTGCTTTACTTTCCAAAAACTCATCAGAAACAAGGAAACATCTTGTTCTTGCTTGGGAAACTGGATCCTAGTCAGTGAGCCATGTATTAAAGAATAGAAATACTGGAAAATATTGTAAAGTGTATGTAGTCATTTTCTGCAAACCAACTAAAAGAGAGATTGCCTTCTGCACAGTCATAGGCAAACAGTCGTGAGCTATTTACTGTCCCATCCCCAAAGGCCTTGCCAGACCCCTCAGAGCCCGGGGATGTATCTAAAGTGTCCACTTCACCTTCCTGAGCAAAGATGTATACTTGTTAAAACGGAGTAGAAGACGTCTCTGTAAGAAGTACTATTCACATCTGTAAAATTGTAGACTCTTAGAAAATTGAGTAAAAAGGATTCAGAGGAAATCATTTTAATGCCCTTATTTTAGAGAAAATTTGGCTGTAGCCATTTCATGTACTTCAGATATCAGTGAACCAAATTACAGTATGTTTGTGATACATTTTCATGTTATGATTTCTAAACTATCTGTCAATAAATATATAGTCTCAACGGTATAGTTTGGAAAGGTGAGTAGTTCTAGCTCAGAATATTAAAAATCCTTTGCTTTCTCTTTTGGCACATGCAAAAATAACTATTCTGTAGAACTTTAGATCTAGAAGGATTTTTTTTTTACAGTTTTTAAGCATCACATGTGAGCCTTTCATTTACATCCTAGAAAAATTAAGTTGTGATGCATCCTGGATTTCTTTGTATTATTACATCCTGTTGAACAGTTCCCTTTGTGGTTTAAAGACAAAAAAATCTGCAGTAATAACATTTAAAATAGATTATGCAGAAAGAATTACTGATTTCATACAGTGTTTTTCAGGGTGGTGATTTTAATTTGGTGTTGGTATTTTAAACACATATGCAAAAAAAAACCAATTATATATTTGGCTATATTATTATAATGTAGCTATCTACTCAGAAACTTGAAGGGAGTAATATTGTGTTATTATCAAGTTTCAGAGCTGGATTTTTCTTCTTTGGTTCATTGACTGCATTGAATCTTTGTGTTGTGGGTGGTATAAACATTTCCTTTTCATTCCTTCTTTTAGGAGTGGCTCTGGGGAATCATTAGGTAAATGATTGTTGGTTTTCCATAATAATTATCTTTGAGCCTTAATGGTTTCTGGTTTTGGCCCCTCTTCATTTTCTCCAACTTTAGGCAGGAGTTCAGAATGGCTTCCAGTTGGGAAAAGAATTCTCAACCCAGCTTACCATCTAGTCTCTGTGTGGTCTTGGCAAACGTTTCAGGCCTGGCCAGGCATGATGTTGTTGGGAGAAATGAGGCTGTGTCTCCAATTGGGCTCCAGCTTTGCCTTTTGGCCTGCAGACTTTCAAGATTTAGGGAGAGTTTATGAATATGTGAAACATTTTCCCTCCAAGAGTGTCCTAGAGAAGTATGGAACTCGGCAATGTTTTAAAGATCCCAAGTTTAAGAGTTCTATACTTCTATGCAAGTTTTCTTAGAATTAAAAATTTTAACTAAAATGGAACTTGCTGAATATTCCATGGGTAATGCTTTTAATGTGAAAGATTTATTTTTTTAACAGCAGAACAATAAACCAGTATTTGATTTCTCTTTGTTTGGAAAGATACATGATTATCATGGTTGTTGTCTTTGTTAACCCCTATATTCCATTTTATATTTTCATCGCCTACCATTCATCTTTCTAGCCAAACAGGAGCTATCCTTTTGTGAGGTAGAGGAGTTATTGCTCTTTCACATGGTGATCTGTCTGCCTGATTTCTGTTTGGATCTTTGATCATTTTTTCCTTTGCTCCTCCAGCTCAGAGGAGAGTGGTCAAGGCTGTGCTGTTAGCTTTAACCAGGGTGAGAACCTGACTTCAACTTATACATTGCCTCTTAGATTGGTCATTCTACAAGGTAATTATCAACTAAGACAGGATCACTGATCATACTTAACTCTGCAACAGTTGCCCAGGCTAATAGCCAGACTTTATACTTTATTTCTGCCCTATCTTTAGAAACACTTTACACATGGAAATATATGTTGAAACTGTGTGGGTATATGTTGGGTGTCTGTACTTTAAAATTCTCCTTGGAATAGTAACTAAGAGAGGTATGCTGATCATTGCGGTGATTGATTCAAAAATATTAACACCTGATATAGAAGGGTTTTACCCTCCGTTTTCTTTATTGCCTCTCTTCACAATTCCAGAATTAGTATATGCTCATCACATGCATGGAGAAGGCAGTGGTGACCCACTCCAGTACTCTTGCCTGGCAAATCCCATGGATGGAGGAGCCTGGTAGGCTGCAGTCCATGGGGTCGCTAGGAGTCAGACATGACTGAGCGACTTCACTTTTACTTTTCACTTTCATGCATTGAAGAAGGAAATGGCAACCCACTCCAGTGTTCTTGCCTGGAGAATCCCAGGGACCGCAGAGCCTGGTTGGCTGCCGTCTCTGGGGTTGCACAGAGTCGGACACGACTGAAGTGACTTAGCAGCATCACATACATTAAAATAATGGAATCCTGTAGTAACAACAAAAACACTAATAATAGCTGACCCTAGGTATTTATATGTCAAGTACTCTCTAAATATTTTGTATACATTAGCCTAAATAATTTTCACGGAAACTCAAGTTAAATACATGATTGTTATTTCCAATTTTTCAGTGAGAAAATGGAGAAGCAGGTCTGATCTGTATTCTTTACCATAATGCTGTACTATTTTCCATCAACTTGCCACTGCCTTTTCTGCATTTGTTGATGGGAGTGCAGTGCTGTGGAACTGACAAAGTGGGGCACAGATTAATTTTGCATAATGTGAGAGCTGGACTCGAGGAACACTTAGGGAATGGACAGTATGCAGTGTTGTGGGTCTATTTCTTTAAAATTAACCATTTGAACTAGATGATTCCCAGAACACTGTGTCTTACATGTGGCACTGACTGGTAAAATACAGATACAGACTTAAAATTATTTAATGTTTTCACATTATTTCACATAACTAAAAGAGGATGCAAATGGATAACAAAAAATATTCTGAGACTGTGAGAAGGGTCTGTAACTTGTGAAAACATTTTTACATAGGAAAAAAAGAGAATTCTTATGGTCCATATTATGACTTCAAAATATGGAATGAAAACTGTGGTCTTAGAAATTTTCCGTGAACTATTCTAAGTGCTGAAAGGCAGTGTCCTAATCCAGGGCTCTCAGCAAACCCACTGCATCCTACAGTGCCTAGTGTGTCACAGCAACAGTGCAGAAATAGTTGAAATTCAACCATTCTGTGGAGTACGTTAGTATGAAACCAGCTTTTTGAGGGATAGTTGGGTGGCTTCAGCGTGAGTAAAAGAGCAATTCATCAGTCAGCATTTATGTAAATATTTATTTTAAATTATGCATTTATATTGGATATTTAAATAGCTGCTGCTGCTGCGTCGCTTCAGTCGTGTCCAACTCTGTGCAACCCCATAGACAGCAGCCCACCAGGCTGCCCCGTCCCTGGGATTCTCCAGGCAAGAACACTGGAGTGGGTT
Organism: Capricornis sumatraensis; assembly: GCF_032405125.1. Classification (NCBI taxonomy): domain Eukaryota; kingdom Metazoa; phylum Chordata; class Mammalia; order Artiodactyla; family Bovidae; genus Capricornis; species Capricornis sumatraensis. The sequence continues at coordinate 26,506,760 of NC_091086.1, forward strand.
GCCATTTCCTTCTCCAGTGCATGAAAGTGAAAAGTGAAAGTGAAGTTGCTCAGTCGTGTCCCACCCTCAGCAACCTCATGGACTGTAGCCTTCCAGGCTCCTCTGTCCATGGGATTTTCCAGGCAAGAGTACTGGAGTGGGGTATTTAAATAGCTATTTACATTCAAATAAAGGGAATTATTCATATGATCATAATATTGCAGTTGTGTCTTTCTTTCATACCCTAACTAATTATATCCAGCAGTTTCTGATTCTATTTTGTCTTCTCAATTACCATCTACATTCCAAAAGAGTCAATGACCCTCAGTAGCCTATTTTTAAGTAGCTGAATTAATTCTTAGAGAGATATCAGCATTGGCCATAAAAGTGAGAAACGAAAGTAGAATCCCAGAAGGATGTCTTACAAGCATACTGTGACTATATAGCATTAAAGAGGTTGTTGATAACTCTTTCTATTATACATAGCCTATTAACCTTTATTTCTGCTTTTACATATTCATTGTATTTAAAATTTTCATTAATTTCAAGTGTTTGCTTAATACCAGTTTAAAAATGCCAGAGAGATTTAAACTGCTATAGTCAATCATATGTAGTCTAAAGGATATACTTATTCTCAACCCTTTAAGGTTTAAGGATGGGTAGGATTTCTACAGAAGAAAGAACAACATGATTACAGACAGTGTAGAAAACACTGGACAAAGGCCAGAAACAGGCAATTTGGGGAAAGAGCCAGTGGCCAGTGAGCTCAAGTACAGGATGAAAAGGGTTAGCAGGCGATGCCAATGGAATGCTGTTGGAAAACCCATCTGAAGTGGTTTTATGGGAGCATAGACCGGGTGTGTGGTCTAAGAAACCATAAGACTGGTAGATTAGACTGTCTAAGAGGTAATGTGACTTTAAGCTGAGGACAATTGAAAGACTCAAGGACAGATAGTAGAGGTGTTTCAAAGATATTATAACGTATTTCGGAAATTAACCTGGTCATTAAGAAAGTGAGACGCCCAAGGTAATTCTAGGGCTCAGGTCTGAATAACTGGGAGAGTAAGGAGGCAGGAATAGAAGTAGGGAAAGCAGGAGAAGATCAAGACTTGAGAGACGATGAGGCTGGGAGAGATTTGTTGAATTTGAGTTTTAGCAGGCGATGCAGGTAAGTTATTCCTGACTTAAAAGTGAGGTCAGGGTAGAGGTATGGATTAAGAAGACATTTGCATTATTGGGCTATTTGAAGCCATTGAAGTGGTTGAGAGAAACTTTAGAAAGGAAAGAGAAGAAGGCTTAAGGTTAAATCTTCAAAAATGGAGCGGGAAGTAGATGCAGAGCTGGTGAACAGAGATGAACCTGAGTCGATAAGGCAGGAGGAGAACCAGAATTGTTTGATGTCCTGGAAACTCTATCAGAATTTCATAAAGGGGGATGAGCAGTAGTTATCCAGCCTTTAAAGTCAGCCTGATTAATAAATTGTGGCACTGTTTTGAATCTCATGAGAGAAGAGGGATGATTTTAGTGATTCCCATCTTCTCCAACACTTTTCTTTTAATTAGACACACACAGATGGGGACTTGCCATCAAATCACATTCAGTGCTGTAACTCTTCTAAATGTAGCAAGCACCAGTGGTTGCCTCTCTGCTATCTATTTTGTCTCTTCTTTTGCCAAAGATATTAATTCCTCAGATGCCACTCTTCTCAGGGAAGGCAGTCTTATCTCCCGGTGAGGGGTACGTTGAATAATCTACATTAATCAGAATCATCTCTTGTTCCCCAAAATTGCTTGTTTTAGTAATAGACAAGTGACACAGTTCTGGAGTATTAGGTATGAAGTAAGTTTGCTGGAGGGCTTTTTAACTACAGATGCTCACTGCAAGCATTTATTCTGGGATTTGCCATGTCTGCAAATGACCTTAGTGCTATGGCAGTCATCTTGTGGCCACTAGAGGAATCCTGGCACATGGAGGATGTGGAGCAGAAACATGGAAAGGATGAGCCCAGGATATTACCATCATACCATGTAACCAAACCTGTAGTCACTGGTCTCTAAACTTTCTGCTGGCTGAAATGTGATATTTCCTCATTTTTAAAGCCAGCAGAGTCATAGTTTTCTATTATTTGAAGCCAGGAGCATGCCAACTGATATAAAATGTAAGGTTTTCATCTTTAGCTGTATTCTTGTCACATGAAATTGCCAAAGCCTCCTGGTAAAGAAGCCCCCAGAGGAAGGTTTGTTAAAGGAAATATTTTCTTCTGAACCATAGCAGAAAGTTTTGCCAGGGAAGCTGAACAAGCCTAGTGAAGTTTCTCAGGGTAACTGGCAATGTATGTGTTCTGCTAAACGGCTGACAGTTAATAAATCAAATTTTTGAATTGGACCAGAAGTTGTATTGGAATGTAATATTCACTCAGATTGTGCATTTTATGGAGTTACCCTGTTTTTGCTTTTTATTTTGGCATTTTCTCAGCTGTTGTCTGAACCAAACATGTTGTTCGTTGTACAGCATCTAGGTCCTACCTTATACATTCTTAATATACACAGTGAAACAGAGTCTCTATCATCTGGAAGAAGGTGCCATGGTCCATCTTGCAGAAAAGAGCTCAAATATCAACAACAGCAACAACAAAACACAGATTTTACTTTGACACCAATAACATCTGTTATACCCCTAGCATACACTAATTATAGGCTATCACTTTCATTCTTCTTAGAATCCAAGAATTAGGAGGGTTGAGGGGACAAATTCTCAACGGATTGTGAACTCTATCATTGCTAGGACTTTTTACAATTCAGTTGTTTACTTTTATAAAAACTCTACCATCCAAGAGTGCTCTTTGGTAACAGTCATGCTCTGCATTCCTATGAATAAAAGGCACAGTAACTGCATAAAAAGACAGTGAGTGAGCTATTTGGTTCCTCCCTGGATACTTTTTAAAAATCTATTTAGTCAGAGACCCTTTATTGCTCATTGAAAAGAATCCAAAAGATTGGAATTATGTTTAATAAATTGTAAGTAACTATATAGGATTCCTTTTTTTTATTTCTAAAAGAATGTTTTTGGAGATTTTTGTTGTTGTTACTGTTATTTTTTGGAAAAGGCTCATTAAAGAATCCAGCAAATATTAAGAGAATTAGTCTTTTTTGGCATTTATAGTAAGTTAGGTCATTTCAGATGATCTTCACATTAAATACAGTCATCTAATATGCTGCAATAATTGTGTGCTTCTGTACCTAGGCAATATATCAAACTATCCAATCTTAAGATTTTGCTAGAGGGTCTAAGGAGGAATTCTTTTGAATGTAATGTTATTCGTGTCTTTTTTCTTAGTTGTATAACATTTCTTTTGGGGTAGGAATTTTATGTTGAGGAAAGTAAGAAATTCAGTGACCTGAGGCAGAAAAAGTATATTGACAAGAGAGTATGATAATTACTCCATCAACTTGGAGTTCTGTTTAGAATGTCTGCACCAGTAACAGTGCTTGGAGCATCGTGAAGTAGAGCGAGTGCACTAGCCTAGAGTGGAGAAGCCTGTCCATTAACATCGATCACGAGGTCATCATTACTTTGTTTGCCAGAATACCTGGAGGGAGCTCAAGTTACAGACTGACATTTCTACTGTGGAATATTCACTCCCATCACTCTCAGAAGACTCTGGGAAAACCACCAGTTGATATTCCTTTGCTGACATTTCAACTTTATTTGTATGGTGTATTAGATCCAATTTGAGGGGGAAGAGAAGCAAGAGATCATGATAATGAAAAGAAAAGTTACCTTATATTGGTGATTAGGTGCATGACTACACAATCATGTGTTTCCTTAGGCATTAGTAACTAGTATTGGGTATCATTTCGAGATGAGATGGCATTCCAAAAATTTCTGTCCACAGGAAATTAACAGTATCTAAGGATAATGGTAATGAGAATATGTTCATTTTAGTCTGATGCATATAACTTTGTTTGCCATTAAAAAAATTGTTTATCTGAAATATAGAGTTAGCTGTAACAAAGAATAAAATGTTGTTATTGGCATCTGAACTTTCATCAACTCTACACATTTCTTGGGAACATTATGACTATTCCTAAAATACATCAGAATGAAGGAAATGCTTTTAAATATAGATAAACCTTGGTTGCTTTGGCTTAAATTTTTAAATAAAGCATAAATCTTCATTTATAGATACCATTTATATTTTACATGTTTTAAAATGCTCTTAAATATTGATTTCTCATTATTGGGTACCAAACCCTGCACTCCAAGCTCCAATATAGAAAAATGGATAAAACTGAACTATTATGGTTGAGTTAGGGCAGGGATGAGTATCGAGTTCACCATCATTTTCCTTTCATCTTTTCCCTCTCTACCACGGTTTCTCTCAAACATTTTACCAAAAGATCTTTGTTTCTAATTCCCAAGTCCATATCATCAATTTTATAAGTTTCTCCCTGAGTCTGAGCGCCATCAAACGATATAATATGTACCCTAGACTCACCTTCCTTTTCCCCTCCTCTCTTCACATTTAGTCAGTTATTGCCATTTTTATCACATAAATGTGGATAGATCTCCCTCCTCTTCTCTGTTCCTTATGTCTTGGTTCAGGACACCGTCTTTTTTCTTATTTATCAGACCCCTCACTGATTTTATGCTTCTGATTCATTTATACTAGTTTTTAAACATCTTGATCTGGTATGTCTTAAGAAAAGGGAAATAAAAGACTGAACGTGAACTCCTAGTAGGTTTTTCTAGGTAGATATAAATTTATATTATTTATGTGTACTAACATTACTTTGCCAACAAAGGTCTTAGTCAAGGCTATGGTTTTTCCAGTGGTCATGTATGGATGTGAGAGTTTGACTATGAAGAAAGCTGAGCACCGAAGAATTGATGCTTTTGAACTGTGGTGTTGGAGAAGACCCTTGGAGAGTCCCTTTGACTGCAAGGAGATCCAATCAGTCCATTCTAAAGGAGATCAGTCCTGGCTGTTCTTTGGAGGGACTGATGCTAAAGCTGAAACTCCAATACTTTGGCCACTTCGTGCGAAGAGTTGACTCATTGGAAAAGACTCTGATGTTGGGAGGGATTGGGGGCAGGAGGAGAAGGGGACAACAGAGGATGAGATGGCTGGATGGCATCACTGACTCGATGGACATGAGTTTGAGTGAACTCCGGGAGCTGGTGATGGACAGGGAGGCCTGGCGTGCTGCAATTCATGGGGTCGCAAAGAGTTGGACACGACTGAGTGACTGAACTGAACTGAACTGAACTGAATATATAAAGTTAAAAAAGACTAAAGCAAAAGTAAATAGGGTTTCCATGTGTGCACAGAGACACAGTTTTATATTTTTCTCATACCCTGTGGATGGCTTGACTATCCTCTAGCATGTGCATACCCATCTTTGGAGACTATAGCCCTATGCCAGACAGGGATATCTTTCTAAAATGAAACTACATACTTAAAGTCCTTCAATAGATCTCAATGAATAGTAGATAAAATCGGAATGCTTAAATGCAAAAGATGATGCTATTCATGAATTGTTAACTTCTTCTCAAATTTAAAACAAAATAATACCAATAAAAGCTCTTATTAAAAAATTTATACTTGCCAACATATTAAATGATTTGAATCTGTCAAAATAGATATGTTAATACATAGCTCCTTGGACAGTCACAGATTTAGTTGTGTTGTAGGTTTGACTGGGTCAAAATAAGAGCCAAGCTATGTGGCGTGAAATATCTATTGACTGTCACAAAAATGTTAATAAATGAAGATTATTAAATTTTGTAGCATATTAGAGGATAAAATGCATATGTCGGATTCTATAACATAAATGTATACATAAACATTTTTGTATATCATATGCATAAATGTCTATCAGTTTGGGAAATTATTGAATGAACAAGAAATAAAACCACATGTTGGTATTAGCATCAGAATTTTCATTGACTCTACAACTTTTTGTCAATATTATGACAGTTTCTAAAGTATATCAGAATGAAGGAAATGCTTTAAAAAGCAGGCAACCACTGATTACTTTGGCTTTTATTTTAAAACAAAGCTCTACATTTGTTTTTTTGTTCTTATTGAAGCGTGGTTGATTTGCAGTGTTTCAGATGTACAGCAAAGTGATTCATTTACATATATATCCTTTTTCAGATTCTTTTCTGTTTTAGGTTGTTCTAAAATATTGAATACAGTTCCCTGCGCTTTAGTAGGTCCTTGTCTGTTTTATTATAGTAGTGTGTATCTGTTGATACCCAGTTCCTAATTAACCTCCCACCTTTCCACTTTGGCAGCCATAAGTTTGTTTTCTATGTCTGTGAGTCTATTTCTGTTTTGTAAATACGTTCATTTGTATATATATATATATTTTACAGTTCCACATAGAAGTGATATCATATGATATTTGTCTTTTAACTTGGTGGAAAAAGAGGAGATATTTCCTGTATATATATTGAGATGAGATGAGCTAAAGAAAAGTAGCAGAGCTGAGTGTTAGGTTATCCTACTAACCTTTGTCAGGCCCTTCTGCCTTGATATGGTTCAAATTTCTGCCATATATTTTGATACTCTCTGTCTCCATAGCAGTTGCCTAGGAGTGTGTTGCCAGAAAGGACACTGAAAATGCAGTCAATTTATAAATAGATCCTCCTGTTTTATAGATGTCATTAAGAGGTTTTATGAGGTATTATGAGAGATTGAACATATAGTGAAATAGTTTATTTGCTCAGAAAAATATTAATAGTTATAAACATCAAAATATAACCAAGCAAACATCAGACATTATTATTCAATATTTCTTTCATATGGCAAAGAAAAGACTTAAAACTGATTTTCTGTTTGAAAAATGTCAGTGGAAATAAACAAATGGGTAATTTCTAACTCTTATTTTCTATGTAATGGATGAAGAAATAAATTACTTATTGTAGTAATATTGTTCTGTGATATTGACAAATATCACAGTTTAATATGAAGCACTGACTCATAATAAATACTTTCTTTGAACTTGGTATGTATTAAACTAGGGTTAACATTTTTGCACTTAAAATTTCATCACTGATGAATCCTAGATGTCTATTTGTACTTACATTACCTTATTCATAAAAGGGTTTGTGTAGAATTAGAAATGTTTTAAATATACAATCTGTCTTGAAAAGAAGACAATCAATGATAAATAGCAGGAAAAAAAAGTTATCTTTCTAGAATCTGGGAATCTCTCTCTCCCTTCTGTACCTGTTTTCCATGGTTTGACATATTAACTATTATAAAATTAAAATATTAAACAGTGAGTATCTAACAGTTTAAATTCTTTTCATTGAGGGTGATTTGCCTGATTTCTTAGATGTAATTAAAGGGAGAGAGTAAATGTGGTTTTTTAAAGAGAGTGCTTTTCTTTCTTTTGAGTTTATAAAATTGTTTTAGGAATAGCAAAGTCAGTACATTGGTGGTGTTCAGTTCTCATAATTTTCTTTCAGACCTTTTAAAAAGTAAACTCTATGAGTAATGTGATCATATGCACGGGAAACTGAAATTAAAGCACTCAAACTGTTGTGACAAAAAGCAGATATTCAGGGTCAGGGCAAATAAGGCTACAGATAATCACTCCATCTGCTCCACTGTTGGCAAAAATGAGGCCCAGATGTTGCACTATACCTTTTTATTCTCCTGTACCTTGGCCATTGGCACATAAGATTCACAATGAGAAATATAAATTGCTCAGGCTTTCCCTTGAGATCATATAAAAGAGTTCCTCTCCATCTGAAGTATTTTATTTTCCTGTTGATTCAATAGGTTGGGCCACTAGATCTGTTGGAAGAAAGTGGAGAGAAGGCCCAAATGAAGCCTTCCTCAGGGTACAGTTGGCTGGGTCTATGACCACGGAGCTGCTGTTGCTTCTATCACCATGCCACTGAGCCAGCCCTAACAGATTCTCTACCCATTGCTCAAAGAAACTTAGATTTAGGGAGAAGCAGCCCACTTACGCTATTCTTCTTCTTTTTTTCTAATATATAATCATATAGTGTCTTAAGATTCCAAGCTTGTATTTCTTTGTTATGTTCATGTAGGTGCTGTTGGTCTGCAGCTCTGCACTGTGTCTTTTCATTCTAAGATTCAGGCTGAAGGAACAACCCCTACATGGGGTGTGCTGTCCTCATGGCAGAGGGGAAAGAGCTGGCGGAAGCTCAAGATGCTTCTTAAGAGTTTTTGCTTTGAAATTACATATTGTCACTTCCCCTCACTTTCCACTGACCTGAAAAAGTTTATGACCAACTAGACAATGGGGCAAAGCAGTATATCCCCTACCCCACAAAAAGGCCTAGAAATTCACTTGTAAATTTTCTGGAGAAAGGAGTGAATTGTTAAGGGCAATAATGCAACCCACCTTGGTATATAGTGGGCAAAATGCCTATGCCCAAGGCATAGCTTTCTCCTTAGCATCAGTGTTCTTCTGTATCTTTTTTTCTTATCTAAAATGAACTACTCTCAGTTCATCTTAATTTTTACAGCCCTATAAGGAAGGCAAGAGAGAGTCAGTGGGTTCAGAAAGAAGTGAGAATATTTCCATATGTGTGATTTATTCTAGACTGTGTCCAGTTTCGGCTTCATTCCTGAATATCTTGTTATGGAAGCGTAATAGATGCATGGTGCACTCCTTATGTACAAGTTTATTTACCTAACTTTAGCTTAGAGAATTCAAGCCAATTACTGGCCCCTTGAACATGCAGTAAAGAACAACGTCTGCATGTTGTTTATGCAAAAGTCCAGAGTCATACATGTCACTTGCAAGCAGACAGAATGTGGGCTGCATGTGGGCTGGATATGTCAACGCCTTGATCACTTTACCTGTCATTCAGCTTTGTCATATAAATTAACATCCTAATGGCATACCCTCACTGCATTCACTCTTTGCCCTCCATAACTCCTTAACTTGTAGTAGGTAGTGACGTTTCCAAACATCATTAGATAATTTTACCTCTTCAAAGCTCTTTAATTTGAGCAAATTTTATCTGTTTATTTTAACAGATGTTAAACATGTTATTTATATTGCCAGAAATTTACAAGTTCTAATATGGTCATTACAACTTAAGTTCATAAAAGTAAAATATGCTAAGATCTTCAAGCGGATCACTGCAGGAGCTAGGTGGAACAAAAAGGTGACAATATTGCTGTTAATGGCAATGTTGGAAAACTGCTCCTGTGATTACAAGTGTATCAGTGAAACCATCCATTCTCCTGTGTCTTGTTAGTACAAGCCATAGACTAGACTGGCCAGTAGGGGTTACTCTATGCATTGTGATCTCAGAGTGGCGAATTAGAACTTGAAGACCTAATGGCAGTATCATTTAAAATAGCTACCATCCTGGTGAATTTAGTTATAAGATTCAGAATTTGTGATAACTTGCTTTGATTACTATTTCAACAGCTTTTATACCATTCATATGCCTTTGAGGCGTGTTTCAGTAATTCATTCAGCCTTACTGATTGTCAGTCCTACATTAAACAAAATCCAGAGGTCAAAATTTTAAAGTAGCTCTATAATTCCATTTTAGCATCTTGTTTCCCTAGGTAGTATTCTCTATCCCTGAGGTTTGGAGTCTAGATATCCTAGAACACAAAGCAGTCACAATGCTAATTTTGCAAAAGGCAAATGTACAACCCCTTTTAGTGCCTCTAGAATAGCACCTGCCTTCTGAGCAAGTGGCACTTCAATTTTAGAAAATAGATTACTTTTGAAACTTATAGAGGAAATTGGAGAGAAAAATTAGCACAATATAATTCTTGGAGTCATTTGTCCTTGAGGGAGAGAAGATAAATGAAAGTCAGTGGCTTTAAATACAATTTCTACAAAAACTAAAGATAAATTGAAAAGGATAAGCTTTTTGTCTGAAGCCCAAATTGGTATGAATGCGTTCTGCTTGCCAAATGTTGGACAGGAAGACCATTAGAATAAAATACTATCACCTCTAAGATAAACAAAGAAACATTAATATGTATTATCAAAGGGTTGAAATGTAAACATAACTAATTTTATGTTTTTTTAAAAAATTTATTGGTATTTTATTGACATAATTCAATGATTCTTTTAAAAAAATCAAAGTTTTCACAAGACACTTGCAAAAGAACGGGAGTCCTCGCACTCTCTCTGTCTTGATGCGTATGAAACCCACGGTTGCACAGCACGGTTCAGACCACGCCCTGTACACTGAAGCAGAAGTCTGTCCCTTTGATGGGTAAGAAAGGAGGCATTATGATGAATGGCTTATTCCAAATATGGTTAAAATTCTTCAGGCAGCTCTGCATCACTGTTAGGTAGCGTAGAAGAACGTCATGTCACAGAAAGGGCACAGCTACAATGAAGTACTAAATAGAAACAGTATTTTTGAATAGACCATCCTTACCTGTTAAGACTTAATCTCTTCTCTCATAGCAGTATTACTGGGAAGACCCAGAGGCTACTCTTTGAAAAGAAAAGCATTTCTCAGTTGCGGATTTAGTCTTCATCATAGTTTGCCCCACTCAGTTTGTTGTTAGAAGAAACCAAAATGCAATTACATTCTTCTGTACTGACACTGTTCCTAACTACGTATATTTAAAAGATTTTTCTGCCTGGCTTCTTCTTACTTCTTGTGTAATGGAATCATTTTAGGGCTTTATTTCCCTTCTGTTCAAAGTTCTCTTTTAGTTCTTGGAAAGAAAGGTTTGCCATATTTGCCTTATGTTTGCCAATGGGGAACCAGTAAATGCGTTCACCTCCCTAAGTGATTCACTCTAAGCAGTTTCTCCCATCACACGTGTGTTTGAAATTTGCAAAAATTTTTATTTACCGATTAAAACACGTACCTTCCTAGCTTAGAGATCTCTTGAATTTGTAGCTTTGTATTGAAGAGTGAAAGCTTGGCCTTAAAATATTTAAGTTGCATCAAAATTGTCTAAAGAAAGTACGAAGATATTTTTCAAACTATGCAGTAACAGAAAATCTTTGGCACTATCATTTATAGTTATGAATTTCTGGAGTCATTCAGACAACATAAGACACCAAGTGGCCTATTTGTGAAACTAGCTGTCCAGCTTGTAAGTAGGTGGTACAGAGTCCCTTTCAAAGTTTGGGGTTTGAATTCAACAGACATGAGGATCTCAGTACCTAGGACTAACACTTGCTTTAGTAACTAATGTTTTAATAAGCTTCAGGTTTTCCTTCCTTTCTTTAGGTACAGCAATGATAGGGGTTCCCTGGTGGCTCAATGGTAAAGAATATGACTCCAAGGCAGGAGACGTGAGTTCAGTCCCTGGGTTGGAAAGAGCCCTTGGAGAAGAAAATGGCAACCCACTCCAGTATTCTTGCCTGGAAAATCCCATGGACAGAGGATCCTGGAGGGGGCTGGAGTCTGTGAGGTCACAAAGAGTGAGACATGACTCAGCGACTAAACAAAAACAATAGTAATGATAACTCTCGTATAATTTTTTAAGGATTAAATGAACTTATATATTTAAAAATTATCACTCTACCAGGCATAGAGTAAACACATACTGTTTTTTCTTAATTTTATTTTTAAAAAGTGTCATTTGTAATTATTCTTTTTATATGTTGACTCTAATTCAACAAACCAGGAGGAAACTTAGCATCCTCTTTTTCACCCATCAAAGGGCCAGCCTTTTGCTCCAGTGTGCAGGGCATGCTCTGAACCACCATGTGCATCCTTATATTCCATATGGATCAAAACATGGGCAGTTAGAAGACTCACTCTCTTGCAAAGAACAAAATTTCCCAGAAACCTACTTATAAGGATGCCTAGGGAGTTTAAAGCCAATATGTATTTTATGTAATAAATTCAAATGTTTCCATATTTGTTACGGTAAGGGCTATATTAATTTCTAAAGCAGGGTAATATAAAATACTGAATAAATTCAGATTTCATGATATTAAACAGTGATTATACATTAAAAGTATAACTCAGAAAAAGCCTTATTATAATATATAAAGTATATCAGCACTCTTAGGCATGAAAATGATTTGTGTATCCTTGCATTTATTTTATGAATCTACTGCTATGAGCTAATAACCTGTGTGTACCAGTTAAAGAATGCAGATGATTTTACTGAGTAATAGTCTGCATGAATCAAAATACCAATAGATTAGCACATAAAATCTCTGTCCTTGTTAAGTTAAAAATAATTAGATAGCATATATACACATTAAACATGTATGTGTGTATATATATATATGTGATATACATACTGTTAAACTTGTAGGAAAAATGCAGAGCTGCTGGTATTTTTTTAGAAAACAAATGATGAGATTTATTTTTCATTAGAAATTTAACCTAAAACTTCTGTTTGTTCAGTGATAGAAATTCATTTTAAAGATTTGGAGAGTATGAAACAGGTGCACCCTTAGTTTGTTGATGATATTAATAAGTCCACTCATTGGCAAAATGGAGAAAAAAATCACTTGTCATGTATAGAATTGTTTGATTCCTCAGATTTTCAATTTGGCTGGCAATTGTGAAAACTAAATAATTGCACTTTCTGAGACATTCTTCAATTCCATCAATTATAATAGCAAACAATTGTTATTATTCATGGTAGTTATTCATAATGTAGCAAGTGGTTATCATATTTCTTATAGAGATACTGCTTCCAGATAGTCTGTCTTTCGGGTTTTTCTTTTCTAATTTGTTTTTTAAATATCTCAAAAAATTATGCTGTGACTACAATTTGAGTGTATATTAGGTTGATCAAAAAGTTGGTTCGTATGGTGTACTGGAAAAACTTGAACATACTTTTTGGCCAACCCAATATTTTGTGAAAATGAGAAGAATTATAATGGTAGCTGCTGCTCCTGCTGCTGCTATGTCACTTCAGTCGTGTCCGACTCTGTGTGACCCCGTAGATGGCGGCCCACCAGGCTCCCCTGTCCCTGGGATTCTCCAGGCAAGAACACTGGAGTGGGTTGCCATTTCCTTCTCCAGTGCATGAAAGTGAAAAGTGAAAGGGAAGTCGCTCAGTTGTGCTCCCCTGTCCCTGGGATTCTCCAGGCAAGAACACTGGAGTGGGTTGCCATTTCCTTCTCCAATGCATGAAAGTGAAAAGTGAAAGGGAAGTCGCTCAGTTGTGTCCGACTCTTCGCGACCCCGTGGACTGTAGCCCTCCAGCTCCTCCATCCATGGCATTTTCCAGGCGAGAGTACTGGAGTGGGGTGCCATCGCCTTGCCCATAATGGTAGCTGTAGTTGTTATTTAGTCACTAAGTCGTGTCAGACTCTTTGCTAAGTTGTGTCCGACTCTTTGCCAAGTCGTGTCCAACTCTTCCATGGACTATAGCCAGCTAAGCTCCTCTGTCCATGGGATTTCCAGAGTGGCCATTTCCTTCTCCAGGTGATCTTCCCGACCCAGGGATTGAACCCATGTCTCCTGCATGGATTGGTGGATTCCTTACCTCTGAACAACCAGGGACACCCCAATGGTAGCAGTAGATACCATTTATTGAATTCTCACCTTGTACTTAGCACTTTATGTGAAGTATTTGCTCTTAGAACTTACAAAAGCTATAGGAAATAGCTTCTGTTATTATCATAATAAACACCCTGAGGTTTAGAAACATCTAGAGTTCTCATAACTGATGATGGTCTTATGGCTAAGGACTTAGAAATGCCAGAATCCTCTCCTATATGCATATGGTGAAGTATATAGTGATAAATTTCACTATAGTGATAGACAAGCCTGTCACTATATGTTTCACCTGTTTGCACCCTGCATACCGTTTAGATTTGAGGCAGGGATACTGTCCTCAAATCCCATCTCCAGATCTTTGGCTCTAATCACTTTTTTGTCAGCCGTACATCATGTGGACTTGAGAAGTGCTTTCTAGCAAAGGAGATGGCACACCTTGACTCTGGTTACAGGCCAGTCCTGGAGGAAGGAAGGCTAAGAGAGAATGCAACAGGTCCCCTCATCACACTGAGTCCCTTCCCTAGAGAACGTGGCCCAGCGCCTTGTAATCTGATGCTTCAGATTCACAAACTTTTCTTCCCTTGTGTATGTAGGTGTGAGATATAAATGTGTGAAAGATCTGCGTGTGGTATGTGTATATATGAATTTCATGTGCATCAGATTTTTATCTGAGTGTATTATGAGTAGAGAGTATATGTATGAGTATTATTCTGTGAAGTTTATGTATGTGGCTTGTATGTGAGGTGTGTGTGTGTGTGTGTGTGTGTGAATGTGTTCTGTGTGCTTGTGAGGTGTGTGTATGTGAGGTGTGTATATATATGTCTGTGGTTTGTGTGTATATGTGTGTTGTGTGTGAACTGAGAGTATAGTTCAATTATTGTGTGTGGTGTGTGGGAGGTGGGGTTATAGAAAGGAAACCTAGGGACATAGGGACATAGTTGAGAGCCTACCTTTTACTGGAATAGTTGTAACTGGAAGTGTTCTTGACTTGAACTTTGGAGTCTTGGAGTCAAGTCCTACCCAACTCTGTAACTATCTATTTAATATTTGAAAGCAGCTTAACCTGTTTGAATCTTAGTTTTCTCATGTCTGGGAGAAAGGACTTTTAAATGCTATGAAGGTTAAATGAATAATTTTAGGTTGAAGTGACTGATACATTGGAAAATCCTACATGAATATAAGGTATTGCCTATTTTTTTTGGTAATGATGTTATTTTCCAACATGTTTTATATTGAATTTCCAGAACAACAACATAACATTCAAGGGGTTATAATAGGAAATATATCAGTAGGCATTTTTAAGTTAATTATCATTGATAATATATGGTATGCTGTATCGAGAAGAAAGACATATGTTGTTATAATTCCATGTCTAGAGAATGTCTGGGATATTAAACACTTGTTGTTGTTCAGTTGCTAAGTTGTGTCTGACTCTTTGTGACCTCATGGACTGCAGCACTCCAGGCCTCCCAGTCCCTCACTATCTCCCGGAGTTTGCCCAAGTTCATGTCCATTGAATCAGTGATGTTATCCAACCACCTCATTAAACAATTAACAATGTTCATTCATGGAATAACAAAGGCCATTTTAACTAGGAGCTTTGCTCTAAGATGTGGGGCAGCAAACTCTACCATAATAGAAGAATTTTGCATTGACTATTTCAGATCTTTATTTTTTAGGTATATGGGAATGGATGAAAATGATATAGAACATAGTCATTTCTCAAGTAGTTAAGCATAGAATGTGATCCAGCAATTCTGCTCCTATGTATATACCCCCGTGTTCTCTCAAAAACTTGTAAAGGAATGTTCATAGCAAAATCATTTATAATAGCATAAAAGTAGAAACTTTCCAAATGTCCAAAAACTGCTGAATGGATAAATAAATGTGATAAATCAGTAAAATGAAGTTATTCAGTATTAATACATGCTGTTTTATGGATGAACCTTGAAAACATGTGAAAGAAGCCAGAATAGTATATTACCTGATCCCATTCATATGAAAGGTTCACAATAGGCAAATCTATAGAGACAGGAATATATTATTATTGAAAGGTTGGAGGTGAGGGGCATGAAGGATTGGAGGTAGATGGCTAAGGGGTGAGAGATTTCTTTTGGTTGGTAATGAAATGTTCTAAAAATGTGTTTGGAGGGAGAGGGTGGGATGATTTGGGAGAATGGCATTGAAACATGTATAATATTATATAAGAAAAAAATCGCCAGGATACAGGATACAGGATGCTTGGGGCTGGTGCACTGGGATGACCCAGAGGGATGGGATGGGGAGGGAGGAAGGAGGGGGGTTCAGGATTGGGAACATGTGTGCACCCGTGATGAATTCATGTTGATGTATGGCAAAACCAATAAAATATTGTAAAGAAAAAAATAATATATATATAATATGGATAAACAAGGCCCTACAGTATAGCACAAGGAATTGTATTCAATATCTTCTGATAAACCATAATGAAAAAGAATATGAAAAACAATGTATATATATATGTATAACTGAGTCACTTTGCTGTACAGTAGAAATTAACACAATATTGTCAATCAACTATCCTTCAATAAAATAAATTTTTTAAAATTAAAAAAAATAAAAAAAAAACTATGTTTGGGTGTACAACCCTGTGAATATATTAAAAGTCATTGAATTGTATACTTTAAATCCATGAATTATGTGGTCTTTGAATTATATTTTTACAAAATTGTTAAAAAATATATAGAACAATTTTCCTAAGAAGTGAACCCTCCCCTTTTATTGTGCCAATAGGTCTGGGAGACACCGGGCCTCACCCTCCTTGACAGATAGACTAGGAGGCAGTTATACTAGCAAGGCATTCCAGACCACAGAGTCAGCCTGTAAGCTGGTGCCTTTATCAAGGGTGAATGACCAATAGGGAATAGATGAGCAGCCGTCAGCTTTTTAATATAGGGCAGTATATTCTGGAACCAGCGGGCACTGAGAAATGCTGTGTGAAGACTCATTCTCTTTTCTCCTCCTATCCTCTCTCCTCTCACCCTCCCCTTCCTCCTTCTCCTCTCCTCCCTCCCTCCCTCTCTTCTCTATTTTTTCCCCATAAATTGCTTGAGCAATTAATTTGTTAATTTAGAATTTATTAATTCAGAATTATATTTGAATGTGCATTTAAAGTAACTGTTTTCTTGCTTCCATGGTTTTGAAGTACTTTCTTAGCCATGACTGGGGAGAGTGCGGTGTCAGAGTGAATCTTCTGTGGCCTAATTGCTAACAGGAAGATTTTTAGGTATGAATGTCCTCATTCTTTGCTCTTTCTGTGACTTCTGATTGTGTCTCCAGACCTACAGAGTAGTATATTCTGCTTCCAGTCTTACATTTCCACCTCATTCCACTTCCACATACAAATATCACATTCACCATGATTTTGGATGATCTCTTAGGATTAAAATGTATACTCCTATTATATTCTCACATATAATCACTGCTTTTTTAAAACCTTTTTTTTTTTTGCTTAACATTTAATTAAAGAATAGTCAGCTCAATATGCTGTTATGCAAATCTTACCAATAGCTATATTTTATTACTTTCAGTTTTGAAAGGTGGGATGTTATCTCCCCCTTTTAAAAACTGATATTTCTAAAAAGTGTATTTATTTTGCATTAAAATGTTTCTGGAATGTAACACAGTTCAATTCTAATAACTATGATTAAATATCCATGAATTTGTTTTGAATAAGCAGAGCCAGATAAGTGGCATTTATGTACCTTGCAACACTATTTAGGATCGCTTCCTCAGAACAGAAAGAATCACTGGGTAACAGATAAGAGAATTCAGCATCTCACATTAACTGCATTTATACCTCTGATAGTTTCCATGGTGAAATTTGCAATTAAAAAAAGAGCATACAGTCAGTTTTGAATTGTTATATTTAAAATGAGTGTTTGCTGATCTCCAATTAATCAAAGTGTTGAGATTTAAAGAATGAGTGAGGAATCAAGGTTTTATATTAATAATTTTCTCTTCTGGGAGAAAATAAACGAGTAGAGAGTAAAGTCCTGAGATCTCTACTATCAAATACCCAGTAATAAGGAAGTTAAAAAGCCACAGTGAAGTGTACACATCTTAATTACATTTACATTGATATCTATCTTAAATAGATACCAGCGTTAGCTGTAAGAGTTTCATGTGTTTTGCAGGAGGGAGTTCTCACGGTGTACTCTGTGTGCTTGTCATTGCAGACCGTGAGCTTACATCGCAAACATATTGTGCAAGCAGAGTCCAGGCTGGAATGTGTCAGTGCAGCGCTTATGTGGCCTGTCCATGGAGATGGGCAGAATGGAAAATAAATGGAGAGCTGCAAAGGCTTCCAGGGTTTATTTTTTTCAGTGACTTTCAGAGTTAAACAGCCAACTCTTAATAAAGAATGCGTGGTCCGAGGCAGGGACTAACTGTATGCCCACAATGTTCAAAAATGATTGGTTCACAGATTCTGAAGCAGAGAAGCAGATTCTGAGAAAGAGAATTTCGGGACCATGGAAGGGAAGGGAAGAAAGCAGACCTGGAGAAAAGGTAGAAGGACAAACTGGTCTGCAATGCAGCCTTGGAAAAAGGCCTCAGCAGACCCAGCAGAGAGTCCAGAAGCCGGGACGGGGCCTCAGAATTGTCCTGAACCACTCCTGAGCTGGATCTCTATACTCTCTTGTTTACTTGATATTAGATGCCTGGACAAGGTGACCCTCCTTAGCTGACACAATTCACAAAGAGAGCTGACAGCTGAAAGCCCTTCCTAAACCTGGGGAAATGAGTCATTCATTCCTGAAGGGGTTCTCATGGCAGCATCCACTAGGAATGGTGAGGTATTTTGGAACCAGGAGGCACTGGGAAATGCCTTGTCTGATAGACTCTTTGCTTCTTTCATTCCTTCATTTCCTTCCCTGTCTCCCCAACCCAGTGTTTTTCCAAAAATAAAGGACTAAGCTGTGAGTTATCAGGCGGAAGGAAAACAAATATTTTTATAAGTCCAACTGTTCTTTTAATGTCAAAACCACTCAACAATCATTTTAGTTTTCTATGGAAAAGTTAGCTTCATATATCTGATGACCCAAGGACCTCCTGTGACTGTTCCTATATATATGATACTAGCATCCTGACCGGAGAAGGCAATGGCACCCCACTCCAGTATTCTTGCCTGGAAAATCCCACGGACGGAGGAGCCTGGTGGGCTGCTGTCTATGGGGTCGCACAGAGTCGGACATGACTGAAGCAACTTAGCAGCAGCAGCATCCTGACAGCTAGATGGAATGTCAGGAGGAAAGTACAGATAAAATTATTTTTTCCTTTGTTTTGAAGAAAAAAGAAAGCATATTTATTGAGTGTCCGCTAAATGTGACTTCAAAGATTTTTCTTATCTGTATTAGAAGTTGATAGCAAATGAAACAGTATATTGATTTGAAAAGATTTTTTTCTCATTTTAACCATTACTTTTATAAAACAAAAAAAATCATTAACCAGCATGTAAAAATTTCATTTTATAAAGTTTGCATCATGTTTATTTGGGCTGCATTGCTGTTTCAACTATTGTTTTATTTTTTGGATTTTTTTAACCTATTGTATCACTTTTGAAGCACCAGAAATTAGCAAATGCTGGAGAAGTTGGTGAATGGATATATAAAATCAGTATATTGAATTGGCAACAGAACGACATTGTTTATTACATGCTTTTTAGCAAGGCATTATGATAAGACAACTTCACCATTAAAACAGTATAGAAACGACTAACTGGAAAACTTCTTAGGTCTTTAAAGTTTTTTTCAATATTTGTTTTCACGGCGCTTAGAAGTGTCACTTAAATACTCGCTAAGAATGGAGCTAAAGGCTGTGACCTCTTTTTAAATTTTCATGATTTTTTTTTAAAGATAACCCTTCAATCAGTTTAAGAGAGTCGTCATTGCTGGCTATACAGCACAATACAAATTTAGCACTTGAAGACACACAAAGATAACTCAAGGAACTGATTTCTGCATCTTCAGCCACCTTATTCCATTAACTCTTAGAATTAGTTTCCTCCAGACATAATTTGTATGGATTAAAAGGAGAGGAAAATTAGAACAACTACTGAGGCTTTTTGGTGACTAAAAGAATGGTTATTTTATCAACAACCATAAGTGTTAGATTTACAAAAAGGAAAAGTGTCTTGAATGAACCATTCTTCTAACTTGTGCCTCTTAGTTCTGAAAACATGAGTAAAAATCATATGCAGTTCAGTTCAATCACTTAGTCATGCAACCCCATGGACTGTAGCATGCCAGGCTTCCCTGTCCATCACGTTGCCAACTCTAATTTGAAAAAGTAGGGGAGGGAAAGCACTGGATTTTTTTCTTCTTTAAAATTACATGTTGTTTTCAGTGTTAGATTGGCTGTATTTTTCTTGTAAAATCTCCTGTACATCAAGAACAAATTCAAAGTAGTTTGTTTAAAACAGACTTTAACATTGAGGCTCTTCAACTTTTAGACAAAAGTCTAAGCAGTTCTTTAAAAGAAACTCTATAAAATAAACTGTCAGCATTTTTATATCTAATGGTCAACTTTTGTTTCTCAAAGTGATGGTTTTAAATGATTATTTTATATAAGATTAGAACTATGTTTTTCTTCATTTATGCAACAAACATGTCCTAATAGATGCCAAGCAAATGGCACATAAATGTGCCGTTTCTGGAACACTGTAAGATGCCCAAACTTTAATAAAGGCCTCTTTGCTTGTTTGTTTTTGTTATTTACAAGCAGCCCTCCTCCATCTTCATGGGTGTATTGCTCCTGATTCAGGAATAGCTCTATCCATCCCTGTCTTCTGGTTTCCTATCTCAATTCTGCAATCTCCCCTCTGGCCATTACACTCTTGAATCATTTCAAAATCCTGCCTCCCATAGTAATCTGTCTAGTTTTTCTAATCTTCTAACTTTCCATTACTCATCATTTCAGTTCTTCTTACTGGTTCCCAATTGCTTTGCTAACCAATCTCAAATTACTTAACCTTATCCTGAAGGGCCTATTCACTACTTTACCCCTGCTGATGTCTTTTTCTTTATCACTTCTAAGACCTCCCCTTTGCTCACACTTCTACATGTGAATGCGTTTCCAGAGTATGAGAATGCTTTGGATTCAGGCTTTTGCCTTAAAAAAGCTTTAGTTCATTTCTCCTTAGAGAAGAAGAATTAGAATTGAGCTATGGTTTAAAATTCAGTAATGCATCTGGCAATACAATTTTGTATTTTGTGTACAACTTATTCTGTCTGACACCTCTGGTCCTTTGCCCCCCTTTTAGCCTTCACTGATTGCTATTAAAGGCCATCTTTAGGTAGCTGCCCTACTATCAGGCTATGTCCTCTGCAGTGGCAAGCAATTATTCTTCATAAATCAGAGAATCACAGAATTTGACTTAGGCTTCACTGATGGTCTGACAGTTAAGACTCTGCACTCCCAGTGCAGGGGGCCTGGGTTCGATCCAGGTCAGGAAACTAGATCTCTCATGCAGAAATGAAGATCTTGCAGGCCACAACTAAGAGCCAGTGGAGCCAAATAAATAAATGTAAACAAGTAAAAAATGAATTTAATTTAGAGACAGGGATTTCCGTACATACAAGAACCCAAATTCCCACTTAGCATAGAAATCCCTCTCAGCATATTCCTGATGCCTAAAATGACCTTTTCAAGAGGGAAAGTCCACTTAAGGCTCCAGCTCTTTCCATGTTGCTCACAACTCATTTTGCAGAAAGTACTTTTTGTGCTGAGGCATTCTGGTTTCCTATCACCTCCTCTTGGTATCACACGCGACTGGAGAGACATAAAATATTTCTAATGATTTCTTTTTGCCTTGAAAATACAACCAAACACAGCCATCATGTCCTCCATTAAACACATTTGTTTGGAGTTGAATATCCAAGATGCTTGCATAATTCCTCTAATGGCAGAGTTTTTTGAGAAAGCCCATGCTCATGCCTCACCTTGTATATAGTTTGGTCAGCAGACTTCACAATAAGACTTTCTTTCAGTGTCAGGCCTAATGTTGCTGTCACTGACTGCTCCTGTCATTAATGTTGAAGGTACATTTTATAACCTTAAAGTAAATGGTTAGTTATCCTTTTTGTCCTTTAATGAATTTGAAAACTCACATTCATAGTATGTTGGTTACTGAAGTATCCCTAGGCTCAAAGAGTATTTACAGTTCTCATATAATGATTTTGAGCACGTAGAGGTAACATGCAGTCATATTTGAGACTGTTTTGGAAAAGGACTGTGGTTTTTAGTCTGGTACTTTGAAGAACTATTGAGATGTCACTGAACAGTATTTTTAGAATTTTCACATTGCTCACACATGAGCACTTTGGGAATTGTTCAGTGAATATGTCTCCTGAGCACTTTGTTCCTTGAAATTATCAAAATAATCTTGGAATTTATTTTTCTCCCTATCTTGTGATGCGTGGGTAGAACTGGGACAGCACTATCACATTTAGAAGTTCATTTCTTTTCTTTGTTCTTCCCAATGAAATTGCTCTTTTCAAGTTGGAAAATAAAATAGTTTTTTTTTTTTTAACTCTTTTAGGGGTTCTGGAATCCTCTAAGCATCCATGAGATATAGCAACACTCTTGTGGAAATGATTCATATAGTCATAATCACACAGAGAATTTGCCTTTAATTTTAGGGGTACAAGTGCCACTGGGATCATATACATGTTACCATTACTGGGTACTGATTGTAGGTTAAAAATCACTGATTTAGTTGTACTTCATTTTACATCTATCTCTTTCTGTAAAGATGTATAAAAATAAAATTGTATTAATAAGTTATATGTTTAGTAGTTCCATTCAATAACCTTTAAAGCAGATTGTTTCCTAAATGAATTTTAATTCAAATCTTTATTTATAGAATATTGAGTTTCTTAATGTGAGCACATTTGTATAATCTTATGCTTCAACCTTTTCCTTCTGGATGCTTTCTTAAAGTAGTCCATAATTAAAAGAATTAAAAATACTTTTTCTCTGTAAACCCTCACCTCCAACCTTCTTCAGTTTTATTTGAAGTTATTGCCTGCATGTTAATTGATGTGGTAGAGTATACATCTTAAGACAAGTTTTAATTCTTTGAAGTGTGTCAGGATACCTGCATATTTTATAATAAAGGTACATATTATACTGGTATAAATGTATTTGAAACCACTGTTTTCTTTATTAAAAAAAATTGAGATTCCCCAACTTCAAAAATAAAATTTATAAATGTATATTTACAAATAATATACAAGGAAATGATAGGAAATTACAGCATACTTACATATTCATAGTTCCTAGTTTTAAATATAATAATCTTATTAGCTACAGATAAAGTTTTGATTAGTGTTTTGATAATACTGACCTTAGTTTACCAATGTTAACCTATAAATTATTATGCAAAAATGATACGTAATACCAGTTCTATACTAACAATTTTTTGTCATGTGTGATTTATGTAATTTGCTGAACCTGGTGAAAACTTCCATTCTTCCTCCAGTCTGTGGAGATGCTGAGCTCTGTGCAGTGTGTAGGAAGCAGACTTGTGAAATATATGGCTTACAAGTTTTATCACTTTTGGTAAGAAATGTACAAAGCCCATCACAGTGTCAACACTAACATATATGTTTGTGAATATTTAACCAGAGAATTGTCAAAATATATTGCTATATATTGAGAGCATAAACTTCATTTTTATATGAAACAGTTTTAAAAATGCACTTCTGGAGAACTATGCATTTACAACCAACAGTTGTAAGGCAAATTAAATTCATAATGTATTATGAGGAATAAAGTATTTTTATCTCACTGTAATCAAGAACAGGGGGCAATCTTTTAATTTTCACTAATTTATTTTTAGTTTGGCAATAGGAGTAGGCCTAGTATATCCCTGGATGACCACCAGAATGAGCCCCTAAAAATGCTGAATATCACAATTTATTGTTTCACAAATAGATTCATATTCATTGTATTCCTTAGTCATAATGTAAAGGAAGTTACTTCTGCATATCTCAGGCTGACTGTTGTGGTGGATAGGGGATGGCTCCAGATTTTATGACTCTTGAGTCTTACAACTCAGGCAGCCCACTTTGAGAAAAATGAATACATTAGGTAATAGTTGAATACTTATTTAGATGAAAAAAAGAAATCATGACTAATTACCAATTTAATAAAGCTGACTGTTTCCACAGGCATCCAGAATCTATAAAATTATGATTTGTGGGGGGAGGTGCTTTATAGTTTTCAGCTGTGTGCTCTCTGATTAGCTCTTCATGTTGACCGTGATTCTATCATGTTTTCTGTGTAGAGGGTGACACGGCAATGCAGTTGTGGAACAGCTAGCGGTAACCTAAAGATACGGGGAAGAAGCTGAGACCCACCAAGTAATAATATCACCGAACGTAAACCGAATGCATCACTAGTTCAACTTTTAGTTAGCCAGATCCCCAAAAGATCCACAGTCACTCCAGTGACACCCTCCCTAAGGGGGAGTATTAGTGTGTAGACAAAGTCAGTGAGTAGACATTGGTCATGAGTCCAGCTAAAATATCTTGCTTTTGCAAAATTCCTAAATCATGTGAACATGTCAATCCAGCCTTACCCAGAGCCTTGGAGAGAGGTCTGAAGCTTTGCCTTTCATGGTAAACCTGTTTTTGTGGTGGACAGGAAAATATCTAGACTGTAGCAAATTGCCAAAGGAAACAAAGAAGTTGGCTTTACAGTTATACACAAGTAGTTCTGTTTTTTTTTTAGAGTTTAGCCACCATATCTCAAATATTCCAATGAAGTTCTTTTTATGCATTCTCCTCCAGAAGTTTTTTGGTAGTCAGTGTTTCACGAGTTATACCACTTTAAGTCACCTCAGTCATTTAGTATTAATAGCAAGTCCTTTGGCAGAGGGAGTAGAAAAACACCTCCAGTAAGCTTTAAATGTGCCTTTGTTTCCCAGTATTATGACCTGCATAGGAAGAAGTGATACCTTTATAGGAAATGCTCCCCTTGGTTTATTTTAAAGCACAAAATATTATGTGAGAATAGGATGTAAACCTAATTCAGAGAGTAGAATATTCTATTTATGATCTGGACTGTCCTTTAGGTTTTTCAGTGTAGTCCTCAAGAAGTTGAGAATTCACCATTGTCTGATTAACACACACACAGGTGTGCATATAAATACAAATTTTACAAGTATACATATCGATGGGCAGAGTGATTCATTTGAAAACCTGAAATCAATGGTGATGAGAACCTCTGGACTAAGTTTCAGTGTAAACAAGTGGGTTATTTAAATTCTTTCTCAAAATAGAAGCTTCAAGTGAGCAAGGCAGCGTGACTGTGGGGCCATAATTCAGGAACAATCTGTAAAGCGAAAGATAGAGGCACTAATTGTGTTGCCTTTGCAGCCCACAACACTGAGTTTATTCCTGTTATTCTGGCTAAAGATGAGTCAGGGACCTCTAATATAGCCATTCCTAAATGACAGTAATTGATTCAGAATGTGAGCCTGAGAGAAATCCTAGAAGTCTGACCTTCAGATCAGTTTAACTGTAGATCAATAATACATTACGTAGACCAAAGCAGTATCCCAAATTCCCACAGTCAACTGCCAAGATAATATTTTACCTCAAATTGGTTGACAGCAGTCAGTATAGATAATTTTGTCCCAATAATAATTTTCTAATTTAGGAACATCCAACATCTAGCCACAATGTAGATAAGGCTCAGGCCAGACCCATGGCATATGCTCACCTGGCTTTCCTATTTTCCTACAAATGTCCTATTGGAAGAATATCTCTTAATGTTCAGTTAAGCCAAAGCTTGTTTTAAATTCCCTAGACTTTACTTCATGTATGATTATATCTATCTTGGCATGAAACCCTTTCTCTCTTGGAGTTAATAACATTGATGTACCTTCTAGAGACGCTAGGTCATAAGTATTATGGGTAGAGGAAGGTAAGCAAACTCTAGCATACGCCTTTATCTGCTATTAGTGAATTATAGTTTGTTAGAGTGATGAGTTGTGATTAAATAGTCTCACATTAGAAAAAACTTTGATCCACCAAAGTTTTTGAAAATAATTTGCTACATCTGGGTACAAATTATAGAGATGTTGCAATGCAGGAGACCCAGGTTCAATCCCTGGGTCAGGAAGATCCTCTGGAGAAGGGAATGGTTACCCACTCCAGTATTCTTGCCTGGAGAATTCCACGGACAGAGGAGCATGGTGGGCTACAGTCCATGGGGTCACAAAGCGTTGGACATGACTGAGTGATAGATATACTTCACTTGCTTGCTTATGATGTCTTTGGAGAACATGAGATGTAGATGTGAATTGATCCTAAGTTGTATATATGGAAAAGTTAACTTTAGCAATATGCTATCCCATCAGTCCACTTTAAGTCATATATTTTTCTTTGCAAAATTATTTTAAGAACTCCATTGCAATAAAGCCATATCATTATCAGTCATAAAAGGAATGCTAATTGGGTCATTTCTAGAGACATGAATGGACCTAGTCTGTCAGAGCAAAATAAGTCAGAAAGAGAAAAAATATCATGTATTAATGTGTATATATGGATTCTAGAAAAAATAGTACCAATGAACCTATTTGCAGGGTAGGAATAGAGATGCAGACATAGAGAACAGATGTGTGGACCCAGGGCAGGGGTTGGGATGAATTTGGAGACTGGAATTGACTTATTTGTGCTGCTACGTGTAAACAGATAGCTAGTGGGATGCTCTTGTATAGGACAGGGAGCTCAGCTCTGTGATGCTGTATGGTGACCTAGATGAGTGGGGTGGGGGAGGGGAGAGAGGTACAAGAGAAAGGGGGATATGTATACATGTAGCTGCTTCACACTGTTGTACAGCAGAAAGTAACACAACATTGCAAAGCAACTGCTGCTGCTGCTAAGTCACTTCAGTCGTGTCTGACTCTGTGTGACCCCATAGACGGCAGCCCACCAGGCTCCCCCGTCCCTGAGATTCTCCAGGCAAGAACCCTGGAGTGGGTTGCCATTTCCTTCTCCAATGCATGAAAGTGAAAAGTGAAAGTGAAGTCGCTCAGTCGTGTCCGACCCTCAGCGACCCCATGGACTGCAGCCTTCCAGGCTCCTCCGTCCATGGGATTTTCCAGGCAGGAGTACTGAAGTGGGGTGCCATCGCCTTCTCCATGCAAAGCAACTATATCCCAATTAAAAAACTAATACACAGTATATTGCACATATTTAAAGTATATGTGTATGTGCGCGTGCTCAGTATGTCTGACACTTTACAACCCCATGGATTGTATACAATTTGGCAAATTTTGATATATGTATCTACACCTGTATTATTAAAATCAAGATAACAAGCATAGCTCTGACCCTTAAAAGTTTTCTCTTGCCATCTTGTTATCCCTAACCCTGACCTTTTCTAGAAACCTCGTTGTCCCCAAGCTGATGGATGCTCAGCTGGAGACTGGAGGGGAGCC
The DNA here is from genome assembly GCF_032405125.1 of Capricornis sumatraensis. NCBI lineage: Eukaryota > Metazoa > Chordata > Mammalia > Artiodactyla > Bovidae > Capricornis > Capricornis sumatraensis. The sequence continues at coordinate 26,533,683 of NC_091086.1, forward strand.
AGTGCAGACGTCCCACGTTCTCCGTGTGACCTGCTCTCTCCTCTGTCACTCTGCTCAGCAAACTCCACGGACTTTGACCTCCCCAAACTCCTAGCTCCATCTCCTCAATGTAACCAATTTACTAACAAATGTTCATATTTCTCCTAACTTGCTGACATTGTTCCCTTCTTTCTTTCCTTTGTATTAATATATAGACAAGTTGCTAGATCAAAAATAGGGTTCATTTAATGTTACAGTGGTTCTAGCCAAATTATCCTCTAGAAATCTGTAGTTTTTCCCCAGCAATATAATAACTGTCTGCTTTCAAAAACCTTAGCATTTATAAAAATTTTTGGAATCTTTGCCAAAAAGACCAACTGAAATGAATCCCTGTGTTATTTTAATTGTCATTTCTTTGCTCATTGGTTAGATTTCAACTTGTTTATCAGCCTTTTGAGGAAGAAGGGGAATTCTTTGTCTATAGACTTTGTTATAGCTTTATATTGGCTTGTTCATCTTATTTTCTAATTCGTAGCAATTCATCTTAAAGGTTCTTTCTTCACCCTTGGATAATTTTGTCACATTTTAAAGAAATCTTGTTGTATTTTTCATTAAGATAAAATTGAGTTTATAGGGAAATTGGAGAGGGCTTGGAGTCTGAATAAGGTATGCCTTCTGCAAAGAAAGTAGAGGGTGTGGATGGAGGAGAGATTCAGAAGAAACCTAAGGGGCATTTAGGAATGATAGATGTGTTCATTACTTTGCTTGTGGTATGTTTTCACAGGTATATACATGTGGCAAAACTTGTAAAGCTGCACACTTTAAATATGTGCAGTTGACTGTATCTCAGTCCTGGCCCAATAAAGCTGTTATTTTGAAAATGACACCAAACATTCAATCAACAGCTTTCCACCAAAAATGAGAATTGAGTTTGATCAGAATAGTTTCGTGTTATCTTGTTTAGATTTCTCCTGTCGCAGTTATAATGGCTTTCTAAAATAAATTGGGAAGCCAAAGAAAGTCACTTTCACCTTCAAGATTGAAAACAACAACAACTGAACCAGTAAAATAAGTGCTTCTGAATCAGACTCAAGTCTAAAAAAAACCCTGGAAAGTGAATATGACTTCAGGGTAGCATTATAAGGGACTCATAGTCAATAAATCTCTGGGAATGAAGGAGAGGAAGCAAGGGAGAAAGAGATACAGGATTGCTTTAAACCTCAACCATGTCGTTAAAGAATGAAAATAGCCTTATAATACATTTTTAGAGATTTTTCAGTATTGAAAAAGAGAAACACATAAAAATATTTCCTTTTAGTTTAAAAGGTGAGCACCTAGTGATTCCACAGAGCAGAATGGGCTTGAGGTGCATCCATACTTATCAGGCAGGATTTATGGAGTCGAGGATCACTGAAGAAGGCAGGAGAAGGACAGGTTACTAGAAAAGGATTCCAAGTAATATCCACAAGGCTGTGAGTAAGCCAGGACTTAAAGTCTGTCCCAGTGGGGCAGCAGGCTGGATTTCATAGTGAGAATGGACTGAAAGTATCCTGCATCAGCTCAGCTATGCACAGTACAAAGACAAGACTTTTATCAGCTTTCATGGAATGACTTGAAAGTTTTCATGCCATAAGAATGAGATAAATTATGAATGAACATAAATCAAAATAGCATGATTAGAAGAAGGGGGATAAAGAGAAAGTAGAGCAGAAGACAGTAAAGAAAAACAAAAATGATGTAGTTGCAAGATAGTGGGAGAACTCTGGTGCTGGATTCTGAAAGGTAGGATTCAAGTCTCGACTTTGATATTTACCAGCTGGGAAACACAGAAAAAAACATTTTAGCTTTTTAGAACCTGAGTTTCCTGCAATCCGTACATTTGTAACGAAAACCGATTTTTAAGGTTATGGTAAAAATGTCTTGATGAGGGTATAAATGTCTTTTCAAAACATAACCCTACTTTCCAATAATGTTGTTGGTTCCAGATGCACTTCGATTTTTATTTATTTGAAAAAATGTTTTAAAGTTTTTATTTCATATTGAGGTATAGCTAAGTACCAAGGCTTCCTAAGTGACTCAGTGGTAAAGAACCTGTCTGCTCATGCAGTAGACACAGGAGACACCAGTTCCATCCCTGAGCTGGGAAGATCTCCTGGAGGAGGGCATGGCAACCCACTCCAGTATTATTGCCTGGAGAATCCCCATGGGCAGAGGAGCCTGGCAGTGTACAGTCCATGGGGTCACAAGGAGTCGGACATGACTGAGCCACTGACCACTCATAGCTGATTAACAATGTTGTGATAGTTTCAGATGAGCAGTGAAGAGACTCAGCCATACATATACACGTATCCATTCTCCCCTTGCATTGAAGCTGCCACGTATCACTGAGCACAGTTCCATGGGCTATATAGTAGATCCTTGTTGGTTATCCATTTTAAATATAGCAGAGTATACATGTCCATCCCAATGCACTAAAATTTGAGGGGTGAAAGGAGAAGGTAACGGGAGCAAGGAAGTGTTCGCGTGAGAGCAGGCTGAGTCCTGTAAAATCAAACTAGATTTCATTGCATTTGTCTTATATGTAGAGATCTGAGCAGGTCTCTGTCCTGGGACTTTATTATGGTTCTGCCTGTGCCCTGCCTGTTGACTGCTTTTACCAGGATGCCTTGAAGCCACCTCCAGCACAGCATGTTCAATTTGGAACTCATTATCTACTCCCTAGTTGTTCAGGCTAGAAGCCTGCAGGCCACCCTTGACTCTTCCCTCTCCTGAGATCTCTCCTCTGCCCCATGGATCAGTCTCCACATCCTGTCACCTTCTAAACATCTTTTCTGCCCTTATCACTTGCACTCCTGGTTCCGCTGCCTGAGTTCAGCTCACAGTCTTATTGTTTGGTCTCCTCTCTCCCCCAATGAATCCATCTGCTTCATTGCCACCATCTAGAACTAACGTTCTAAAATACCAACTATCTTTCCAAAACACAAGACTTTCTCTCCTCTACAGGAATTTAGCTTTTGGGTGTATTCAGGTAAATGAGCCAAGACGTCTGTTAAAAATATGTTCGCCTTACTGTTCTTTATAATAGGAAAAAAAGGAAAGAACCCAAAATGTCCCCAAAGAAGGGACCAATTATACCAATTGTTCTACCAACAGTCTATTAAATAACATTAAAATGGTGATACAAATCTGTAAGGAATAATTTTAAAAATGGTTAATGTTAATTATAAAAATTAAATTACTGAAAAAATATTCATAAAATTATAAAGAATGTATTATATTATAAAGAGAGATTTTGGTTGGTAGAATTCAGCAGGAATTCTTCTGGTCCCACTTTCTCAAAAACCAAAGACAAAATGAAAGTAAAACAGAACAAAAATTATCCTATGTGCCTTATGAGTATTATTAAAAGTAATACTCTTGGTAAGGATTTAAGTGACCAGCCCAAATCCCATGACTTAGCACAACAAATGTGAAATGCCATACAACAAATTCACTAATCTCTTCAAAGTTGTAAAAACCACCGTCTTCGAGGCATCCCATTTCTTCCTAATTTTTTTCATGAAAATTTTTGTGCAGTCTCATATAAAATACTATGTGGTGTCTTCAGTTCACTATGGTTTACTCTATCTGTTCATATCTATATTTATTTTTTAAAATACCTGTGTTCATGCATATTTTTGAAGACCAAAGAAAAATAATGCCATACATGTTATTTGTTCCTTGTTTGGTTCTCTGTTTGTCTCTCAACTAAGACTGAGTCGGACACGACTGAGCGACTTCACTTTCACTTTTCACTTTCATCCATTGGAGAAGGAAATGGCGGCCCACTCCAGTGTTCTTGCCTGGAGAATCCCAGGGATGGGGGAGCCTGGTGGGCTGCCGTCTCTGGGGTCGCACAGAGTCGGACACGACTGAAGCAACTTAGCAGCAACAGCAGCAAGGCTGTGATAGGAGTTAGTTATCCTCAAATATTTATATTGGCTGATTCATTATCTATTAATTATCATTTATAATCAATTTTTTAGTGGTAGTGGAATCTGGTATTGCATATAACCTTACTCACAGAAGGCTTAACAGACTAAGATACCCATGGGTATGCGCACACACACACACACACACACACACAGTAGTTTTGCAACTTACATGTTTTGACACCTGTGGAACTATTCATTCATTTTTATAGTAATGCTGTGAATAAATTCTATGTAATGTGGTATGTTAGAGGTTTGTTTTTCATTTTTTAATAATCAGCTATCTTATAGCAAACATCTTAATCATTATCAAGAAAAAATTTATTAAAGCTTAATTTCTTCTCAGATCTCTTCACTTTGTTGTTTTCCATCTGCTCCCACCCTTCTTCTTTTATTTAATGAATTATAACAGGTATGAGTAATGGATTAAGTAGTATAACTATTTATTGATGTAAATATCTGCACACAAAGATTAATAGTGGATTCTGAAAATATGACAACTAAATAGTTAATACTGGCATTTTTTAATATCTCCATGGTTACTATCCATATATGAAAGAAAGGTCTTTGAAATGTATAAAAGTATATGATTGTGAAATACTCCATGGTAAATAGTATTTAGGGCTTTGAACGTAAGTATTGATTTTTATTTTACAAATAGATGTGTATATACATATATATGTACATGTATAACTGAAACTTTATTAGTTTTGCTTTAGAATTTTAAAAATTACCAGTGTTTCTTAGAATCTTTTGTCTAAAAGCAAAAGTAAAATATTGTATCGATAGTAAACAAAACAACAACCTCAAAACCGTCTCTCTTTTTTTTTAAGGGGATATGGTGAATTGAGAGGGATTGTGATTAAGAAAATAGACTATGGGGTGCAATCAGTCTGGGCTCAAACCCACTTTCTAGCATCAACTAGCTGAATAACTTTAGGCAACTTACCTAAACCATTGAAGTACTTGTTTACTTCTCTGCAAAATGACAATAGCCATAGTACATAACTGGTCGTGTAATTATGAGATAATGATAACCAGGCAAAGTGGTTGACAGTCTGCTTGGTACTCAAAAGATATTTTTAAATCATTTTTAAAATCTCTAAGAACCATCGTTTACAGATAGTAAAAATTATGCCTTTTGGTTGCACTTTACTGAATAGTTCACAAAGTACCATCACAAAGGTGATCTCATTTTATCCTCACCATAAACGTGACGCAGAGAAACTATAAATGAATCTTAAGAAAATTTAATGACTTAGCAAAGATTCCACGACAGGTCAGTAGCAAGACTTCTTTGTCTTTGTAAGCAGGACAAGGTACAATAGTTCCTTTGAAGGTCATACTGAAGCTAATGGATATATCTATCTATATCTAATCTTTACCTGCATCTGTATCTACATCCTAGAATATATGGATGTATTTAGTGAATACATCCTAGAATATATGGAGTATTTAGTGCAGGCAGCAGTTGTATCTCTGTATGTTCATTTCTGGCACTGGATGCTATTCCTATTATAAAAGTTGCGACCTTGCCACTTACGGAACAGATGGCATTGCTTGATTAAAGTCAGGCCATATTTAGAACATTTCTAAAAAGCCTTTTTCATTTGGATAAATGTGTCTGCCCGCTGAAATGGTTTCTTTTCATCAACTGAGCACACCAAATCATCGACTATCTTCTCATAAGAGCTCTCTGCCATCCATTCTCAGGAGAGCAAGTGTTGAACTTATATTTTCAGAAGTGGACTTTACATACTCTCCAGAAGAGAACGTCAGAGCTTTTCTGACAAAGGTGAGGGTCTGTGAACATGCATACTTACCCATTAACACGGGAATTATCTGTCCTCATGGAAATAAGACTTTGAACAATTTGTTGTCTTCTGAAGCAAATAAAAAAAGAATATCAACTTGTGCACATGAAAGATGAGAGAAAGTGGTGGGGGAAAAGACTGAGAGAAGAAAATTGTGCATTTTACATAACACAGCTTAATCTTACCTAAAATATCATACAGTAGCCTAAACATGTACTGTATGTTTATGTATGTACATATGCAATATGTATATATATGTGTATATATAATAGATGGATAGGTATAGCTATATAAACAATCCAGAGGCCAAGATTTATATATTATTAAGACAAAAGTAGAATTTGTTTTAAACAAAAAGCCAAATAAGACATTTCTGCTAGATTTTAAAATTATATTTTAAGCAAAACACTATATTAGCCATTACTGTATAAGGTAATGTTATTAACATACAATATTAATTTTTTAGCTCACGTTGAAGCAGCTGTTTGTGGAATCAGGAAAAGATAAGCCCCAGCAGTCAAAGAGTAATATCAAGAAGACAACATTCAGGTGTAACAGGCAGGCCAACTCAGATTTCTGTCTAGACTCTGCCACAGAAGAGCACAATTCCCTCAGGCAGATTTCTTAATCTCTTTAACCTTAAAATACTCATCTGTTGAATGAGGGCTCTGATGCTTGACCCAGAGGAGAGCTTTGAGGATTAAAGGACACGCACAGTTCACACAGCTTGTCCATCCAAGTCCACTTGTATTAGTTTGCCAGGGCTGCTATAACAAAAAGTACAGACCAGGTGGTTGAAAGAATAGAAATTTACTGTCTTGCGGTTCTGGAAGCGAGACGCCTGAGATGGAGGTGTCGGCAGGTCGGTCCCTTCTGAGCGCTGTGAGGGGAGGTCTGTTTAAGGCCCCTCTTTGGCTAGTGGACGGTGTTCTCCCTCTATTTTTGTCTTTCCTTTGTATGTGATTCTGTGTCCATATTTTTCTTTTTTATAAGGACACCAGTCATGAAGGATTAGGGCCCACCATCCTCCAGTGTGACCTCATCTTAACTAATTAATATCTGCAACCATCCTAATTCCAAATAAGGTCCCATTCTGAGGTACTGGAGGGTGAGGACATCAACATCTGCATTCAACCCATTACACTGTTCAAAGGTTGCTTTTTCAGAGAAATCGTGTTTGACCACCTCTTCTAAAAATGCTTCTATCCCTTCTCAACACACCCATTTCCTTGCCCTAGATAAAATGGATGAAAGTGAAAGTGTTAATCACTCACTTGTGCCCCACTCTTTGTGACCCCCTGGACTATAGCCCGCCAGTCTCCTCTGTCCATGGAATTCTTCAGGCCGGAATACTGGAGTGCGTAGCCATTCCCTTCTCCAAGGGATCTTCCTGGTCCAGGAATCAAACTTGGGTCTCTTGTATTGCAGGCAGATTCTTTAGCATCTGAGCCACCAGGGAAGCCCAAATAAAATGTATAAATATATATAATGAAAGTAATCATATAATTCTTATTTTTTTTCTCTCTCACACACTAGCCTGCTTTACAAATCACTCTATCCTGGGCCCCACCATGTGCCTGGTACAGAATAGTCCTCCAATAAATGTTTGTAGAAAAAAAGATAGGTTTTCTGGCTCAAGATCTAGCACCAATAAAATGATAAGTGCTAGAACTATCTTAAACAGAGTGTCATTCTCGATGCAAATCAGTAGTCACGAGCCACATGTGAAGGAAACAGTTTTAAATTTTGTTTTAATAGATTTAAATACCCAGTTGCGTCTAAAGGGCAGTGCAGTTATAGAATACCTTCATTATTGCAGAGGATGCTGTTGGACATTGCTGGACATGGAGAGAGAACCATCTATGTGGGTGCGTAGATGAGGGTGTCAGAGAAAATGCAATACTGAGCCAGTGCTGCCTGATAGAACCCGACCACATTACCCAGCATACTAGCTCTCTCATATCTCTTTTCTGTTTCTTCCTTATGGTACAGGTATATTGCACACATTCTTTTCTTCAGTTATTAAATTAAAAATATAACTTGAAGTTTTAAAAAGCTCTAAAGGGATTGTGTTGAGAATCGCATTAACATAATTGCTGTGGATTCTGCAGCAGCAATTTTTAATTTTAATTCTGTTCCTCTTTGCTATTCAGATGAGTAAGAGGTAGGTGTAGATGATTAATCTACAGATTCTGTTTTACAAACTTACAAATAGCTCTTTGAGAAACACAATCTTTAAGGACACAGAATAGAGCTATTTCTTTGCTTAACGAGCAAATGGATATACAGGTGTGGCTAAGAGGAGCCAGCAGGTGTCTGCGTGTGGGCTCAGTTCTTCTCTCAACCCCGGGAAGTATGTAGATTTTCACCACTCCTGTTCAGCCTCTGATATGAGTAACAACCTAGACCCAAAAGTTTTATGAAAACTCTTTTCGCTTCATATAGAAATTTGTCTCATACTTCACAGCAATAGCACACTTTCAAATCCATTTCTGAAATTCCAGACTGTGTACTTCTTAGTGATGGACTCAGTGATGCTACCTGTTAAAGAAAAAGGATGGAGTGGAGCGGAAGGCAAAACTAATGAAAAAATGCAATTAGACAGTTATGAAAAACATATTGCTTATGTAAAATGCAATGCCTAGGTAATGATAAAATAATAAATGTATGTAACAGTGAACTTAGAATATGCTCCTATTTGGAAAAATAAATCCTAGATTTTTAAAATAACCTTTTTTTTTTTTTTTGTCATTTTAATCCTCATTTGAACAATAGCAAAATATCCATACCACCTGCTTGGTGACTTTTCTGAAAGGAATTGGTGGTCTCAGGATAGATATTCCCTACTCTAAGGGTGTTGATCTGACCAAATTAATGACAATTCAGTTTAATTAACTGATTCATGAGAAACGTTGCTTATCTCAAGTGAGCCAGGCATATTGACCCTAAAGAATGAAAAATACTACTGGAGGGGCTAGACCTAGACTCTTAGTACATATGGTTTATTATGTTTATTACCTAAATGTGGTTGTGGAGCAGAGTATTCTCAAGCAACTGAATAGAGGAAATGTGAAAAATTAAATGCAAAATACAAAACTTCATCATGGGCCTATTGGACTGTTTTTCAAAAGAAGCAGAAGCTTTAACATTTGTGGATTGTGAAAGTAAGAAAAAGCGGAGTTGGAAAATACTAGATTTATGTTTTAGGGACAGGAAGCAATAGAAGTTTATACTTTCACAGGCTCTCAGAATGCCTTCATTCATCACTACATTTTGGTATTTCAGTTCACTGCTCATTAAGGTTATTACCTTAATTTATTTAATCAAAATATTGACTCTATTCTCATGCTGCAAATGACTTGTGACATGATTTGGTTCTTAATATGTTTTTACCAATGAAAGCTAAACAAACTAATGCTTATTTTTCATCATTGAAATACTAATATTTTGATTGTGTTTTTATTTTAGTTTAGAAGGTTTTCATAAAAATTTTTGTTTCTGTGTTTGCAAACAACAAACTGAGTTTGTTTCACCAAAATTTATGTAATCAGAATTTCCAAATTAAAAAGTTAGTTAAGTAATCCATTTGCCCTATAACTTATTGGCCATTTAATAACAAATCCATGATTCCCTATTACCAATTTGTTTTGCCTGAATTTCTAATAGATATTTATTTGAGTGTTTGAGATATGGAAAAGGCATCCCATTGAATACTTAAGACTCCATCTCTGACTTTATGGAATTCAGCAAACATTATTTTAATACAAATAAGGACACTAGCCATTAGTTAAATAAATTACCTTATTTTGAAATGTTCTAAGGAATCTCTGACTAATATGGCAGTCTAACTGATTTTTTTAAAAGAGACTTTTGGCAAAGTCCCTTTATTTTTTAACTTAATTGAGTTAAAAAAACTGAATTGAGACTTTATTTTAAAAGAAAATTTGCAAATTAGTGTTTCAAAACTCTGCAATACTCCTTCCTCTTATTTACAGGTATAAAAGACTCAGCAACACTTTATCCAGATGCTTTTGACTGTGTTTTACATTGCTGCTTAACATATTACCACAAACTTAGCAGCTTAAAACAACACCCATTTCCGTCTTTCTCTTTGACTCAGATGGTAAAGAATCTGACTGCAATGCAGGAGACCTAGGTTCAATCCCTGGGTCAGGAAGATCGCCTCTAGAAGGTCATGGCAACCCACACCAGTATTCTTGCTTGGAGAATTCAATGGACAGAGGAGCCTGTTGGGGTACAGTCCACGGGATCTCAAAGAGTTGGACATGACTGAGTGACTAACACTTTCACTTGCACAGTTCTTAGCTCAGATATCCAGGTTGGCAAGGACACGTTATGTACTCAGTCCCACAAGACTGAAATCAAGGTGTTGGCTGCCTTTTCTTATCTGGAACTCAGGGCCATCTTGCAGACTCAATCATGTCACTGGAAAAATTCAGTTCCTTGTAGTTGTAGGATTGAAGTCCCCATTTTCTTGCTGGCTGTTGGCTGGAGATTCTTCTGGCCTCCTAGGGGTCATCTTATGTTCTTGCCCTGTTGGTTATCTCCACCTCAGCATTGGAGAACCTCTTTCCTGTTGAAACTTTCACACATTTCTAATCTCTCTGACTTCCTGTACATCTTACACCACCAAAAAACTATCACTTGGAAAGAACTCATAAGACTAGACACACTGAAAAGTTTCTCTGTCATAATGTCTACTGAGTAGTAACCTTAATTATAGCTACAAAAATTCTTTTTTCTGTGTGCTGTTGCTAAGTTGCTTCAGTCATGTCTGACTCTGTGTGACCCCATAGATGGCAGCCCACCAGGCTTCCCCGTCCCTGGGATTCTCCAGGCAAGAACACTGGAGTGGGTTGCCATTTCCTTCTTCAATGCATGAAAGTGAAAAGTGAAAGTGAAGTCACTCAGTTGTGTCCAACTCTTTGCAACCCATGGACTGCAGCCTACCAGGCTCCTCCACCCATGAGATTTTCCAGGCAAGAGTACTGGAGTGGGGTGCCATTGCCTTCTCCATTTTTCTGTGTAACTTAATGTAATCACTGAGTAACACCAAGGCTGACCACAGTGGGGCCATCTTAGAATTCTGCATAAGCCAAGATGTACAAATCTTGTCAGTTAATTAAACAACAGAAAGAACATAAAAGAGAGTGATTGGTGGGATGAGATGACTCATCACCTTATACTGAGATGCTAAGACAAATAATACCATGTTCAGATTTGATCTAATAATAATATCTTAGGAATTGAAATATAAAAATCAGAACTGATACAGACAGATATAAGATTATAAGGATATGAAGGAATGCTGAGAGTTTTATCACTTGAGAAATGAACTATCAGGTAAAATGAAGAAATAACCAGATAATTGAAATGTTATGTGAAACAATTCTTAATTATAAATGAAAGTATTAAAGTATTAGTTGCTCAGTCGTGTCCAACTCTTTTGTGATCCCATGGACTGTACCCCACCAAGGCTTGTCTGTCCATGGAATTCTCCAGGCAAGAATACTGGAGTGGGTAGCCATTCCCTTCTCCAGGGATCTTCCCAACTCAGGGATCAAACTGAGGTCTCCTACAATGCAAGCAGATTCTTTTCTGTCTGAGCCACCAGGGCTTGGATCCAGAGGCAGAGGCCATATCATAACGCTGTGCCTCGGTCTGCTTGGATACTCAGTCTGCTGCACGTTAAAGCTGAATGCTTCTATACGCCTGTGCCTCAGTGTCTGTATGGACTCCCACTTCACCACTGCCTGAGGCCAGGCTTCGTCCTGTGCCGCGCTGCACCTGTACCGCATTGTTTCACGGGACTGAAGGGGTGAAGAAGGAAAGGGAGGGGCCTGGGGAAAAAACAAATAGGTAAATTTGAGAGAGGACTTTTTGGTTTGGGGTTTCTAAATGAGAACTTGTGGGTAGAGTGGGGAGAAACACTTTGAGTAGGGACAGAGACATATGAAGGCGGGAGAAAATGAATGTGCCAAAGGAAGAGAAGGAGAAAGTGCCAAAGGATGCAAGTGTGGATAGAATCAGGAGAAAGATCCTCAAAGGTAGAATTAAGAGAATGCATGGATTGATTTACTTTGGAAAGGGGAAACATTATTTCTCTGAAATACAGAAAAAGGAAAGAGAACAAGCAGTGGTTTCAGATGAGAGATGTTGAGCCAGTTCATGTAGAGCAGATTTTATCCTGTCATTGTAATAAGACCATTTTATATATCTTTCTTCTCTAAAGTGGCAAAAATAGTAGGACCAATACAACAGGGCCCACATGAATATTAAAAACACATATATTATGCTTAGACTAGTACCTGACACGTTATAAATATTTAGAAATCTTAGTTTTGTATTATTATTATTATTATTTAGAAAATAACAGTAAAGGTAAATAAATGAGATAAGGTTGTGAACTTAAACATAATATAATGATTTTTGTTGAATAATAGAACTCCACTCCTGGCGTTGAACTCCTGGTAAAAGTAAATAGCATTACGCATGGAACACCCAGTGAACATGGTTAATCCTTTTTCTAATAATAGTACTTAACAGCCTGAAAGGTACAGAGAAAGCAGTGGACATCAAGGTTTATAGAAAGTCAGAAATGAGTGCTCTATGATCTGGTTATTCTCACAAAGGTATATATCAAGTTCAGAGTGCGCTGGGAAGTTTCAGTAGGAAAGTAACAGATCTAGCTAGTTGGAAATTGTGACTGTTTTAAGTCTTGGAGATGGATGGGGACTGCAGAACTTAAAGTATTAGCAGGCAGGATTAGAGATGACCATCTGCATGACTTAGGCTTTCCAAAGTGAGGTGGAAATGAATATGAAAAAATGATCGCCATGATTAAGGTTGTATTGGTAGCAACAGTACCCACTAGGACAGAAAGAAAAAGTATGGCCCGTGCATAAGGGTCTTATGCACTGTTGAAAGAAGTTTTAGGTATTAGAAAATAGCAGATGGTATAGACTCCAAAGGGGAGAGAGTGTTAGCTGAAGGAAGCTGTTGGAATGGTAGACTAGAAGGGCAGTGGAGAACCAGTGATTGTTAACTACTTGTCAAGTTTCAGTAACAGGATAAACGTAAGTCCATTTTAAAAATTGTAGAAATAGTGTCCATTTAATGGAACTTAAGGATTCTAGTTCTGAGATTCTAGAATTGTGGTAACCAATACAACAGCCGCTAGCCACATACGGTTATTTACATGTTCAGATAAAATAAGATTAAAATATTTATTGCCTCAGTTACACTAGCTACATTTCAACTGTTTAATAGCCACATGTAATTCTACATAGTGGACAACAGAGATTTTAGAACATTTTTCTCACTGTAGAATATTCTAATGGATGATACTATACTTGAGGTATAGTGGACGTGAGAGTTTAGTGCTACAGAAAATACTGAAGCAGAAGAAAACTATGCTGAATGAGGATATGACCAAGGACATTCTGTATTTTGACAATTTGAAGTATTCTTTTATTATAGCATTTCTGAGATTAGGATGAGTCATGAAATTGATGCGCTCACTTAAAAAGGTAGGGTTTATTTTTTTTTCTCATGAAAAACTGTTAACAAATTGATGATGCATCTCACCATCAGTAGCATCTTAATATCAATGGGATAAGGTAAGAACAAAGCCAAAGGGGTTTTCATCTTTGGTATTGATTGCAGAGATAAAGGATCAGGAGTTTAATAAGGAAGATGGAGAGAGGTGTTGATCATGGGAAATGAGCTAAATTTAGTAAGTACTAACCCTGAGACACCATTCAGAACTTTGGAGTAATGATGTATTAGGAACAATTTAAAATACTTTCTCGGGTTCTAGAATCTCAGATTCTGTTTCTAGATTCTCAGGCCTTCTGCCGACTGAGAATTGGGTTGATGGTGAGTCTCAGGCTAATAGCCTCAGTAATTCTAAAGTACCATCTTGTGGTGCTGATCAAAACCTGGCTTTGACAGCTGTGGCATGGCTTCCTTAAGACTGGTCAGGGGAGAGGAAAGGGATGAAGAGTAACCCCTCTTCATTAGGATGAAAGGGAGAGAGCTAGATGTATGTCTGAAAAAAAAAAAAAAAAAGAAAGGAGAAGCCATTGTGAAAATGAAGATAACTAAAGCCATACATCAAGGTAGCCAATATCTTCAGACTTGAGATCTGAACTTCAGTGGAGATGAGCTACAAAATACTAGTCTCGGCAGAGGGGGATGTCAAATGGGAACTGAATGTTTTGTTCTTATTCATTTTGTTCTGTTTTGCTTGTTTTGTGTTTTGATGTAATAAGAACTCTGGCATGCCTTTCTACAGTAAATTAGAATTAAATATCTATTAAAATTTATCTCACATGATTAGTGACAGCTACCAAATACTTTTTTCCTGGAATTGTATGTTTTGTCTTAATATAAACATGTCTGCATTTACACATATTCTTGTGTGTGTTTGTGTGTATATGTGTGTGTGTGTGTGTATATATATATATATATATATATATATATATATATATGAAAATAATGTAGTAGAAGGAATTCTGTCTTCTGAGTTAAAATATCTGATTTTGAACTTGGAGTCTAGTGTGCAGGTTAATTTCAGATTTAACTTCAGCCAAGTTTTATCTTTTGAAGCCTTAGGTCACTTTTTATTATTATTTTTTAGGTCAGTTTTAGGTTTACAGCAAATTGAGAGTGAGTTACAGAGATTTCCCACATACCTCGTGCCCATCACCATGCGCAGCCTGCCCCTTTTATCAGCGTCACTCACTAGAGTGGTCCATTTTTCACCAAGGACGATCCTACACCAGCACACTTTAACCGCCAAGATCCATGGCTTACCTTAATGATCACTCCTGGTGTTGTCCCTTCTGTGGGTTTGGATATGTGTATATCATAATGTTTTCACTGCCCTAGAAATCTTCTGTTCTTCAACCTATTCATTCATCACTTTCATTTAAAAGAGTTAATGTTGGTTTGGCCAAAAGTTTGAGTTTTTCAGTAAGATGTTACCCGACCTAACTGTTGTGAAGATAGAGGAAATAAGATATAAGAAAATATAAACTACAAAGTATAGATATTTTCAACTGTAAAATGATGTGCCCTTGCTGTCAAAGTTGTCATTTGTTGGTGTCCACCTCTCAAATGTTGCATGCTTGTTGGGTACAGAAATATTGAACGTTTGACTTCCAGGATGACACAGCCTAATTTAGCACTCTCTCTCTTTTTAAATTTTTAATTAGAGGATAATTACTTGACAATATTGTGATGATTTCTTCCATACATCAACATGAATCAGCCATAGGTATACATCTTTGTATACCTTATTCTTTGTATATGTTGTTCTTTGCTGATTTATTATGTAGGGAAAAACATCAAGTAAAATCCTTTAGATACCTGAATCTAAGGAACTCTTGATATGTTAAAAATTAGACTTGCTAGGGGTAATATTATGAGTGTTTTTGCTTATAATCGCAATTATTTTCAACCCTGGACCCCTCAGGGTAAAGTGCTAGGGCTTTGTCACTGCAGGAGAGAGAACAGGGAGTAACAATGTCACTCAGATTTAATCAGCAAAAACTACCTGAAATTAGCCACAGTGCCAAGAACACCGACATTATTTTACTGCTTTGATAAGCTGAAGGATCATTTATGGACCTCACAGATTTGGTTTCTAATTGTATTCAAATCCTTCACCTGGATGAACATCTATGAAAAACTATAATTCCAGGATGCTGAGGCCACCAAGGTGGAATTCAGCTGACTTCTTATGCATTGCATAGTGGATGGATGAAGGTGTTCTTTCTAGGTATCACTAAGAATATCTGCCAATTTTGAGCTTTCATTTGTAAGACAAAGACTAAACTAAACCACAACCACTGGAAGGGACCTGATCTATCCTTCAGTCTCTGGGGCTTTCAGTTCAGTTCAGTTTAAGTGATTCAGTCTTATCTGACTCTTTGCAACCCCATGGACTGCAGCATGCCAGGCTTCTCAGTCCATCACCAACTCCCAGAGTTTACTCAAATTCATGTCCATCGAGTTAGTGATGCCATCCAACCATCTCATCCTCTGCCGTCCCCTCCTCCTCCCACCTTCAATCTTTCCCAGCAACAGGGTCTTTTCCAATGAGCCAGCTCTTCCCATCAGGTAGCCAAAGTCTGGAGTTTCAGCTTCAGCATCAGTCCTTCCAATGAATATTCAGGACTGATCTCCTTTAGGATGGACTGGTTGGATCACCTTGCTGTCCAAGAGACTCTCAAGAGCCTTCTCCAGCACCACAGTTCAAAAGCATCAATTCTTCAGTCCTCAGCTTTCTTTATAGTCCAACTCTCATATTCATACATGAATACTGGAAAAAACATAGCTTTGACTAGATGGGCATTGTTGGCCAAGTAATGTCTCTACTTTTTAATATGCTGTGTATGGATGTGAGAATTGGACTGTGAAGAAAGCTGAGCACTGAAGAATTGGTGCCTTTGAACTGTGGTGTTGGAGAAGACTGTCGCAAGTCCCTTGGACTGCAAGGAGATCCAACCAGTCCATCCTAAAGGAGATCAGACCTGGGTGTTCATTGGAACGACTGCTGTTGAAGCTGAAACTCCAGTACTTTGGCTGCCTGATGCAAAGAGCTGACTCATTTGAAAAGACCCTGATGCTGGGAAAGATTGAGGGCAGAAGGAGAAGGGGATGACCAAGGATGAGACGGTAGGATGGCATCACTGACTCAATGGACATGGGTTTGGGTGAACTCCGGAAGTTGGTGATGGACAGGGAGGCCTGGCATGCTGGAGTCCATGCAAAGAGTCAGACATGACTGAGCGACTGAACTGAACTGAACTGAACTGAGGTTGGTCAGCTTTTCTTCCAAGGAGCAAACATCTTTTAATTTTATGGCTCCAGTCATTATCTGCAGTGATTTTGGAGCTCCCCAAAATAAAGTCTCTCACTGTTTCCATTGTTTCCCCATCTGTTTGCCATGATGTGATGGGACTGGATGCCATGATCTTAGTTTTCTGAATGTTGAGTTTTAAGCCAGCTTTTTCACTCTCCTCTTTCACTTTGATCAAGAGGCTCTTTAGTTTCTCTTCGCTTTCTACATAAGGGTGGTGTCATCTGCATATCTGAGGGGTTTTTTTTTATTATTTTTTGCATATCTGAGTTTATTGATATTTCTCCTGGCAATCTTGACTCCAGCTTGTGCTTCATCCAGTCTGGCATTTCTCATGATGTCCTCTGCGTATAAGTTAAATAGCAGGTTGACGATATACAGCCTTGACGTACTCCTTTTCCTATTTGGAACCAGTCTGTTGTTCCATGTCCAGTTCTAACTGTTACTTCCTGACCTGCATACAGATTTCTCAAGAGGCAGGTCAGGTGGTCTGGTATTCCCATCTCTTGAAGAATTGTCCACAGTTTGTTGTGATCCGCACAGTCAAAGGCTTTGGCGTAGTCAATAAAGCAGAAGTAGATGTTTTTCTGGAACTCTCTTGCTTTTTCAATGTTCCCGTGGATGTTGTCAATTTGATCTCTGGTTCCTCTGCCTTTTCTGAATCCAGCTTGAACATCTGAAAGTTCACGGTTCACGTACTGTTGAAGCCTGACTTGGAGAATTTTGAGTATTACTTCGCTAGCATGTGAGTTGAGTGTAATTGTGCAGTAGTTTGAACATTCTTTGGCATTGCCTTTCTTTGGGATTGGAATGAAAACTGACCTTTTCCAGTCCTGTGGCCACTGCTGAGTTTTCCAAATTTGCTGGGGCTTAGTGGTGTTTGAAAAACTATCAAGGACAGACCCCAGTGTAAGAAACTAAATCCAAGACAACAATCTCAAATCAAGGAAAGAAATGATTCCAGTATTGATTCTGGGAATGTTTTGTAGGCCTATAGCTCTAACCTGGCCTGACTGAACTTTTAAAAAGGAGAGTAGGAATATGTTTGCACTCCAAGTCTCGGAGGAGAATAGAAGGAATTAGGGTTTTAAATGTTTTTCTAGGTTCCTATAGGAAAGAATTCTGACAGCACAATCCTAGTTCCATTTATCTTTTAATATAAACCACGGCATACTTAACAGAGTTTGAAATTCTTTATTGCTTTCCATGCTGGCAATTTTGCCATTCCCTTCATCTTCCTTAATGTTTTCTTCAGTAAGAGTTCTAAAACCAAAAATATCCTTGTAATTTACTGTCTTGAGTGAATTTGGACTCCAGTTAGGCAAAACAGGCAGCAACTGAGCTTTGTGGTTCTTAGCCTTTATGCATTTAAAAAATATCCGTGCTTTGTTCCTGTCCTCTAAGATTCTAATTTCACCTGGGCCTGTGTATTGAGTTTTTCTAGCTCTCCAAGTGATTCTAATGTGCAGCCAAGAATGAGAATCACGGCCATTTCCCCTCATAATCAACCTTCCTCCGATCCATTGTCCTTGACCACTCATTCCATAGCCAATGTCAAACCTTGTGATTGTCTAGAACTGCTCCAACCAACCTTGAAATCCTAAACATCCCACATCCTCAGCATATCTTCCTTTCTTTTTCATGCCTCTTATTACACTGAAGACCCAGTAGTCTGATATTTCAACTGCTCTACTGCTAAAACCTTCAGTGTTGCTCTTCCCTAATAAGAAGTTCAAAGTCAAGATTACTCTACCTGGCTCTCTCCCTGTTTTGGCCCCTAGTATTTACAGAGGAAATTACAGCCACCTACAGTGATGCCATAGCAAAGTCATAGTCTCTAGTCTCAACTGAAGGGAGCCTCAGTGCTACCAAACACGATTTGTTCCTCTAGTCAACTGTGTCTCCATTTCTCCCTTCCAAGGGCCCTTCTCTCCGTGGGAAGAACCCCTGTGCCTGGAATCCTACTCTCTTCCTCTTTAGTGGACTTACTCTTTCACCTGTAATTCTTCTTGTGTCGTTGGCTTTCTCCATGTATTGGTTCTTTAACTTCAGTCTTCATGACAACGTGGATAAACCTGGAGGACATCAGGCTAAGTTGAAATAAGCCAGATGCAGTAAAGGCAAGCACTGCATAATCTCACTGATATGTGAAATCTGAAAAAGAAAAAAAAAAGGTAAAGATTGAACTCAGAGTAACAGAGGCTAGGGGTCAGGAAAGATATTGATCAAAGTGTGCAATCACTTTCAGTTATAAGAAGAATTAATTCTGGGACCTAATGTATTAATACACAGAAGGTAACGAGTTCTAAAGATTCCACCAGCAATGCAGGAGACGCAGGAGACTCAGGTTTGATTCCTCAGTCAGGAAGACCCCCTGGAAAAGAAAATGGCAACCCATTATAGTATTCTTGCCTGGGAAATCCCACAGACAGAGAAGCCTGGCAGTATACAGTCCATGGGGTGGCAAAGAGTTGGACGTAACTGAGCAACTAACAGTAACTAACTAAACAGACTCTTCCGTTTATTCATGGTGCTATCACTGTCAGATTCACAGATCAGTGCTAGCTTTTCACCTCTTACTTGAGTCCATGTTATAGTATAATGTTTAGTGTGGTGACTGTGGGAGAGTGTTAAGTAAATAACTTTTATTATACAGGCTGCAGCACTGGTTTCCAAATTGTGCTCTGCATGGTTGTAGATCCTCAGCCATAGCAGTTCTCTCTGTATCCAATTTACCCAGAGAAATACTGATGCTCGTTGTTGCTAAGTCACATCCTCCTCTTTGTGACCCCTTGGACTGCAGCATGCCAGGCTTCCCTGTCCTTCACCATCTCCCAGAGTTTGCTTTGGGAGAGAAATGTTGGAAGTGTACCTATTGAAAACAAAACTTTTAGAAATGTTGAAATATATATATATATATATATTAGTCATAATGTTGATAGCAAATAAAGAGACAATCTATACCCTCAACAACTGGAAATAAGAAATTTGATGGATTTTTTTTAAATGGCAGAAAATACAAAATATTATGTCCCCATATTATCAAATACTTTAAAATCTTGGATAGCTGTATCATTATTAAATCTAAATAATACACTGATAAGTTAAACACTTTATTATCTTTGTTAGAATATGTATAGGGTTGGCCAAAAAAGTCATTCAGATTTTTTTCTATGTCATGTATTGACTTTTTGGCCAAGCTAACACATGTACGAGAATCCTTTCCCATATTAATTTTAGCTCTTGATATGCATAAAGTAGAAGAAAAAAAGAACTGTAATCTCCATGGGAGCAGCTTTATACCAAAAACCACAGAAGCAATTCTGTGTGCAACTTGCCAGAATATTAAATTTTAGATTAACTTTATTTTCACAAATAAAATTGGAAAAGACCAGGGCCAGTGACCATTCCATGGTTTGGGAGAACTGCTAGTGTGCTTTATGTCATTGTAGAAACTCTGGTGACTTGGAGATAGCTTTTTTATAGATAGTTCCTAATTCTTTAATTCGATATGAGTTGCCAATTTGGAAAATTGCTATATTATATTTATCACACAGTTATAATTTCTAATGGTTTGAAGAGTCATAGATCTGACCACATCAATACATGGCTCATTTTTTGAAATGGAAAGAAAGTGCTGAAACACCACAGTACCGTGTTAAATTCTTCAAAATGGAAAAACAACTGGTTTATATGTAAAGTAAAGTAAGAATCAAATGGGTGGAAATGACTGCAGTTTTGAAATTCCATTGTAAATTACAGTCTAAAATATTTTTTAAAAATAGCATGTTTGCAAACATAGTTGACTTCCACTGGGAGTTAGAGGCCTTGTAGCTTGATTTTACTGTTCAGACAGATTGTGGACACTTATAGAAGATATATTTTTCCTAAGCCCTGAAAGGCCATTTTGAGTACATCTGTGACAATTTACTAAGTCTATTGGAAACTCCCTATTTGAAAAACTAAGTTAAATTAGACTGGTGTAAACTAGGTCCTTTCTAAGGCCTTTCAAGTACTATTATAAAATCATTATACCCATCAGATATTTCACCATATCTCAAATACACAATTGATTTTGAATGCATCAAGCATAAATAATTATTTTACCCTGAACATAGATTTAAGGAATCAGGCGGGAGGAAAGAACTTCATGAAATGTCGGTGATATTTTATAAATCTTTAAATATTTCGAGGAGAGAATCCAGTTTAATAATTCACAATATAATCCTCTTTTGGTATAAATTCAGTTCTGTCTAGTTAACTAGCTAGTCGAGAGTGTAAGGTGGGCAGTCTAAAGAATTTTAAACTTCCTAGGGTTATGTTCAAAATAAGCCTATAGCAAAAGCAGGATGTCAGATTGTCTGGGGCCGCAGAGACTACAGGGTGCACTGTAATGTTTGATGAGGTTCCCTTCATCACAATGGAAGGGGCAGAAAGACAAGTTAAGCTCAAGCAAACATGAGCACTTCTGGTCACATTGATCTTGTTTTGAATATACTCGCTGAGTCTATGTACACTGAGTATCCTGAAAATATTGAGGGGTCAGCAAGGCCTATTTGAGTCTGCCGTTTCCTAAGGTGTCTCATAGCCTTGAGTGGTTCATGGGGGATTTAATCCATGTGCTTATGATTCATTTACACTAGACTCATCAAAATGTCATAGGAAGATATTAAATGTCCCAGAAACCTTAAAGTTTATGAGGCCACTTAAAGCATTTATCTCTGAACCAGAAAGTCAGAGTGTACCAGGAACACTCAGAATTCAGACATAACAGGGGGGCAATTTCATATTTTCTAATATGTCCTAGGAAACCTTGGAGTAGATTTAAAATTTCTAAACTCTAAATTCTAGCCTAACATGTACATATACTAATGACATCCCAGTAATATGTGCAGGGCTGGAATGAGAATATTTAACATTAAAAATATCTGAAAGCCACATTTTGAATATCTTGAGTATCTGCACAGTGGCCTGAGGCCCTGTGGATTTAAAGTTAAGTCCCTTCCAGGTGAAAGACCAGAAAAACACCTGGTACTTTTAAAATTTTCACTCCGTAAAAAGGGCATTATTCCTATGTCAGAGTAATTCATTGACAGTCTATAATATTGTGTGATTTAAAAAATGCTTTAAAATGTATAATACATCTGATTAAATAAATGTGTCTGGCGTTATAAACTCCGTTTTTAAAAAAGAAAAATGAAATTACATGTATCTTTGAATATTGTTGCTTTAGTTGCAGTAATATATATCTGGTGATAGCTCTGAGCTGTGATAGTGTTCAGTAATAAAAGCAGTGCTGGCATATAGCCTGTGTAGCTCTATTTTATCTTTTCATTCATCATTTACACACTTGAAAGAAATCTTTGACTTGAGTTTTTAGTAAAAACCAAACCAAACTAAACCGTAATTGCTCTTATAACACAAATCATGACTATTATAATGGGTATAAAATTCAGTTCTAGTTTTTCTCCAAAAGTAAGCTGTTTTCTCCAGCATATTCTCTTCCTATCTAATTCTATATATTTTCATTTTTTTTTGATGACACGTGGTTCTGCCTGAACTTTTTTTTTTAATTTTAATTTTAATTTTTTTTTAAATTTCAAAATCTTTAATTCTTACATGTGTTCCCAAACATGAACCCCCCTCCCACCTCCCTCCCCATAACATCTCTGTGGGTCATCCCCATGCACCAGCCCCAAGCATGCTGTATTCTGCGTCAGACATAGACTGGCGATTCAATTCTTACATGATAGTATACATGATAGAATGCCATTCTCCCAAATCATCCCACCCTCTCCCTCAAAATGGCATTTTCCTACAGGGTAACATAACCACACAGTATTCTTTGAACAAAATGTGTACCCCATGGTCAGGTCAATTCCATCAGGGCAGAAACTAAAAAATAGGCCACAATTTATTTAAATTATGAAGTTGTTTGGAAGTATGTTTAACTTACACAAGTGTGTTGTGAAATGTGAGTGGAGAATATTTTTCTTAGTAAACTGTAATTCAGATAATTCATTTTTTTAAAAAAACTGTGAGCCAAAGATTAAAATAGTTTCCATTGTGTAACCTTATTAACATAATTTGATGACAGTCTTAAGAGAATTTAATTTTGGTGAACTAATTTAGAGTTGGTTAATTTTGCAGATTTCAGAATTTCTGGCATCTCATTTCCATTTTTGTCAAACCATTAAAAAAATAATTAGATTATTATCATTTTACACTTCTGTGTCAGTTTCTGTTGTACAGCAAAATGCATCAGCCATATGTATACATATATCCTGTCTTTTATGGATTTATCCCCATTTAGGTCACCAAAGAGCATTCGGTGGAGTTCCCTGTGCCATACAGTGGGGTCATTATTTATCTATTTTATATACAGGCTTCCCTGGTGGCTCAGAGAATAAAGCGTCTGCCTGCGATGCAGAAGACCCGAGTTTGATCCCTAGGTTGGGAAGATCCCCTGGAGAAGGAAATGGCAACCCACTCCAGTATTCTTGCCTGGAGAATCCCATGGACAGAGGAGCCTGGTGGGCTGCAGTCCATGGGGTCACGAAGAGTCACGACTGAGCAACTTCACTTTCACTTTTCACTTTCATGCATTGGAGAAGGAACTGGCAACCTACTCCAGTGTTCTTGCCTGGAGAATCCCAGGGACGGGGAGCCTGGTGGGCTGCTGTCTACAGGGTCACACAGAGTCGGACACGACTGAAGCAACTTAGCAGCAGCAGCAGCAGCAGCAGCATGTGTATATGTAGATCCCCAACTCCTTGTTCACCCTCCCATTCCCTTTTGGTATCTTATGTTTGATCTCTGTATCTGTGTCTGTTTTTGCTTTGCAAATAAGATCATTTACCATTTTTGTAGATTACACATATATGTTTTAATGTTTTATGTTGTTGTTCAGTAGCTCAGTTGTGTCCAACTCTTTGCGACCCCATGGACTGCAGCACGCCAGGCTTACCTGTCCATCACCATCTCCAGGGGCTTGCTCAAACTCATGTTTTATCTCATGATGCCATCCAACCATCTCATTCTCTGTCGTCCCCTTCTCCTGCCTTCAATCTTTCCCAGCATCAGGGTCTTTTCCAATGAGTCAGCTCTTTGCATCAGGTGGCCAAAGTATTGGAGTTTCAGCTTCAGCATCAGTCCTTCCAATGAATATTCAGGACTGATTTCCTTTAGGATGGACTGGTTGGATCTCCTTGCAGTCCAGGGACTCTCAAGTGTTTTCTCCTACACCACAGCTCAAAAGTATCAATTCTTTGGTGCTCAACTTTCTTTATGATCTGATTCTCACATCCATACATGACTACTGGAAAAACCATAGCTTTGACTAGATGGTTCTTTGTTAGCAAAGTAATGTCTTTGCTTTTTAATATACTGTCTGAGTTTGTTATAGCTTTTCTTCCAAGAAGCAAACTTCTTTTAATTTCATGGCTGCAATCACCATCTGCAGTGATTTTGGAGCCCAAAAAATAAAGTCTGTCACTGTTTCCATTGTTTCCTCATCTAGTTCCTTTCAAAGTGATGGGACTGACTGCCATGATCTTAGTTTTTTGAACGTTGAGTTTTAAGCCAACTTTTTCACTCTCCTCTTTCACTTTCATCAAGAGATTCTTTAGTTCCTTTCTGCTTTCTACATAAGGATGTTGCCATCTGCTCTGAGGTTGATATTTCTCCCGGCAATCTTGACTCCCGCTTATGCTTCGTCCAGTCCAGGATTTTGCATGATGTACGCTGCATATAGTTAAATAAGCAAGGTGACAATATACTTGACATATTCCTTTCCTAGTCTGAAAACAGTCCATTGTTCCATGTCCAGTTCTAACTGTTGCTTCTTGACCTGCATACAGATTTCTCAGGAGGCAGGTAAGGTGGTCTGGGATTCCCATCTCTTGAAGAATTGTCCACAGTTTGTTGTGATCCACACAGTCAAAAGCTTTGGCTTAGTCAATGAAGCAGAAGTAGATATTTTTATGGAATTCTCTTGCTTTTTCGATGATCCAGTGGATGTTGTCAATTTGATCTCTGGTTCCTCTGCCTTTTTAAAGTCCAGCTTGAACATCTGGAAGTTCCCATATTAGGGAAGTTTTTGACTATAATCTCTTCAAATCTTTTCTTAGACCCCTTCTCTTTGCTTCTTCTGGAGCCCCTATAACTTGAATGTTGTTGCTTTTAATGGTTTTCCAGAGGTCTCTGAGATTGTCTTCATTTCTTTTCTTTCTTTTTCTTCTGCTCTGCAGCAGTTGTTTTCGCCCTTCTATCTTTTAGCTCACTTATCTGTTCCTCTGTTACTGACTCCTTCTAGTTTATTTTTTCATTTCAGTTATTGTGGTGTTCATCACTGATTGTTCTTTCGTACTTCTAGCTCCTTATTAAACAGTTCTTCTATCTTCCTGACCTGTGGCTCCATTCTGTTTCTGAGGTCTTGGGCCGTCTTTACTGTCATGACTCTGAATTCTTTTTCAGGTAGATTGCCTGTGCCCTCTTTATTTAGTTGATCTTGTGCCTTTTCACCTTACTCCTTCATCTGCAACACATTTCTCTGTCATCTCATTTTTGTCTGACTTACTGTATTTAAGGCCTCTTTTCTACAGGTTGCAGAGTTTTAGTTCTTCTTGCTTCTGTTCTCTGTCCACTGGAGGGTGAGTTTGGCCCAGGGGCTTGTGTAGTCTTCCTGGAGGGAGGGACTAGTGCCTGTGTTCTGGTGGGTGGCGCTAAGTCTTTTCTGTCTAATGGTCAGGGCTGTGGTAGATTTTGTATTTTGGGGTGTCTGTGGGCTTACTATGACTTCAGGCAGCCTGCTTGCTGATGGGTGGGGCTGTGTTCCTATCTTGCTGGTTGTTTGGCATGAGGTGGCCAGGATTGGAACCTGCAGGCAGTTGACTGGAGCCAGGTCTTGGTGTTGAGATGGATATGCTGGGAGAGGGCATGCTGGTTAATATTCCCAAGACCCAGGAAGTCTCTGGTGATCCAGCACCCTGGACTTAGTGTTCCTACCTCGGAGGTGCTGACCCGTGGCCAAGCAGCCAAGAGCCCACAAGCCACACAGCACAGCCAGAGAAAAATGAATGAAAAAAGAAAGGAAAAGAAGATGAAAAGACAAAACCCAAAACATGTAGCCAAAACAAACCAACAATAGTATCAATACCAGAAAAAGAAGAAAAATGAAAATGAAAAACAACCAACCAAAAAAAAGAAAAAAAACACAACCAAGGGGGATGAAAAACTAAAACAGGAAAACAATCAATAAAGACTAAACAAACAAAGAAATTGATGAACAAAAAAACAAACAGTAAACTAAAAAATAGCAAAGGAAACCTAAAACAAACACATAAAAATTATCAAAAACAAAAAGAACAAAACAAGAAATAAAACAACAAAAAAGTAAAGTAAATGTAGAGAAAAAAATTAAAGGTAAAAAATAATAAAACACCTGAACATAATGAAACAAAGAAAGAAGAATAGTAGCAATATTTTCCTGTGGCCTCCTCTGTCTTTGGCCACAGCCAGCCTCTGCCTCTCCAGGAGGCCCTGAACTACCACTTGGTATGTATCTGGATTGCTGTGGGCACTTCGGAGCCAGCTCAAACTCTGACCTTTCTCAAATCCCTCATGTACTTGTCCCCAAAGTCCACTGCTGCTAAGCTAGACTGGTCTCAGTTGTGGGAGCTCACTGTCTATTGAGCTATTCCACTGGTGCAAGATTTATCAAACTGGTTGCAGGGATTTGATCTGTGGTGTGTACAGGTGGACAGAGAGATTTCCATTCCTTCACCTTAGTCATACCACGCTTGGAGCTCAGCTTTGGTTCTGGCCCACATCTTCCTGGGTGCCATCTGTTCTCTGCCCAGGGGACAGGGAGGCCAAAGCAACAGCTGATTAGAGCACACTTACTCAGACCCAAGAGGGGTTGGTGGCCACAACTGGTGTGTGTGCAAAAGTGTCTGTGGTGATCGTAAATGGCAGCCAGCTGCCTCAGACTTGGACATGCCTGCGCTAGTGGAAATTCCTTCCAGTGCCCATGGAGGCAGGGGCTAGCAAGTAGGGGCAGTGGTGGCCCTGTCTCTTGAATGCCACTCAACAGTGGTGCCTCGTTTTGTAGTCAGACCACACTTCCTCTAGGGACATTCCTGGCCCATGGAGCCCCTCACTCCCACCCCTTTGTTGTATTCACGCAGCTAACAGCAGCCCTTTTCCCAGATACACTCTTAACCCCACGCTTTAGCACTCGGCCCCTCCCAGCTTTGGTGGATTCCTGTCTCAGAAAGGGGCACTCAGGGCTTATTCCTGAGGAGGCTTTGGCATGGGCAGTGGTCAGGACTCTGGAGCCTACTCAGGCTTGAGGAAGAGGCCTTGATTTGAGGGACAGACAAGGCTGCTCAGGTGGGTGCCACTCCCAGCGCCCGTGGAGGCTGCAGCTTCTGGTGGGGAAGGGGGTTGCAATGTTGGCCCCACCTCTTCTGCACCACTCAACAATGATACCTTGCTTCTTTGGTGTCCTAGGCTTCCTCTGCAAACTTTCCTGGTTGTGGAGCTTCTTACTCCTTCCCCTTCAGGCTCTTTCACTGCCAACAGCTGTCCCCTCCCTGGGTCCTCACTCCAAACCTCACTCTCCAGGACCCTCCCCCCTCCACAACAGGAGACACACGGCTCAGACTGGGGTGTGCAGGGCTGTGACGCAGATCACGAGTGCAGGTCTTTCTTTGTCTAGCTTCCACAGACTGTCTGCTGCCTTCCCTTCAATCCCCTGAAGGTATCTTTGTATCCTAATGTCCTCACCCTACAGGGATTTTCTGAGTGCTGGAATCTCTCCTCACCTTCAGCTTCCTGTCAGGGTGCTGGTCCCTTTTTTGATTTGTCTTTTATATTTTTTCTTTATTTTGTTCTTCCCAATAGCAAGGGGATTTTTCTTGTCCTTTTAGGTATCTGAAGCAGGAGACTTCAGATACCTAATTCTCTGTGAGAATTACTCCACGTGTAGATATATTCTCGATGTACTTGTGAGGAGAGATGAATTCCACATCCTCCTATTCCATCATCTTGACTCTTCTGAAATCCTTTTCCTTCCTTCATTGTTTCTGGTTCATCAGCTGCTTGACTCTCCAAAATATGCAACTAAGTTGAATGGCCATCCAGGTGAAAGTTTATCGGCATGTGAATCCTATGACCAAGTAAAAATTACAAAGCAGATATGTCTCCACACTGACACTCAAGTCCAATCAAAGAAGAAATACTATCTTTACTGAGATTTCAGGGCATCTCATCCTCCTGCTTTTCCTTTCTACTTTGATTATTCAGTCTCATTTTCCTTTGTTGCTTCTTTCCTAGCTCCTCAGAATCTTAGCATTGATGTGCTCAAGCTTAGTCAGCGGACTCTTCTGTCCTTTTTCTGTATATCTCCTACCTGACCTCATGTAATCCTACAACTTTAAAGTCTATAGGTTATTGTCAATTTTCTACCACTAACCTGGACTTCTCCTCTGAACAGAGACTTTAATATTGAGCTGCTTGCCTACTATTTCCACTTGGATGTCTACCATATATCTGTAGCCTAACTCTCTCATAACCAAAGTCTAGCTCTTTTTTGACCAAACCAAGCTTCTCCTATGCACTTCCCCATCTCACGCCAAACGTTACAACAATCACTGCCTTCTCCCCGTTTCTCTCCGCTCTGTTCCTCATCTAGTTCACTTAGCAAATCCAGCCAGCTGCCTCGCAGAATATAACCCAGAGTCTGACCGTTTCTAACCACCCTCACTGTTACCAGCTTGGTCCTGGCCGTGGATCTTTGCCACCAGGCTCTCCGGACGTGCAGCCCTGCTTCCCCTATGCCTGCTTCAGTCTGCTCTCCACACATCAGGGAGTGGCACTGCTGAATCTAGATTGTGTCAGGTCAGTCCTTTGCTCAGAGCTTTGCAATGACCTCTGATCATTATCAAAATTAAAATCCTTATAACAGCCTACCACCTGTGGGTTGTTATAATGCTGTGGGTTGTTGGCTGATTCAGTTCCTTTTCCTGCTGTGGTCCAGTCACACTGACTTCCTCCTATTCCTCCAACTCTCCAAGCACAGTCCTGCTTTGGGGGCTTTATAATTTCCATTCCTTCAGACCATTAATCCATGCTTTGTTTCCTTATATCGTTTGTTCTTTATTCAAATATTTTTAGTGAGCTCTTTCCTGTTCATCCTCTTTAATAATTATATCCACACCATCCCTGTTCCTGGAACTCTTCAGGACACTTCCTTTTAAAATTTTTCTCCTTAGAACTTATTCCAGTGTAAATAAGTCTATGGATTTTGCTTCTTTGTTTTACTTTCTGTCCTTCCTCCCCCAACTAGAAGGAGGGTCCTGGTCTATTTTATAGCTCACTGCTATATTCCCAGCTTCTAGAGTAGTTCCTAGAACATGGGGTTGTTAAGAAATATTTGTTGAATTAAAGAATAATGAATGATTACTGCTCATCTTTCACTTCTTAAGTGGAAGCAGGAAATATAAAAATATGAATTATTATCAGAGTTTCCCATATTCATATGTAAATGTAATAATCCAATTTGATTGTTGGGATATTTCAAAAATAATTGAGAACATGCATTTTTAAAAGCGTGATCAAACTCTTTTTTTTTAATCTAAGAAAGACCTTCTGTCAGTCAAGAAATCGGAATTATATTGAATTAATTGTTTCTAGGTCATTAGTGAACTTGATTGTGCTGTTACTCTCCAAGCACTAAATATAGCATATATTGAACTGAAGGTCCTTCACGATCCTTGAAGCTTCCTTGCATTTCTAAAGAAATACCCAGACTTATGGGAAGAAGTTTTAATGAGACATTGTACTGTTCAGGAGAGAGGAAATCATAGTCTTTGACCTCAGGGGCATTGATGAAATAATAGAGTGAAAGCTCTAGGGAAATTAGTTTTTAGGAAGTGAAATCCAGTGGCTCATTGCACATTCTAAATAGCATCAGAGTAAGAATGACAGTCTGGCTGATTGGGTTTAGTGATGTGGGTAGATTTGGCTGTTATATCATCTGAAGTAGATTGAAAACCCCCAAATATCAATGAGATCTTATGAAGGTATGAGGACTATTGAGCAACAATTCATTCTAGGACTTCATTTAAATGAGAACAGCAGGTGGGCTAAGAGAGATCAGGACAGTTTCAGTATTGGATTTCTGATCAGTGAGGACCGATAATCTTAAATATGTTCTTCTGCCTGTCCTGACTCGTTCAATTCACAGACATTTCTGGCACAATTACTGTGTATTATGTATCATGGAATTAATAGAAAGGCAACACAGCAGTGACCGTGACAGAGACGTTCCCTGCCCTCCTGCAGCGTCTGTCCCAGTGAGGGAGTCAGACACACATGTGAGTGCTGACTGTGATGGGTGCTTGAAGGAAGACTAGAAGGGTGAGAGGACAGCAGGGCCACAAACCAGGTTGTCATCAAAAGCAGCTCTACAGGTTCAATGCTAGCCCATGAGGCATTTACGGAAACCCTGTATGAGGATCCGCTGTGAGGAATTCAGCTTTGCCATCCACTCCCACTTCTTCCCACTCTTGAAGATACCTTGTCCCCTCTGCCCCTTTCCTTCTGCCAGTGCTTTCCATTCCTCTCCACTATCTCCTCACTCTCTGCCATTATCAGTTCTCTCCTATTTTGAAATAAAACCATCACATTTGAATTCTTCTCTCCAGCTTTATTTAATTTCCTCGCCACCGAAATCCTTCCACAGTCCCCTCTTAACCTCTTGTTAACTTGTTTCATTGAGGTGTGTTTAAATGGGTTTTGGAGACAAAGATCTATGAAAAGGACTGATGCACATACATTTAAAGTTTTAATTCAGGATACCTGGGGCTGGTGCACTGGGATGACCCAGAGAGATGGTATGGGGAGGGAGGTGGGAGGGGGTTTCAGGATTCAGAACATGTGTACACCTGTGGCAGATTCATGTTGATGTATGGCAAAGCCAATACAATATTGTAAAGTAAAAAATAAAATAAAATAAAATCTGAAAAAAAAAAAAGAAAACTACCAAAAAAAAAAAAAAAAGTTTTAATTCAGCCAAACTACTGACATCTCTGTTTCAGGTACCATGCCATTTTCATTAAATTATAAGCTGCTCCATCTTAAAATAATAACTATGTGATAATGTCAATTACTCCATTTCTCACAATATGTGGCAGCTGAGGACAGATTAAACTCTTCGAGGCTAAAATAAAGTTCTTCCCCAAAGAATTTTAAATCCTTAAGCTGAGACTTGATCAAGGTAGAACCACATACTGCCACATGACACAGTGTGGATATGGAATGGATTATTATAACAAGCAAATAAATTAAACAATAAACAAATAATAACGTGATGGTGTTTTGTTTGGTGTTTGATATCCCAGCAGGCGGGTATAAATTGGTGGTGGTGGTTTAGTTGCCAAGTCGTGTCTGATTCTTGTGATCCCATGGACTGTAGCCCCCCCAGCTCCTCTGTCCATGGGATTCTCCAGGCAAGAATACTGGAGTGGGTTGCCGTGTAAATTAGGTCTCATTAAAATAAATTTTCCAGTTTTGGTGGCTGTATGCCAAACTGCTGGAGAGTGAATCCGAGAGATTATTGGATAATCTCTCTCATCCAAGCATCTCTGAGTCTCTTAGGAGCAGCTGACAGTCACTCCTACGTGGATCTGCCTAGGATACACTGACCTCAGCTCTGCCAGTGACATCAACCCACATTCCTTGGTCTCTAGAGCACCTGGCAGGAGACACAAGCAAGATCATTAGCTGTTAGTGCTCTTTATTCCATCCAGGCTGGTGCCAGCGTATTATTCTCTTTCAAAGTAGAAAGGAGAATGCATCCTCTCTTCTAGTTCTCTCAAGGGAGTCCGATTGCTGTGCTTCTTGATATCTCATCATGTTTTAAGAAATTAGTAAAGAAAAAAAACCAAAAACAAAAAAAAAGTCTTCCTGTTCTCACGCAACCCTTTGTCTTTGCAGATTGTGACTGGGAGAGTTCATATGCCCATCACCATAGTCTACTCAAAATCATTGTACCTTTCCAAACCCAGGCTTTATAGCTGAGTCTAGTTTTTCATACTAGATTTCTTAGATTTTCTTAGAGTTAATTCCTATCCAAACAGTGAAATTTTCTGTTTTAGTGAGAATGGGCTACATCATGCTACAATAAATAACTCCAAAACGTCAGCTGCTTAAAACAATATAAATTTATTCCTCATTTATGCTGTGTGTTCATCGTGGATTAGAGGTGGATGGGGGAGGGCGTTCTGCTCTTTACTTAGAGACACAGCTAAAGCGAGACTTCACCATGTGGAAAGTTTCCAGTCACGGTGGCCACAGGAGAGGGACACTACATCCTGGTTCTTAGTGGTTTTCCCCTGAAAGTGGCGTGCATTACTTCTGCTTAAGTTTCCTCGGCTAAAGTCAAGGTGACCACAGCTGACTTCAAGGGACCAAGAAGATGCAAATCCTGCCTTATCCATGAAGGAGGAGAATTGGGAATATTGGTAAGTAGTGCTAGCGACGATCACACCTCCTTCCTTGAAACTTTGCATTTGTAATCTCCTCCTCTCTCCCTGCCCATTCCTGCTGCTTATGATATAGCTCAATTTGTATGGCCTTCAAGCATGTAAATAGCTCAAAGTTCTTCCATATTTAAGTGAGTGGCTCTAGCTTAGGGTCTCTCTTGAATTGTTGGCTTGGACTTCAGTCATCCCAACGTCACTGCTTTTAAGGTCACTCATACAGCTGTCAGGCCTTAGTTCCCAGCCATGTGGGCCTCTCCATACGGCTGCATTTAATATGATATCTTGCATCCCCCAGGCTAAGAGATCAGAGAGAAAGAGACCTCTTAAGACAGGATGATGCTACAGTCTTTTTAATTTTATCTTGAAAGTGGCATGCCATCACCTTTTGCCCAATGATGAACCCTGGTACAGTGTGGGACAAGAGACTCTACAAAGATGAGCATACAGGGCAGGGGCTAGTAATTGGGAAACATCTTGGAGTCTAGCTAGCACTGCCCTTCAAGAAGGTTCCTCACTTCCCATATAAATTCATGGCTGCCATAAAGCTTTCTGACTCTCAAGCAGTGTGCCCCACATAGAGCAAATATAATTTAGAATTTCTCTCTAGGAGGTCACTTCATTTAGACTTTGTTGGTCTTCTTGTTGGTCTTCTATCATTGGTTTTCTTCTATGCAATTAAATGTTCTTGTATCTTAATTATTTTCTGTGTCCCATATCTGGCAAAGTATATTTACTCTTCTATAGAACATTTGCTTTATTTATGTTCTAATTGCTGTTTTTAAGTCAGTGTTTAGGTGGCAGTTATACTTTCAATGTTAGCAGACATACTATATAGCAAATAAGAGCAAATAAATACTTGATATTTTTCCTGCCCCTTTCTATAGAAGGATGAGCTATGTGAACTAAACGTGACTTTAACTAGGATGCTGCGAGGAATTAGAAATTGTGGCACGGTCACAGAAACCCCACATTACAATCCATCCTTGTCAGCACACTCATTGCACGTACCAGCATTCTTTTCTGGTTAATGGAAAAATCGTTGAAAGATATTAGAGGAAAAATAAAATTGTGTAAGGGGTAGGAAGTTCATATCTGGAAGGAGGGATTATATATGGCTATTATAATAACAGCTGGGGAATCCATATGCAGATAGGGGAATTTTTGTGCACCCTTGGTTTTATTGAGCAAAAGTAGAGAGATTTATTTTCCTCTCTTTGTTAATTGTTCGAACAGAAATGAACCCTACTGTGCAGGAAACTAGTCACTCTTCCCTACTCTCTCCTGGTATTAAAAGAGTTTATTGAAATCCTCAAATCGGCTTCATACTGTGGTACCGGTGATGTCTCTTGCATTACTTCAGTCAAACCGTGCAGTGTGACCAACGCAGACAGTCTTAGGAGCACAGGGATAGCTTGCCTTTTCTTCATTCTTTCTGCCTCTATTGTTTCTGCGTTTTGGTTGCTTTTATCCTGCCATTTTGAATCTCCTATGCCCCAAATTATAGTATGCTCATTATATGCAAGGCTTCTCCTCCTACCCACCTCCTCTTTCTTCCCCCCAGCGACATCTCACTTCATTCCCCAGAAAAACATCACCCTCCCCTCTCAGCTCGCTGTGTTTACATTTCTCTGCTCTTTTCCTCTCTTCTCCTGGCATGCTGGTTTAATCAATTTTACCAAATGACTTTCTTGGCAGCCGTAAAAAGAAAACTCAGAGCCAGTTAATAGCAATCTGATACTGTACTTTTTGTCATTTCTCTGAAATGTATAGAAATGTTTGGTCATTGGATTGATTTTTAATGATGTAAATGATCAGATGTCTCAATGCTGCACTGCAGCAGGCCGATAATAAATAGGAAAGAGGAGGAGCTTGGGTGCTGGGTGCTCACTCAGTGCCACATAAATAATCCCCCAAAGATCAGCCAAAGAAACAGCATAAAAGATGTCTTTGCCAAATCGTTTATTAGCATTGTTAAACAAAAGACACCTAGCTCTTGTAATTTTTGTATATGGAGGAACTGAAACAAGCTGTTTGGGATGAGGGTTTAGAGAGTCATTGATGGGTTTAACAATCAAACTGCAGCCTAATTCTGTGCATATCTGTTGACATGAGCAGAGCATCCGTGAAATGCTTCCTAGCATCCCCAAATAGCATCTTGTCACCTCAGAGGTGGTGGGAAACATTGGTCATGTTTTATCTGAAAGGCCATAGAACTCTCAAACATATACAAAATCAGTAAATTGGAAAAAAAAGTAACTTGTTTTTTCCCCTCTGTAAGAAAAAAAAAACCTATGTGGAAAAGAAACAATGAAATATTATGAGCACCTCATAAGGCTTCTTAACTAGCTGTGTAAGCTCGGGTGACTTGCTTCACTAGTCTGGGCTTCAGTTTCCTCGCTGTAAAATGAACAAACTAGTAGTACTTTTCTGGATGATTAAATGGGGAACCACAAGTCAAGTGTTAAGCATTGTGTCCGGCACTTACTAGTTATGCGGCTCATGATCATTTGTACTGCGTCTATGGTCTCTATAATTGCCCTTCCCTACAGTCCTATCCAGCCAGCTCTAAATCCACAGAACAAGGATACTCTCACCGTGCAGTAGGGAAAGTGGGTTTTGGAGTCCAATTTCAGCTCAACCACTTACTTTCAGGGTCCATCCCCTCCTAGCCTCTTCAGCTTCCTCATCTATAAAGTGGGTGGTATTAATGCTGGCTTTATAGGGTTATTACAAATATTTAAAGAAATAACTCGTGTGAAAGTGCACAAAACCTTTCCCCTTCAAAGGAACTCCAAAATGTTAGCTTTATTTCACCCTTCTCCCCTCATTTCCTGTGTTTCTAAATGGTGTGTGGAAGAAAGCTAATTTGTTTCTTATGCTAATGCTTCAATTAATATGATACTCTTTTGAGAAGTTCAGTTCAATTTACATAGCTGGAGGGATAGAGATACACCCTACATATACACCAGGCTGATTTGAGGCTGATAATGATGAAAGAACTTTTATATATGTTTTCTGTCTTTAGAGTATACTTTCTCCAGAAGGTAGGCACTGTTTCATTTTAAAGGCTGGGTCTTAGTTACCTTCAATAAAGTAGCCAAGTTGGGCTGCCCACTGGTCTAATGAGTTTCTGTTGGATTAGTTCCATTTAGTCTGTTTCATGGCCTGGGTCAGACAGCTCACTAATGGACACGCTTAACGATGCCACTTTGGTCCAGATGGTGTGACTAAAGAGGCTCGGTTTCACTGCTGGTAAAAGTGACCCAGAGGCACTCTTTGCTGATATTAGGGACATTGTCTTTGTACCCGAAATCACCATCTCCCTCTCCCCATCCCGTATTGCAAGAAAATTAGATTCTACTAGAAAGAACAGGGCCCAAGAGCTGTAGTAACAGGAGTTTATTCCCTCATTTGAGAAATTTTGTGTTCCTAGGGTAAATGAGATCAATTTTGGCTTATAATGATAATACTCCCTATGTTTTTCAGATGTTGGAGAAAGTGTAGCAACAAAGCAAAGCTCCACATGTACCATGGAGGGGGATGGGAGTGGAGACCAAAAATAAAAATATAAAACATAATTGAGTTTGATGGGTTGCTTTAATTTTCTTTAAATATGTTAAATCTTTAGAAATAAACATAACCAAAAATATACAAATATTTTACAAATAATTGAAAAGCTGAATATCAATCAATTATATTGTAAAATATTTCAAAATTTTTAAATGGGTAGAAAAATCTGTTTGGATTGCCAATAATACATATTTACTTTTAGCCCTGAAAACAGCAAATCACCTGCACATTTAATAAATCTATGTCCTTATCTTTACACATACTAAAAATACCTTGATAATTTGTTAATGTTTTGTATTTGTTAGTGTACATTTATAAGCATCTTTAGCCCTATTAAATGTTTGGAGGCTTGGGAGGTATTAGGGAGGAGGGAGAAAGGACAGCCTCTCTAAGAACTCAGCATCTGGTCAGAGAGAGAGAACCAGGATTCTTTTATTACTGTCAACAGTGCCCAGGTGAATATCCTGTATGTATGTGTGTGTACATGTGTGTATTTGCACTAGAGGAATCATTTTTGTAGGATGCTGCTGCTGCTGCTAAGTCGCTTCAGTCGTGTCCGACTCTGTGCGACCCCATAGACGGCAGCCCACCAGGCTCCCCCATCCCTGGGATTCTCCAGGCAAGAACACTGGAGTGGGTTGCCATTTCCTTCTCCAATGCATGAAACTGAAAAGTGAAAGTGAAGTCGCTCAGTCGTGTCCGACTCTTCGCGATCCCATGGACTGCAGCCTACCAGGCTCCTCCATCCATGGGATTTTCCAGGCAAGAGTACTGGAGTGGGGTGCCATTCTCCTGCAAATCAGAGTTACGTGTATTTTACGTTTAGAAAAGTTTACTAAATTGTACTCCAAGAAAGTCTTTCCAGTCTGTGTCTCCACCAAATGTTACAGGTGTACTTGTACACCACCACCCTGCCCCATCCACCAACATCACTGGATATTTTTAGTCTTTCGTTTTTACCAGTGTGACAAGCAAAATGTCTCAAGGTAGTCTGAGTTTATTTCTTTGGTTACCAGTGAGATAGAACATCTTTTCAAATTGTTATTGACTATTTGTAGTTCTCCTTAGGTGACATTTATTTGCATCCATTTTCCATTTGTCTGTTGGGTTGTTGGTCTTATTCTAATTAATTTATAGACTCTCCATAAAGCCTATATCTGTAGCCCACTTTGCTACCTCTTCATTAATAATTGCTGGAAAAGCCTCTGCAATTTAGCCTTTTCATACTTCTACACTATTGTTTTTCTTCTTTCCTAATTTAGCCTTCCCACCATTGCAGTCAGCAAGTTAGATGGCAAACATTTCAGGAGGGCAAGGGAAGCAAATATATATTGCTTCCTTATATGTGCTAAGTTGTTAACGTCTACCGTCTATTGTGTGGTCAATGTACTATAGTAATCCCAAACAAGTCTAATAAATAGATATCATTGTTTTCCTGATGTAGAAAGAAAAAAAAAAAAAGACCGATTCAGAGAAGGTTGAGAAGTGAGCCTAAGATGAAGGAAGTGATAAGAGACTTCAGGTCTGTTAGATAATACCCAGACTCCTTCCACCAAACCATGCATCCTTCAGAAGCACTTCTGTTAACCTAGTAGCACCAGTTAGCTTGTTTACACTCAAGGTTCCAAGGATATATAATGCAGAAAGAGGCAACATTAGGGCTTAGGTTTACCAACCTCAAGCTTTGGTTGGGGACTAGAGGAGGGAGAAGGAGGCTAATGATAGGAAGGATATAGTCATCCTTGGGTTAACTTGGGTAAAGAGGGAAAATTGGAAAAGGCAATCCCAATAGTACTGAGGATAGGGTGCCCGAATCAGTGAGCTGGAGTTTGCAAACAAGAAGAGGGTAGAGACCGTCCAAGTAGAAAGTGCCTATATCTCGATGTTCATGAACTATCAAAGAATCAGCATCGACAGGGCAATGACAACAATGTGGACTGGAGAGCAGTTAAGATGAATGGTCCCTCATTACAGAATGGCATTCAGATAGCAGACTTTAAAGGAAAAAAAAAAAAGTAGGGGAAGCAGAACTTCATACGGCCTAAGTTCTCCCAGTAGGAAGAGTTTTCAAATACGGGAGACCTACGTTTGTAGGAAGAGGATCAGTTATACTTGGCCTGTTTATCCAAAAGCAAAGATGTGGGTAGCAAGATTACTAGAAGTGTCTTCTTAGAGTATGAAAGACAGTTATGATAGCTTAGGTTACTGGCTTTCAGTAAATTCCATCTGGTACTTTACAAATTAGCTCATTATTCTGCTGTTTTTATGAATGTGTTAGTCTGAAAACATATCATTGTCACAAATTAGTCACCTAGTGTTTCTCTGAAAGTGATTTAATACAAGCACACCCACATCATAATATGGGATAGTAAACTAGGTCCTGGCTTGACCCTCTAAATGGAATTCAGCATAAAGTATGATTCACTTTGCAAGGGGATTTTGGCACACACACTACCTTCTGATTTCCTAAGATTAGAGATGTGATCACTAGAATGTGGTCCTTGCCGTGAGTATTGACAATATCATGTGATATTAAAAACCTTTTAGTTTCCCCTATGGACATCAAGAGATCCCAGCCTACTGATAAATGAGGAATTTACAAATTGAGCGTAGCTTAGTTTGCTTTTATTTGCATTGGTTGTCGCAGGTGTCATCACAACTGTTTCAGTTCAATAATAGCAATTGCAATTTTGCGAATTATTGTAAACACCTGATTTTGAAAGAGTTTTTTTTTTTTTTTTAGAAGGGAAGCAGATGAGTTTACCCACCAGCTATTTAGAAAGAAAAAAAAAAAAACTATGTAGGAAAACATAAGCTTCCCTCTCCTAACTTGATTACCTATTAAGAAGTGCCTTGGAATATAATCAGAAAACTCTCTCAGGGACCATGCCTTTGGTGCAAGCTTGGAGCTGCTAACTCAATGGCTTGATATAAACAAATAAGGAAGATGTAGGCTTCCCTGGTTGCTCAGATGTTAAATAATCTGCCTGCAGTGCAGAAGACCTGGGTTCAATCCCTGGATCTAGAAGATTCCCTGGAGAAGGAATGGCAACCCACTCCAGTATTCTTGCCTGGGGAATTCCATGGACGGAGAAGACTGGCAGGCTACAGTCCATGGGGTCACAAAGAGTTGGTTGGACATAAATGAGTGATTAACACTTTCATTGTCATAACATGAAGTTTTAAGATAGAGTGTTCCAGTGATTATTTCTTGCTTTTTGTTTTTATTATTTATTTGCTTGTTTGTTTGTTTTTCAGGGGTAGTTGTTAAGAGGCTCAGGCACATCACCCAGATTTTGCTTGCCTTCTTACAGTGTTGTCCTTTTGCTCAGACAGACTCTCCTCATTATTGCAAGATCATGGCCCCAGCCAGGCACAAGGTCCAAAGTCAGAAAACAAACCCTTTCATCCTTTGTGCTTCTTTTTTTATGAAATGCTTTTCCCAGAAGACACTTCAGCCAACTTACCTTCATATCTCTTTGGTGAGGTTTGGTTTTAGGACATAAAGGAATTACTGGGATTAGACTGTTCAGGATTTACGTCTGTACTGGGCAGGGAATCACTTTCTCTGAGTACTTAGCTGCCACAAAAAGTAAATTCTTGTGAAAATAGTTGGGTTTCTGCCAGCAAGGAAGAGGGAGGGTGGATGTTGAGTCTTTACCAACAATGGTAAAGGAACCATGGTGTTACAAACATGGTAATAAATGTTAAAACTAAAGTTTCAACAAAGGCAGTGAGGTACAATAAAAGCCACATTCCAAAGTATGGTGTCTGTGCTAAGTTCCAAGTTTCAAAGTAGTTGGCCAAGAGTCAGTTTCATGACTTTGGGGCTTCTGATACCAGGGCTCTTAACTCAGATCAAGGTGATCACAGTTCAAAGAGGGGGGAAGAAGAGCGACATGTTAAAAGCAATTCATTTTTTATAGAAAGAGATAACTGGGTGGTGCTGTGAGCCTTACCCTCTCTTACCTCAAATGGAGCTATAGTCATCTCATTCATATAAAATGTGAAAAAATGTGAATGTGAATGTTAATCCTCAAAACCAGAAAAAGAGGATTCAGTGGTGGGAGTTTTTCCCATGGACCAGATGCACACCACACTTGAGAGAGAGCTGGCCTTGAACCATTTTATTTCCTTCCTTAGAGGACCACCTGGAAAAGGCACTTGAACTTCACATGAAGTGTTTGGCTTTGTAGGGATGGGACCCCTAGAAAACCATGGGCTTGGTGGAGGGAGATGATGAACCAGCAGCACTCTGAACACAAAGCTCTGTCTGGCTCATGAGAGTTGTAGCCGGAGGGGCCAGTGGGCACACAGCTAATGAATCCACAAAAGTGCCCAGGAGACAAGGAGGCAACATGCAACATCTGCCAGGTCCCCAGTGTAAAATACCATCTTATGAACATGCCAGTTCAAAAAAGGAATCTTCCTTTCATCACTTCTCTCCATTCTCTGACCTCAGAGTAGTCAGTACCAATAGCTGGGAAGTCAGGATAGGATGGAAGGGGTAAGATAAACCCTGCCCTTGCTTCACCAACTTACCATGTTGCAAGCAGCTAGCCTGCAGTGGGCCCAGCTGGGACCTGGAAGAAGATGTGAGTTAAATCAAGTTTGGAGTTTCAGATTACAATTTGAAAGGATCATTCTAATACCTGAGTAAAATTTGAGTTGATGGTTTAAAGAGAATGTGAAGTTGTCTATTGCCTAAGAATGCCCAGAAAAGTCACATGACTTTCTCTATATAAAATTTTAAGGGTTAGTAAGAAACCAAAACAAAACGTTTTTAATACACATCACATGCCCTTATTTTCAACAACTTTGTTATAATATCAATACTTAAAAATTTTTTTTTAATATTCTGACAGTACCACATCACATTTCTAGTATCAAGCATCTCTAGTTGCATGGTTTTCCTTTCGATCATCCTCTAATATTTGAAAGGAAAATTATTTATGCCTTCCAACGAATATTCTAATTTTTGAAACACCTATGCACCAGTAGAAGAATCTCAAAGTAGATCTGCATGAAAGATACGAGGCAGTAATTCACTGTGGGAGACAAGGGAAATAAGAAAGTTAGTGTTAATGGTAGTGCCCTTCTGTCACAGTTTGCTGCTTTTCATTGGCCCTTGTCTTTATTCACCCCTCTTCCTTTCAGACTCCTTAGGACTGGGAGTTTAGGATTGTCATCTGCTCACAAAAGGTACTGCCCTTGAGGAGAGGCCACCAGGGAGTCTGCTTGCTGTTGTTCAGTAGCTAAGTCATGTCTGACGCTTTGTTTCTCCGTGGACTGCAGCACACCAGGTGTCCCTGTTTTTCACCATCTCCCAGAGTTTGCTCAGACTCAGGTTCATTAAGTGGGTGATTCCATCCAACCAAGGATTCTGGATTTTGACCCTTCTCTTTCAGGAACAAAAGTGTCCCAACTCTAGACACACTATGGCAGCCTCATCCAAATGATCTGCCTCTAATTAATGGACGTTTGTTGGGCACAAGAGCAAAGGTGAGGAGTTTATATTTTCATTCCTTTGCTCCCGCTTCCAGTGCAACTTCCATTCTTTTAAAAATAAAGCAGAAATTTAAAAAAAAAAAAAAATCGAAGAAGCTTGCTGAGAGTCCTGGTAACAAAGGACCAGATCCTCATCTACCTCTTCCATCAACAATCTAAAGGGAAAGAGTCAGTGAGTAGAGAAATCCTCAAGGTTAACTTATTATTGGATCAGCTTTGCTACTATTTTGTGGAAAAATTTAAAATTCTTTTGTGTCCCCATCCATTTTATAAACTGGGAAACTAAGAACAACAGATGAAATCGTCTAACATTCCATGTTGAATTCTTCCCCACTCATTCCCATAGGGAAAACTATAAGCTACACACATGGTTAAGCCACTGGATCACATATTAGTATTTCTCTTTCTAATTCAGTCTTGGATGTGGTGTTTGTGTTTGCCCATCTGAATCTGTTAAGTGAGCTGTATAGCCTGTAGGGATGGTTTTAGGGGTGGAGCGTGCCAATAGAGGCAAGCTAGTTGATAGTTTCAGGTGCTCAGTGTTATGGATTCTCCTCCAAGTTAGAGCTTTGAAAAGCACAGCAGAGCAGAAGGTATTGAACGCTAGGTGAAGGAGGAGTTATCTGTCTACAGTAGGCAACTAGGATTTAATAACTAGCCTTTAATTTATTTTGCACTCAAGTGTAAAGAATGTTTTAATTAATTATATCAAAATGATGTTAAAATTATTATTCTAAAAGATTGACTTCTGGTTTTAATATTTTGAAACTGTCAAGTGATTATTTTAAAATAATCATTTGAATGTTCTTTTTTCTCCCTAAAAAGGAATTTACCTTTCGAGTGCTAAATTTTCTTCCTCCATCAAGGTAATAAAAATCACACTATTTCCCCCCTTCATTATTCTCTCTCTGTCTTATGCCTCCTATCTGAGACAAATTAATATTCACTGAAGAAAGTGATGAAAGGGGTTTAAGAAAAATAAGAAGCCAATATTTTGACTGAAAGTATAATATATGTCAGTCATATAAAAAGGTTGCTCTCTCCAGAACCCCTATGCATGGATGTAGCTGTAGATACATTAAATGTTAATTTTTCTGGGTATGTTTTATGTAAGCCCCTTGATTGAGTAACCATCAGTTCAACGTCAAGCTAATTCACTTGTCTATTCAATATTACAATATAGCATTAATTTTAAGTTGTTTTATTTTTGGAGGGAGGGAAAGGATTTATTAATAGCAACATGAAATTTCTTATATGGTGACTCATCTAGTCAAGATTTTGATTGCAAGGAAAAGAAACTAACTTACACTGGGTTCTGTGAAAAAGGAAGAATATAGTTAATGTAAAGATACAAACGGAGAAGGCAATGGCACCCCACTCCAGTACTCTTGCCTGGAAAATCCCATGGATGGAGGAGCCTGGTAGGCTGCAGTCCACGGGGTCGCTAAGAGTTGGGTACGACTGAGTGACTTCACTTTCACTTTTCAGTTTCATGCATTGGAGAAGGAAATGGCAACCCACTCCAGTGTTCTTGCTTGAAGAATCCCAGGGACGGGGGAGCCTGGTGGGCTGCCGTCTATGGGGTCGCACAGAGTTGGACACGACTGAAGCGACTTAGCAGCAGCAA
The DNA here is from genome assembly GCF_032405125.1 of Capricornis sumatraensis. Taxonomy (NCBI): domain Eukaryota; kingdom Metazoa; phylum Chordata; class Mammalia; order Artiodactyla; family Bovidae; genus Capricornis; species Capricornis sumatraensis. Next base: position 26,576,588 of record NC_091086.1, read on the forward strand.
AGATACAAAAATCATGGAAACAAAGTGTAACTGGATCTTGTTGGATTTGTAAAACTCTAGAATTAGGCAGTTCTTCTTTGTGTGGCTATATAATCATTCATTTCTGTTTGTCTCTGTGTTTCAGCTCTTTGCCTGCTTCTCTATCTGTAATTACTGCAATTTTCTTGGTCGTCACTTTGCACTTGATCCAAAATGGCTTCAGCCCCTAAGTCCACATGACACTTTGGTTCAAGCTCATCTGTAACTGATTAGATTCCCCCTGTTTTCTTATGAACATATGCATTTCAAATATGAATATTAATGTTTTCTATCAAGTGAATGAATCAGGTGCCAGTGGGTCACATTTTCATACCTGTTGCAGTTGGATTTTATAAGAATACTAAGGGTGTAGTTAAGGAAGGCTCTTTAGAAAGAGCTGCCAGAAGACAAAAATAATCATGTTTGGTGTATTGACTGATTCATTTATGATAATCATTCACTCCACAAATATCTCATTGAGTACTTATTATACACCTGACACTATTCTAGGCACTGAGAATACTGCAGAGACAAATCAGACAAACAAAATCCCAGTGTCCCGATGGAATTTCTCTTATAATCTTTATCCCTTTATTTCAAAGATAATTGGAAAAAAAATAGCAGTGTCCTCATACAGTAAATACAAGGTATTAAAATTAACAATACATGTGTATGTGTCTTTATGTGTATGTGTGATATGTACATTATAAATGTGCTAAATCGCTTCAGTTGTGTCCAACTTTGTTAATTGGCTATGCTGTGCTGTGCTTAGTCAGTCAGTAGTGTCTGATGCTTTGTGACCCCATAGACTGTTGCCGGCCAGGCTCCTCTGTCCGTGGGATTCTCCAGGCAAGAATACTGGAGTGTGTTGCCATGCCCTTCCCCAGGGGATCTACCTGACCCAGGGATCGAACACAAGTCTCCTGCAGCTCCTGTATTGGAGGCAGATTCTTTACCACTGAGCCACTGGGGAAGCCCTTAATTTGTAATATAGTCATACTTGCTTTTACTTAGTTAACTGTCAATGGTGTGTAAGTGGGAGTGTGTGTATGTGTTTATGTATTGGAAACAGTAATTGAGGTCTTTGGATTTTAAATGACATCTAATTTGGAGACTTTGATGTAGCCTCTTTTAACTTCCAATGAAAATGTCTATGAAAATACACCCTCCCAAAATTGCAATTAGAAAAGCACTTAAACCCAAGACCAATAGTGATTGATGCCAGAATATTAAAGAACCAATAAATTAGATTGAAAGTGTAAATAATAGATCATCCATCTTATGTCATTCTACAAGTAGATAAAAATAATTTCTTGAATTTACCTGGACCAGAAACATATATAGTATATACTGTTTCTATTGTAGATATATAACTATCTTAAGTTTTTTTTAAAGAAATGTACCAGCATACACAAAGTAAGAACAGAATTACAAAGTTAGGAAATATACAAGTTTGCAAATATGTACATATTTGAGCTGGAGTGAAATAAGCACATCCTGTTATCAAGATATATAATCAGATATGTCCTTTTGTAAGTAGGCATAGTTTAATGTCAGTGGTTCCAACTCTGAATCACTACTGCTTTAGGCGCCAGTTACAGTGTTTGTATAAACATGAAAAATAATAAATCAATTATTCTTTTCTTTTTTAAGACTTGATATTGATTTAGCTAATAATGTTAGTGGAGTATTTGAATTCGTGAATATATATTTTAATTCTCACTGTTCTGCTTTGAGGTTAGATATTTCAAATCAGAGATTTTGAAATTATTAAAAACATGGTTTTGAAATTCTAATATATCTATATTAACTATAAATGACTATCCTTCCTTAATAAGTACTAGATGTATATTTCTCTTCATTGATGTCTCAAATATGATAATAATACATGGAAATATTCTCATTAAGAAGATTAATCAACTCAGAAATATGTAAAGTAAAACGTGAAAATCCTTTTTTAAAGAGGCTTACTTTTACTTCCTTATCTCAGAGGTAATTAGTTTACCAGTATTTGGTGTGTATCCTTCTGGTTCTTTTCCTCTAATTGGCATAAATATATATCTATATTCACATGTACATTTAAATTCATATTAAGTAATTCATATTAAAAATATTACTCTGAAAGGTTGAGATTTTTTTAAAAAGCTCTTCACCTACCAATATTTCAGATGTTTTTTCCAAGTCATTCTTAGAAATCTATACTATCCCAGAAACATGGTATATATTGAAGGTGGGCCTTAAGTATTATATGAGAAATATTTTTACTTCTTTAAATTTGGTATGATACAAAGCTTTTAGAAAAGTTTAAGGTAGAAATGAGATATAATTACATTTCAGAAGGGACTTCCAATACTATCTCCTTGTAAATTGCAGACCAGGTGAAGAATATTTTATTATATTTTCTAAAGATTGAATATGTGCATATGCGTGTCATGCTAAGTTGCTTCAGTAGTGTCCAACTGTTTGCAGTCTTGTGGACTGTAGCCCGCCAGACTCCTCCGTGCATGAGATTCTCCTGGCAAGAATACTGGAGTGGGCTGCCATGCCCTCCTCTTCCCAGTCCAGGGATTGAATCCACTGCTCTTACTGTCTACTGCATCAGCAGGCGGTTTCTTTACCACTAGTGCCACCCAGGAAAAAGCTCAAAAGTATATGTGAGCAACATTTAAAGAGCTCTCTTCATGTTATAAAATATTTTCTATATTTAACCTCTAGATTTAAAAATTATAATAACCTATAAATTTGCTATTATTTCTGTTATAATAAGGAAATTGAATCTCACAGACTTTTAGTGAGTTGTTCAAAATTACTTATAAGTGAAATGCAGAAACTGAAATTAGGGCTCACATCTTGAGACTCTAAGACAGAATGCAAATTCGACTTTTGCTCTTCAAAGTTGTAGATTTTTTCCACATTTGATTTTTGAATAATAAATATTAATAGTAAGTTCTTTCTTTGTATCCTAAAATTAGTTATTCCAACACTTCTGCTTTCAAAAATATTAAAAGTCAAATTTAGCAAGCTTTCTAAATATCCCAGTTATGAAATGTGTTTGATGATATGAGAATTTTATCCTATAAATATGTTTAACATTTAAGATGGGAAAATTTAAGCTTCGGCTATATGATCCACAGTAACTTGTTATATTAGTTAAATCATGAAAATTTCCATCAAAGCATCTCTTGGTTTTAGGTGATCAAAATAGGTATTCCATGCATTTCGTTTACACTTTTCTGTTGGTGGTTGTAAGCTTGGTCATAAGAACATGTGGAAATTGAATGAACTAGCAACTTGCTGAAACATGACCCCGTTCCAATTCTTAGCAATTGAAACCATGTCTTCATGAAGTGCTCCTCTTATTTCAGTTATAGACGTGCTGAACCGTGTGTCTTCAGGCTTTGCTAGACTTTGCCAGAAATGAGAAGCCATCACTATCAACATGGTCATTAGTTAACATTTGTTGACTGAGTGCCAACAACGTTTTTGGTGTTACAAATACACAGAGAAAGACACTGTTCCTTTCCAGAGGGATTGGTTTTCTGTTGGGGGGTGGGAGAGAGGATTTGGTCTGAATGTTCTTTTCCTACTGGGAGGTAAGGGCAGGAATGTCGTCTTGGGTCTCATTCTATATACGGGGATGTCACTCTAACTTACTTAGTAATACATATAATGAAGTGTTAGTCACTCAGTCATGTCCGATTCTTTGCGACCCTGTGGACTGGAGACTGCCAGGCTCCAGTCCATGGCATTTGCCAGGCAAGAATACTGGAGTGGGTTGCCATTTCCTTCTCCAGGGGATCTTCCTGACCCAGGGAATGAACCTGGGTCCCCTACATTACAGGCAGACTCTTTTACCATCTGAGCCATCAGGGAAGCCCAATATATGTGATACATAGAACAAAACTGACTTCCCTGGTGGCTCAGAAAGGAAAGCATCCACCTGCAATGCAGGAGCCCCAGGATCAATCCCTGGATTGGGAGGACATCGCTGGAGAAGCCAATGGCATGGCTAGCCACTCCAGTGTTCTTGCTGGTGAATTCCATGGACAGGGCAGCCTGATGGACTATAGTCTCAGTTCAGTTCAGTTCATTTCAGTCGCTCAGTTGTGTCCGACTTTTTGCAACCCCATGAATCGCAGCACGCCAGGCCTCCGTGTCCATCACCAACTCCTGGAGTTCACTCAGACTCACATCCATTGAGTCGGTGATGCCATCCAGCCATCTCATCCTCGGTCGTCCCCTTCTTCTCCTGCCCCCAATCCCTCCCAGCATCAAAGTCTTTTCCAGTGAGTCATCTCTTCGCATGAGGTGGCCAAAGTACTGGAGCTTCAGCTTTAGCATCATTCCTTCCAAAGAAATCCCAGGGCTGATCTCCTTCAGAATGGACTTGTTGGATCTCCTTGCAGTCCAAGGGACTCTCAAGAGTCTTCTCCAACACCACAGTTCAAAAGCATCAATTCTTCGGTGCTCAGCCTTCTTCACAGTCCAACTCTCACATCCATACATGACTACTGGAAAACCATAGCCTTGACTAGATGGACCTTAGTCGGCAAAGTAATGTCTCTGCTTTTGAATATGCTGTCTAGGTTGGTCATAACTTTTCTTCCTAGGAGTAAGCTTCTTTTAATTTCATGGCTGCAGTCACCACTTGCAGTGATTTTGGAGCCCCAAAAAATAAAGTCTGACACTGTTTTCACTGTTTCCCCATCTATTCCCCATGAAGTGATGGGACTGGATGCCAGTCTATGGGGTTGCAAAGAGTCAGACATGACTGAGTGACTAATGCTGTCACTTTCATACATACATGCTGCTGCTGCTGCTAAATTGCTTCAGTCGTGTCCGACTCTGTGCAACCCCATCAAGCATAAACAAAAAGTATGCATAAATTTCATTTTATTGGAAAAATTTAAGAATATATTGCTTTTTTGGCTTTCTGTGAAAAAGTCATATCTTCCAGAATATCTAAGTGTCTGCATTGTCTATTTACTAAGCTATACTCATACCCATACTACTAATAATGAGAATGTGCTTAAAAAATTATGCAGAAGTAAGAGTCCCTTGGACAGCAACGAGATCAAACCAGTCAATCCTAAAGGAAATCAATCCTATATATTCATTGGGTTTTCCTTGTAACTAAGCTGGTAAAGAATCCGCCTGCAATGGAGGAGACCCTGGTTTGATTCCTGGATCAGGAAGATTCCCTGGAGAAGGGATAGGCTTCTAGTATTCTTGGGCTTCCCTGGTGGTTCAGATGTTAAAGAATTCACCTGCAGTGTGGGACACCTGGGTTTGATCCCTGAGTTGGGAAGATCCCCTGGAGAAGGAAATGGAAACCCACTCCAGTATTCTTGCCTGGAGAATCCCATGGACAGAGGAGCCTGGTAGGCTACAGTCTGTGGGATTGCAAAGAGTTCAGAAAACTGAATGACTTTCACTTCACTTCACTTCATAGTCACTGGAAGGACTGATGCCAAGCTGAAGCTGGCCACCTGATGCGAAGAGCTGAGTCATTAGAAAAGACCCTGATGTTGGAAAAGACTGAGGGAAGGAGGAGAAGGGGCCAACAGAAGATGAGATGGTTGGATGGCATCACCAACTCAATGGACATGAGTTTGAGCAAACTCTGGAACATGGTGAAGGACAGGGAAGCCTGGCATGCTGCAGTCCATGGGGTCACAAAGAGTCAGACATGAGCTGGCAGCTGAACAACAAATTTGTATATGTAAATATTTTTATACAAAAGTTATCCAGCCTCTCAAAAGAACAGGACACTTCTCTACATTATCTGAACTGACAATTAGTATTCTTAAAAGATTATTTAAAGAGCACTTTTTAGACTCTTTTCTATATCTAAATCTGGAGGAGTTTAACTTCATTTCACTCAAGTTATTTAAGAGGCAGTCACTGAGAGTAGCTGTTGGCTATAGCAAAATGTGATGGTGATAGAAAGATATACCTTAACACTTGAAATTAAAATTTCATTCTGAAAGTGAAACTCAGGGAAAATCAATGAGTTAAGTCATATTAGATAAGTGACCAAAGAGTTTAGGAAACACAGGATGTTTGGACTAAGGGTGTGTCTTTATTATGCTTTGTTTATATTAGCATAAAGATATAACTTAATCACTTATATTAAAATCATTGTGAAATTGAAAAGATTTGAAGAAAATGGAGTCTTGAGCCTGGCAATACAAAGATAAGATTTTGTTTGGAAAGTGTTAATTTTGTGTTTCTACTGTTAATGTTTTCGAGAACATTTTTTAAAGAACTCCCCTATTCACACCATACCTAGAAATAAAACAGGTAAAAGCAAAAGAACTCTGGATGAAAGAGTACAAGGTACCTGGCCTTCACTTCGCCCTGAGTTGGCTTGAGGCGGCTTTGCGAAACCACAAGACTCTTAGGAATTTAGTTTGAAAACTATCACCCTTGAAAGCATAACCCCTAGTTATGCTTTAATTATAGGGAAAGGGCATGGGGACACTAACTAGTTAATTCTTCTGATTCTGAGTACAGTAAACAATCTCATGAAAATGTTACAGTATTCTGATTTGCTCAGGGTTTGTAGTTTATACTTAATCAATTAAATAGCATCCTTTTTAAAATTTTAAAAATCCTTTTTAAAAAAGCTTTTGAATTTCCTTCTTATATCAGTCTTCTGAGGATAGTTAATGTGAGTCCAGCCTTGAAAGACCAGATATTCTTGTGCTTGTCTTGGTATTAAAATTTTAAAAAGGAGACGATAACTAGCCTTTTGTCTTTAGGGCTGAGCCTACACCATGGCTATAGGAAGTTTGTGCCAATCTGTACTGCCTTGAACTCTTTTATTGATTAAAATGGTGGGGCTGGGACCCACTATAAAAGTAGCATTTTATGCTTACTGCTATACCTCTTAGAAGTTCTATGAAAAGATGATTACCTTTCAGGAGAAAAAACAGATTTGTATTGCCCCACTCCATCAACATTACTCATCTTTCAGAGCTGTTTTTCAAAGTACAAATCTATTAGTTCTGTCTAAATGTTATTTCATGAAGACTACACATTTGTGAAATATTAAATACATTTTGTGAAGTATCAGTTTGTAAAATAGTGATTAAACTCTGAAGACCCTGTTTGTAATATACATGGGATAAAAATTCTAGAAATCTATTTTTAATATATGTTGCTTAGAGTTTTCAAAATACTCAGTTTAAGATTGTCTATTAATAGGTAGTCTGTGGTTCCCTGAGCTGTGAAATAAATCATATTTTTTCTTTTTTATCCCTCAAGCAGAAATTTGGCTTTTCTACTATTTGTCATAGCTTCTCACTTGTGTGTTCTTTCATTCTAATGTGTTAACCTTATTCTAGACAGATGTGTCTTATAAAAATAGAAATAAAAAGCCAAGAAAAGTTTACCTAAAAATATTCAGTTGAAATCTCCCCTTGGTTTAAATATATTTTAAATTTACATTTCCTCTAGTAATCTGATGACTAAATTGCTTAGTTTTTTTTTTTTAATTTTTAAAGTGATTTGTTATTTGCTCACAAATGGAAACATAGCTAACAAGCTATGAATGTTAAACTGTGTGGTAATTGAGAGAAAGAGAGATATTTTGAGTATTATTTTATCCATGGGTATCACGTTGGCATACAAACAGAGTAGTGTAGAATGAACTTAAAAAAAAAAAGGAAATTTCAAATAAATGCCTATTTCAAGGGAAAATAAATTTCTACATCATTTAAAAAGGTATTTATATTTGCTGCTTTCCACTGAGGCCTTTTTATATGTGTGAGGACTAAGTATTGGCTTTGTAGTAGGTTAATAACCATTATTCTATTATCACCATCCTCAAAGAACACTAACCTGTCAAATAATCATCAAATAATCTGAATTTTCTTCCAGATCTACTACTAACATGATGTATGATGATGAACAAATGTTATCATTTTGGAGATTCAGCTCCAAAGGTGGCATAATAAATGTCATACTTTCCTCAGAATGATTCCATGAGGCTAAAATAGTACCTGTAAACATAAACTTTAGAAAGCATAGCACTAATGCATGGTGGTATTCTTCTCTACAAAGGCACCAAGATACAGTGGTAATGGGTGCAGGCTTTGGAGGCAGACTTTCCTGATTCAGGTTGTAACTCTTACTTGGCCTTGAGCAAACTGCTTACTATTTAGAGTGCCACTGTTTCTTCTGTAGAACAGGGCTAGTAATAGCCCATCGCTAACAGTGTTGTTTTGAGGATTAAATGAGATAATATTGTAAAGCACTTAGTACAGAAGCAGCGGCATTGTAAGTGTTCCTTAATCTTTAAAAACAATATTTAAATATCTCATATAAATAACAGATTTTGAATTACTCAGTGATGCTTGGTTCAAGCATTTAAAGCTTGTTAAAAACAATTCAGACTGAAATCTTTTGGTTCAGATCACAAATGGCATTGTGGAATTTATTCCCTTTAGAAAAAGGAGATCGTGAGGACACTGCCTAGGCTACAGGAAATCCCAGGAAATATTCTCAAGTTTTTTTTCAGCTGTGGTACCATCTTTCTGAACCTACAAGTTCAAACTGCTTTTAAATAAATCACTCAGATCTTCCTCCTCCCAGTAGTACTTTCATCAGAAGCATCGTTTGATCAAAATGAAAACTCCCCAAATCATGGCAGTTTTCAAGACTAATTTTCTTTATACCTGGTTTTGAATTTGTGGGCAATGCCACCCCCACCCCCCCAAGTCTCTGTAATGTTTTTTGCTATGACAGGGCCTCACTGGGGAAATCCTGACTGAAGATAATAGCCTGATGTATTAAATGTTGCCAGTATTCCATTAATATTAAGTAATTGCATAACAGCCTTTTTAAATACTAAGTTAAAAGTGATACATTAATATTGAGTACACTGCTACTGTAAAGTCCATTCTCCTCCTGATTTCCGAGTAACACCATTTAAGTGCCAACCTACTATTACAAGAGTTTACTATTTTATTCTTGCTCCAAAATGGCATCAACAGTGATGGGGTGCTTTCAGGGGATTGTTGAACAGAATTTTTGCAACAAAGGGGGAAGCTTGAGGAAATGCAGAACAGCTCCAGTAGGCATGGCAAGGCTTTATCTCAGCACTTCTCAAATCCACACACCCGCTAATCAAGCAAGCAGCTTTATGGCATGCGCAATTGCAAGTGAAGTCTAACGACTTCCGCAGGACTGGCTTCCAGAGGATTTCCTGTCCAAAAAAGACCGGTGGTCCTCTGTAGCTAAATGGTTACAGAACCATCAAGTTAGCTAGGCGCCCCCTCCCCAGCCTGTGTGTGTATTAAAAACAAGAGAGTTGAAGTGACCAAACCCTGTCATTTGCACACTCTCCCTGTGGACTTCTTTATTCCCTTTCTCTTCATTGGGTAAGGGGGGGGCGGGGGGAACACCCAGCTGACAAAAAGCCTCTCTCCTTAGTATCTATTTGTTCAAGCTGTCTTTTCCCTGGGAGGTTATTTACAGGTTTCTCGCTGCTTAGCCTGGTGATCACTTACTGAAAGGAGAAATCTGCCCTTTCGGGGTGAGCTGTGCCTTTAACCCCTTTGGCCGGCTCTTCCTGGGAGGTGAGCGCGGCGCGCTGCAGTGTCTGGGAGCCCACCTAGAGGGCCCCCTTGACGCCAGCACATCCCCGGCCGGGCGGCAGCCTCTGCAGCCGAGCGGGCTGCTGCAGAGTTAATGTACAGTACCACGGAGCCTGCAAGTGTCCTGAGCTGTTCAGAGCCGGCTGGCGGGCACAGCCCGGGGCAGACGAGGCGGCTGCGACGATTCCAAAGGTTCTGCTGGAAATTCAGCGCTGGGGGACCCCAGTGGGAGCCTGTTGCCATTGTGTTTTAAAAGCATGCAAGGTCTGTATAGCTCGGGCGTGAGAATCTTTCAGAAGCTGTCAGAGCATCCGAGTAAATGACACCTACTGGGAAATTGAATTGGGGGTAAAAAGGAGAGAGACGAGAAAGACAGCGGGGGGGTTAGAAATTCTTAGACAACGTCTGAGTTGCAGCTGTGAAAATTCGTTTTCTTTCCAAGACAAAATATGAAAAGCCCGCACATGGGTTTGATAACAACAAATTGGAGGGGTTTCTGCAGGGAGAGGATCAATAGCTTAGTCATTTGACTGAAAGAGAGCAGGCAGCCTTATTATGGGGCTTGGCAGCAGAAATGAATGTTCTCCTGACAGCACCTTCTGAAGTCATGATGGGAGCTCCTGGTGATCCTTGCCTTCCTACTTTTGCAGTTGAAAACCAGCCATTCTGAGACGGGGAGAGAAGTTGGCTTTTGGTTATACATGGTTGCTAGCCCCTCTGCCCAGGTCTTTGTCCGACACGTCTCAGAAGGCAGCACTGCGTTAAAGTGACCACACATGAATATGTGCCTCAGAAAGAAGAAAAAGCAATATTCATTTCTAAAGGACAGCATGGCCAAGCAACCTGAAGTTTTCCATTTCCCTTCTAATACTTCTTTAACAAGGATAACAAGAAACTGTCTTTTGACTCCTTTTTTCCCACATTCCAGAGTCCTTCCTGCAAAGATGCATTAATTTCCACTCCGGGCAGTTGGATTTTACTGGGACAATATTTGCCACCATTTAGGATTAGCGATTGAACTGGTTATTTTAGTAAGTTGACTAAACTAGTGGAACCTAAATGGGTGGACCCATGCCTGCAGTGCTCTGTGATATTTCTTTCTTCAAACCCTGGAAGGGCTTTTGTTGTTGCTCTTTGTTTTTTGGGGGGGATTTTTTTGGAATTCAATACTTGTTGCAATAATTGCCCATGATAGCTGCTCAAACAGGAGAGTTGGAATTCATCTTTGAAAATCACTACATGTAACATACAAGACAAGGAAAATATTAATGACGGAAGATCTGCCAACATGATGCATGTGAATAATTTCCCCTTTAGAAGGCATTCCTGGATATGGTGAGTAATCAATATCCCCTTCAGTTGGTAATACTCAGAATTATAAAATTCCGTGACAGGTACTGGAGGTGGATTTGTCTTGAACAAGAATATCAGTCTCACGTGAGGTTGGAAAGTAAAACATGTTTAAAAACAAATATTTCTGAGAAAGAATTGGTTATGCAATAACAAATTACTTGTTAATATAAAAGCATACTGAATAAGTCAGGTATAAGGACATTGACAAGAGCTGAAATTTCAGAGAGACCGAAAAAAAAAAAAAAAACAGCCACAACAACTTTGAGAATGGCAACTATTTAACTAATAAGTAAAAAGAAAAAGGAAGTTTAGGATTTGGTATTTATTCTTTTGTCTTTTTTTAATTTGAAAATTCCCTGGGGAAGGACACACACAGACATCTCATGTCAATTTGCTTGGTGTTAGGTCTTTGAAAATTTCCAGAAGAAGGTTTAAGGGAAAACTTAGAATGCTGACTCAATTTTAAAATGATGTTAAGATATGTTGGTGCCTGAGATTTAAGGAATATTTTAACTATTCAAGAAATATTTCTACCAGAATGAGCCAATTTCATAGAATGCTAACAGATGAATCATGAGGTGCTTGGACTCTCATAGAACTTGCTTAGTGCAATAATATTTGGTCATGTATTAAGGTTCAACGTAATGAATTAAGGTCCACGGGCATGTGACATCATGTACCATCTCTTGTTAGAGTTTTTGATTAAACGTTTATAGGAATTAGTTGCTGAGGGTAGTGTAAGGGCAAAGCTCACTATTTAAAAATTGCTTGTTTTCACCACACCTTTAGGGTTGACTGGATTCAATTTCTCATAGCAGAGACTTTGTGAATGTATGGTAAAGGTACATTTTCGGTTTTGTGGCTTACTAATATGGTTTGGCTTGGATACTGCAATGTATCTCATTTTGAAAGTATATTTGTTGGGTATATTTTCTGGCTGGCCTTAGAATAAGTGATATTCATCAAAATACAGGTTTCTCAGGGTTTTCTAGTTACTTTTATGGCAGTATCTCAGATGAAAGCATCCTGATATTTTGAAACTCCACCAAAATCCCCTACTGGTTTAATACAGGCGTTTCAGCTTGTTAGCTGAAAATCAGTTACAGAGAAGGGTGAGTGGCATCCTCTGTCACTAGGCAGGACTCATTTTCTGTCAGTATCAGATGGATCCAGAATCGACACCGTGGCGTATCTTCCTTCTCTGCCATCCAGAGCCAGTGTCCCAGGCCCTAATGTGCTTGGGAAGGAGCCTGGGTGACATGCCTGCAAACCTCAGTGGCCCACTTCCAAGTGCATCATCAGAGTTCCCAACTGGGGAGCTTCGGTGCTTTCGCCTTGCTTGTCCTGATGGTGAGGGTCGGACACAGCAATGAGGTCTTTGTAATTCTTACCACTACAGTCAGATAGGTAGTCTTAAACCCTAAGATTGAAAAGGTCCTGGAAAGAATCCTTGGCACATAGTAGGCATTTATCAAATATTTTTTTCAACAATTCCTTATGCCTTCCTTCCGGGTTAATTTTGTACCTATTAAGATTCGTTTAAGGAAAAATAAAATTAGCATTCTCATTTCTATAAAGTGTACTTTGCTGTAAAGCAACAGTTTTTGTTCTGCCTAAGCTTTGCTGTTTGGGTCTATTTATGTTGTAACAGGAAGGATGCAATTTACTCTATGAATGCCTAACATTAAAACCACCTTTTATTTTATTTTATTGTTGTTGAATTTACCTCACCTCTGCTTTTGACTGGAAAGAAACGAACTATTCAACCCTGTAGTTTTTGAAAGAATGCAAATGTGCTTATTCATGCTCCTATAACCCTGTAACATATATGTTTGAAAACTGAATGCGAAAGTTGAGAGCCTTGGTGGTTTTCTTTTGTGCCTGAAGCTAGGTAACCCTTCATACATTTCACTGCATGACGTGCCAATGTGTTGATGTCGTGGCCAAACAGAGCCACTGCGGAGTGTTAGTGTTCTGTGTATCTATTCTTGCTTGAGCCCTTTAGAAGGATTCATTAATAAGATATTGAACTCAAAGGAAGAAGGTGGTGACTTTTTCAGGTGACCAAATTAATGTTGTGCTTGGTCTCAACTTCCCCAATTGTTGTTTCTTTCTGATTTATAACCTCGCCTCTTAATACCATGGTAAGAGATTTCTAGGTTTCTAGGATTCTAGGTTTCTGGACAGAAAACCTTCTTTCCCTTTGTCCTGCTGTAGGAATCCTGTTGGATTGAATTCTATGCTCATGAATGGTCCTGCTAAGGAGAAAGGATTTGCCAAGTTGTTCTGCTTTGCATATCCAAATCTTTTTCCTCATTCTCACACACAGGTCTTTTTTTGTTTGTTTGTTTTCCCCACAAAGAGGGCAGATCAGAAGTTGGCAACAGCTCAATGCCTGGGAATAATAAACATTTTAAAGGAGATGTGTGCCTTGGGGTTTCACAATCTAATCTCTGTGAAGGCTCTAAACCCTTTGGATGGGCAGGGTATAGAGATGCACACTTATTTCTCTTCTACTTTTTGAAGGAGCAAGGAGGGAAATTTGAGATGCAGGAGGTCTAAGAGGAGTCTTCAAAAGTTCATCAGAGGTAATGGTTCCAGTAGAAGCCTAGTGTAGAGTTCTTCTCGGATTCTCATCCTCCTGCCCCGGGGCTGGTATGTTGATGGTTGAGCAATAGTATGACAAATTCTTAGTTTATTGGTTACAAGTTAAAGTTAATAAGTGGTCTTATTACTTGTCTTAATAGAACACTACCCTTTTGAGAGCTAAAAGAGTGGTAAGAAAAATGTGCTTTCCTTGTTTAAATCTACATTAGAAAAATTTGCTGGAGGATTTTATTGCTAAGGCTTCTTTCCATTACACTTTTCAACCTTTTTAGTGCCAAACCAAACAAAGATAAGGGTTCATCTCACTCCGTAAATACGTACTATATAGCTAGCCCTAATTTTTTAATTCTGGCTAGTTGTGAGAATATAGTGGTAGCCTAACAATTCAGAAATGAGCCTTCTTGCATGGCTGAAAGAAGAGAAATGTCAGTCAGCTTTCTAGGAATTTAAATTTCATCTCGTAGCAACAAAGAGGACTTTAGAAACACCAGGCACAGAATCATTATGCAGGGTTCCAATAAAGGACATAACATAGTGTGCCTAGCATGTGCTTATAGCTTTTCACTTTATTTAAAAATACATAACAAGTTTGCATAATCTGATTTATAAATGCTCTGGAATTTCATGCCAGGAATGCCAGGGCCATCTTGTATGCAATTGAATTTTACATATATAAAATTTAGGAGGGCATTTTATTGAAATACCTTGGCATCCTTCTTATGATGAACACAGAAGACTCAGAAGACAGAGGCGGGTAGAAGGCAAAGGCCCCTGCCAGGGAAGGTAGTTCTGTACTGCTCTGTGGGCTCGTTTGAGGAAACCTTGGGAGATTTGGGACCAGTGACTGTGGATGGTGGGTGACTAATTGAGGTTTAGGATTGTATTTTTTAAAGTCCACACATTTAAGTACTTTTATCAAACTCTCTTTATGATGCCGAGACCTCACTTTGATCAAGAGGCAACATGGGGTGATTATAGCACTTTGACTCAACCCTGAGGCTTATTTTTCCTTTTTCTAGGCCCCCACATCCTTTCACTGGACTTGCCCTTTCCCAGTTCCTAATAAGATTTAATCTAGTGGGTCACGATTTGGTTGTTCCTCAGTAAAGCAAGAGTTCACCTCACATACTAACTCATTTTGTTTTGTTTTCTTTGACCTAATTCATTTATTGAATGAAGCAAGCTATAAATCAATATATCATTAATAGTGTGTGCATTTATGTATGTATACATATATATGTGTGTATATATAAAATTTCAACGGTAAATCCAATGTGTAAATAATCAGAGAAAGGCAAGATGGCCTTCTATTTAACGAAAGTATGGCCCTTCTTATCTAAACTGTTAAAATCACATCTTTGAAGTTTTTCTTCTCTTCATATGTCAAAACTATAGAAACTCAACCCAGAATTGCGTTTCCTAGAGTTTAGGTTTTATTCACTACATGTAACAGTCTCACTTGTCTTATGAGAGTTTTAGTGGGTGGGAAAAACATTTGTGTTTGATGACTGTATGCTTTGAAGGACAAAATGGATTAAGTCTCCTGCAAGATAACAGCAGAGCTCTGCTCATTTTAGTCAACCTAAAATTCTGCCAGTGTCTGCTTGTCTCCTAATGAGACTTCAGGTCGTGGCTGACCTTGCTTTAGTAGCATCTCTTCCTCTGAGTGACAGAACTACCCAGAAATTCTAGAATCCACACACAGTTTGTTTGTGAACACTTATGACCAGTAAAGTTTAGCTCTAGCTCATAACTGTACAAACTCATCGTGTTCACAAATCCCTGGGGCTCAGTGGTAAAGTCAGCCATTGTTTAAGGCAAAAGTTTGGGTTTAGATACAACATAGCAAAGATTTTCCTTTAGATGAAGTACCGATCCCATTAAACATCTATTGTTTTTCTCTTGGCTTTCTGTTTTACTCTCTTTTAGTACCTTTAGCTTATAGTCTCCTTAATTTCTGTTAGTAATATCTTCTAATTTAAACATGCAAATGAAAATTCATTCTTTAAAATTTTGTAAAAATTTGATTAAGCAATGGTGTGATAGAGGAGAAAAGTTGCCATTAGCAGTATCAGTGTGCCCACAACTTACGACAATGAAACGCAATTTTCAGTTGTGGCAGACTTTCCGCTGTGGAAAATCCCATGGATGGAGGAGCCTGGTGGGCTGCAGTCCATGGGGTTGCTAAGAGTCGGACACGACTGAGTGACTTCACTTTCACTTTTCATTTTCATGCATTGGAGAAGGAAATGGCAACCCATTCCAGTATTCTTGCCTGCAGAATCCCAGGGACGAGGGAGCCTGGTGGGCTGCTGTCTATGAGGTCGCACAGAGTCGGACACGACTGAAGCGCCTTAGCAGCAGCAGCAGCAGCAGCAACATAGTTTGCGTCCTTTACAGGCTGACAGGTTACCTCCTCACTGGGCAGAGTGGGTGGCCCAAGACAGGGAGGAGTCAGACAATGCCTACAAAAGAAAAAAGGGAGAAAGTGTTCTCCATCATGTGAAAATGCTTAGCTATGGATTTGGGATGTTTGGTTTCTATTAAATTCTTCACTTTCCACCCCTTTGTTTCTGCACTCACTTTAGCTGACTGTTACTGCGTTACCCCCACCAATGCTACCGTATCCAGGTTCCAAGAAAAACAGCAAGGAAGGGAAAAAGGAAAATAGTTTAGAATTCCAAGAGGAAGATCCCAAGGAGGGAACTTAACAACCAGTTTCCCACTTGCCTCAGGCTAGAAGTTTCCTTCTTTCTTTCTTTTTTGAACAATAGTCACACTTCCTCTCTTCCTCTCCTCCTTCAGTCACACCCCACAGATATTTGTGCTCATAGATACCATAACTATAGGGTCATCCTGCCTTTTTTTTTTTTTTCACAATAGCTCCAAAATATCACCAGGCCAAAGTTAATTTCTGTAACTATTTACCACTCCGTGGACTGTTCGATGGGCTTCCCAGGTAGCACTAGTGGTAAGGAACCCACCTGCCAGTTCAGGAGACTCAAGAGAAGCAGGTTAGATCCCTGGGTCAGAAAGATCTCCTGAAGGAGGGCACAGCAACACACTCTGGTATTCTTGCCTTGAGGATTCCATGGACAGAGGAGCCTGGTGGGATATAGTCCATAGGGTCACAAAGAGTCAGGCACAGCTGAAGCAACTGAGCATGTACTCACACGTGTGCGCTCAACTAGAATGGTGTTTCTAGTTGTTACAGAACTGCTGCTGCTGCTGCTAAGTCGCTTCAGTTGTGTCCGACTCTGTGCGACCCCATAGACGGAAGCCCACCAGGCTCCCCCATCCCTGCGATTCTCTAGGCAAGAATACTGGAGTGGGTTGCCATTTCCTTCTTCAATGCATGAAAGTGAAAAGTGAAAGTGAAGTCGCTCAGTCGTGTCCGACTCTTCGCGACCCCATGGACTGCAGCCTACCAGGCTCCTCCATCCATGGGATTTTCCAGGCAAGAGTACTGGAGTGGGGTACTTGAACTACCAGCCTATAAATATTCCCAAGGAAATATATTTCACCTGGAAACTGTATTGTGTAAAATTTGAGGATCAATGTTTGGTTTCAAAGATGGATAATCCAGATTCTATATGGTAGATTATTGGCTGGGGAAAAATAGTAAAAACCAAAACCCTTCCAGCTTCTAACTCTCGTGTTGCTGCTTTGTGTGACCTTGTGAAAGCTCTCAGAGCTCTTCACCACCTGTTGAAAACAATTCAGTGGCTATTTACCAGCTTCATTTTGAAGAGTAGACCATTAAAGGAACTTTCGTAGCACATTGGTAAAAATAATTTATTAGACTGTTAAACAATGGCATGCTAAAGTCTCTTGGGTGAATTTCTCAGCTGTACATAACAAATATAACCACTAAACATTTCATGGATGAGATCAACACTGTTTGAACCCAGGCCACATGTTTTCACATAAATTACATCCGTTAATGGCAACAGTAACTTTCAGAGGTGGGTCTTATTTGAACCCCTGTTGGCAGATGAGGAAAGTAAGGCCCACAGAGGGGAAAGAACTTGCTCCAAGTCACAAGTCTATTACTTAAGGAAGCTGACCCACTGAAAAACAGTTCTGGCCTCATTTGAAAACCCAGTGTCTTTTGATTGACCATAGCGTTCTGTGGCAGACGCCTGTCTGTGGACCTTCTGGAAAATAGCTTAAAAAATAAGCAGATTCCCTGTTAGTTAGCAAGCTGGGGAAGTACACAGAGTGCCCAGTGAATATCAAAGACCTTTCTCTGTAAACCCTTCCTGTTCATGTTCAGACTATGACCTGTACTTTGGCCATGTCAGCAGATCTTTTTGTGTTTTCTCAAAATCTTACAAGGAATTTGAAGTGACCCTTGTTCCCAGGGCCACTCTCGTCCTGTAGGATTTTTTTTCTGTGAGTCAGGGAAAGGTGCTTCTCTGGGCAGGTATATTAGGAGAGATGCCCCACATCTCACATATGAGGCAGGTGAATTAGAACTGCAGACTGTGGAACTTGGTGAATGGATAGAGCTTCTGTGCAAAGCCAGAGGCAGCCCTTCCTTTGCCCATGGCACAGCCCTGGCCCTCCTTTGACTTGAGTTACACCACTACCTCAAAAGCAGGTGTACCAATCAGATGAAAGTACTTTGCTGCCAATAAAAATCATTCAAGCTTTGGGTTTTGCTTCCATCATTATTACTTTCTTCTACATATTCTAATTACAGGTCTTTAGGAAAAAAATTTTTTTTGCACAAGTACAAAATATTAACATTTTCTACAGTCAGAACTAATGCAAAACAGCGAAAGCAACATTTTAATCACAGTATAGCTGTTGAAATGCCATTCTTAGTGAATTGTATTAGGACACGTGGATTAGAACATGCTGATCTATTTGCACACAGGGGATGCCCAGATAAATATGATAACAGTTCTGCCCTGAAGATGCTCACAGACGAGTGAGGAGAACATCCGCAGAAACAAATGATTGCAGAACGGTGGGGAGCACGTTAGTACGGGAATGTACAGAATAGTATGGGAGTTTAAAGGAAGAAACACCTTAACTGGCTGGTCTAAATCCTTTTCTAGAAATGAGGGAATACAAGTATGTCTGATGGCTTCAAGAGTTAGTAGTCACTGGCAACACCTTGGAGAGTAGTTTAAGTTGGGGAGAGTTCTAGTTCAGGGGGTTATAAAAGCACAGAAAACTAGTGTAGACTACTTTCAAAATTTTGGACAAGAAAGACGCAGAAATGGGGAGAGAGAAGGGAAGAAGGGGAGGAAACCCAGCAGTTAGTGAAGAAGACCAAATATTTTTAAGCATCAGGGAGTATACCCCAAAGGAAGTATCTAGAGATAGGACTTGAAGACTGCGTGAAGGTCATTCCTTCCCCCAAGTAAGGAGGGGGGTGCAGGAGGATGGAGCCAGTCTTGTAGAGACTAGGGAGTTAGAAGGGGAACACAAGGCGGTTTGGTCTCATGCCTTCTGTTTTCTTTGGGAGGTAGAGTTCAAGATCAGCATAAGATCTCAGAGGGAAGGCCATGGAAAGGGAGGTGAAAGAGCTGAGTCAAGTTACTGGACAGTTTCTGTGGGAATTGGAAAGGCTTCTGAAGGTGGAAGTGTCAGAGTGTCCAGTGAATTGGAAAGAGTCGATGATGCTAAATGAATATGTGGAGTCAATGAAGGATGTTTTACTCTGCTTTGAAAATTACTCACATAAAGTATTATGTTAAGAAAAGGGACAGCTGTGTGACAGAAATGAAGCAATCCTTAATTACTAAATTAGAAACTGTTTTGTAATTAGCATTTTTCCTGTTGATTGTGTTTTGGGAATTCCAAAGAATGCGGAACTGACTTTATCATTGTTGTCTTTTCCTTGGTAGTGGTGGAAGCTGTATTATGAACATGTCAACTAGACTGTAGTTCCAGTTTCATGACCTGATTTTGGATTGTGAGATTTTCTGAACTACCTGGAAATAACTCTGGGGTGACAAACAGAAGTTCTAAGATTTGCACCTTGAATTTTATCTTCAAATGAATAAGAATCACAGTGGGAAGAAAAGGCAAAATGATTCAACTTTGCTCACTTTTTACTAGGAGCCTACCTGTCTGTGGTTTATGTTGTAATGTCACACATCCGTATAGATGTAACCTGCTTTTACAAAGATTTCTTCAAAATCCTTCTGAAGTTGACTTGAAAGTGTCACCAGTCTGAGAAACTTACTGAAAGCAACAAAACATCATATGACTTTAGCCAGAACCAGCATAGCCTAGTTTAAATATGTATAAATTTAAATTCTCTTTTATGTTTCCTTGATACCTGAGGTGTAGGGAGGGGGGGAATGACAAATATAAGGTGTAAATTAAGGGAACATTTTAAGTAATCTTATAATTTTTTTAGATCATAATTATAAACCCTATCATATATGATGAGTTTGGGAAATGTTATGAATTCCTTTTATCTCTTCTCATTACTAGAACTTTCTCCCAGTTTAGCAGAATTTCTTCTTTAATATGCTTGGTTTCCAGTGCTCAAAAATATTTTGTACAGGGCTTTTTTGTGGGTATTCTGCTTCAGCTCCAAAGCTCTAAATAAGGTCCTGAGCAGTCCTAGTCACTTATAAGGAAACTTCATTATGCCCTCCCTGTTAGTTCATGTTTTTCTTAAATCTGAAGATGAGGGCATTGAACTGAATAATCACTGTGGTGCCACAAAAAAAAATACCTACTCTTCTAAAGATTGCCTTATCAGTTTACTCATTTCTGGCTTGTCTAAGTATAACTGACCTTCAGTTAAATGGAATACTGTGAAATAGGCATTGATCCATAAGCTACTTTAGGGCTGAAGTCTGATGTTTTTCTGAAAAAAATAAAAGCCCCTCCTGCAGAAAATCCTTAGTCTCTCAGCCTTAGGTATTTGGCTTAATTCCTTCTACATGAAACTTTTAAATAGCAGCCTTGTTCATGGGTAAGATGGCAACTTTATGTCTATTAACACTGATATCACCAGTAGTTGGCCACTCTGCGCACCATGAGGAACTTGCTCAACCAGGAATGGAACCCACGGCCTCTGTAGTGAAAGCACAGGGTCTTACCTACTGGGCAACAAGGGAAGTCCAAATCACCAGTAACTGAGAAAATATGTCTTATGTACCATTTTTGTGTCCATTATATTCTCAGCTCTTCTCTGGGTCGATGTTCTCAAGCTTATGCTTGTTCATCCAGCCTCTGTCTAGTCTAAGAAATGACATGGAGTGAAGTTCTCAGTATCAGATATGTAGTTTTGAGTTTCTTTGTGTATGCATGTTTATTTAGTGCATTTAAAACAAATTGGCAGTGTGATGGAGCAGCTGTTGATGCTTTAGAGAAGAAACTTTGGCAAGTTGATAGTGGGCAAATTGGTAAGACCCCAGGGTCACTAAGAGTAGTGGAAGAGACCTCTTACACATCATAAAGTATGGCATCAGAGTCTTGGGAATTGAGTTCTAAAAGAAAAAAAAATTGGAAAAAAATCACATTTTCTAGAAAGTAACCAGGCAAGTTTAGTTTTGAGAAAGTAAAATCTTCTGGTGGATCAGGATGTCATCATTTTAAAGACGGATAACATTTGGCCAGGCCTTCCTGCAAATCTTGCTTCCAGGACCTTTCTGTGACCAAGCTAACCTGAGACTTCATGGTAACAGATCACGTTCCCTTCTCTTCATGATAGTAGCCATCTGGACCACTTTGTTCTACTTTGTATCCTGAGCTCAGGTGAAAGTGAAAGTTGCTCAGTCTTGTCGGACTCTTTGAGACCCCATGGACTATGCTGCTGCTGCTGCTAAGTCACTTCAGTCGTGTCCGACTCTGTGCGACCCCAGAGACGGCAGCCCACCAGGCTCCCCCGTCCCTGGGATTCTCCAGGCAAGAACACTGGAGTGGGTTGTCATTTCCTTACAGTCCATGAAATTCTCCAGGACAGGATACTGGAGTGGGTAGCCTTTCCCTTCTCCAGGGGATCTTCCCAACCCAGGGATCTAACCCAGGTCTCCCATGTTGCAGGCGGATTCTTCACTAGCTGAGCCACAAGGGAAGCCCAAGAATACTGGAGCAGGTAACCCATCCCTTCTCCAGCGTATCTTCCCAACACAGGAATCAAACTGGGGTTTCCTGCGTTGCAGGCAGATGGTACTGTATAAATTTTTCCTCAACTAATGAGTATATGCAAAGAAAAGGATGAACAAAAAGTTATATAGTTGGGTGTTATTTAATTAAGTAACCTGCTTTATTCAAATGATGTTACTGTGCCATGTATTGAGATGAAGCAAGGGAACTTATGCTATCAAAATAATAAAGATAATAATAAATATAATAAATAATAAATATTTGAGATGTTAATGCCAGGTATAGATTAAACTTTTTATATACAGTGTCTCATTTAATCCTCCCCCAAATTAACAACAAGGGTGTGTTACCTACTTCCTAAGGTGTGTAACCTGGGGTAAATTATCTAACCTCTTTTTGTGTTTCAGTTTTTCTCCTAGTGAAGTAGGTTTAATAAATAGTGCTTACTTCTTTGGGTGACCTGAAGATTAAATGAGATCACTTGCCACCCAATAAGGAACCAGTGAATTCTGGCTTTTGTTACTGTGGAGATTAGGAGAGTAGGCTGTGAAAGGCTAACCAGGTTGCCTAAGGAAATCTGCTTGTTTAGCGGCAGGCCTCTTTTAACCTAGGTCTTCTCATTTCTCGATCATTTGGAGGACTGGCTGCCTGCTTCTTGTTGTATCATATATCTGGAACCCTTCAGCATGTGCTAGAAAAACATCTTGGGCTGAGTTTGAATTATGGGGAATAATGCATTTCTCTTCGTCTCTCTAACCTCAATAAAAATCATCTACCCTTAGAAAACTTCTAGAGATTTCCATAAAAATTGTCATCTTGAACATAAATACTTCCCACGCACCTTGGTTTCTGATACTCAGGAGAGTTTAACCACGTCTGCAGAGGCAGCCATCCTGCTGAACCGTGTTTATCTACACAATCCAAATGCTGTTCTTCCAAATCAGCTCCTTATCTAAGGTACTCATTATTTCTTTAAAACCAGTAACCAGTTTATTCAATTTATGGACAGGAATCTTTCTTTCCTTGAAGATGTCTATGTTTTCTCTTTCTGGGAAGACAATACTGGGTAAATTAATCTGTAGCTGGTCCATATCTTTATTTATATGTCCATTAAATATTTATATTACATTTTAATTATTTTTTCGCAGTACACGACACGGTTCTCAGACATAACCAAGGCTCCATGTATGGGTCTTCTCTTCTCTTTTCATACATCTTACACCCTCAAGCTAGGCTCCAAAATAGTCCTCTCCTCCATGCCTCTTCTTTTGCCTAGAAAATGTATTGACTCTGTATTTTATACCATGAAGGCTTGTCAGGTGACACAGTGGTAAAGAATCTGCCTGCAAATGCAGGAGGTGCAAGAGATGCAGGTTTGATTCCTGGGTCTGGAAGATCCCCTGGAGTAGGAAATGGCACCCCACTGCAGTATTCTTGCTTGGAAAATTCTATGGACAGAGGAGCACAGGATCACAAAGAGTTGGACACAGTTGAGCAACTGCGCACATACATTGTACACCATACTGAGGAGGCCCTGCTCAACCGGGTTCTGCCTTTCTAGTCTAAAGCATGCAGATCAGCTTCTGTTAGTGTTAACGTTACCTTCCTTCCTATTCCGACATACATATCCTTATGCATATCCTTGCTTGTGTTTGTGCTTAGTTGCTCAGTTGTGTCCAACTCTTTGCGACCCCATGGACTGTAGCCCACCAGGCTCTTCTGTCCATGGGGATTCTCCAAGCAAGAATACTGGAGTGGGTTGCCATGTATTCTTCCAGGGGAAACACCCAACCTGGGGATCAAATCCAGGTCTCCTGCATTGCAAGCAGATTCTTTACTGTCTGAGCCACCAAGGCTCAGAAATAGAGCTATCTTTAAGGGTATGTTGGAGAAGGAAACAGCAACCCACTCCAGTATTCTTGCCTGGAGAATCTCATGGACGGAGGAACCTCATAGTCTACAGTCCATGGGGTCGCGAAGAGTTGGACACTACTGAGCGACTTCACTTTCACTTTTAAGGGTATGTATACCCTTAAATACATCCATCTTTAATATTTTTTTTCTCAAATTATTAGGCGTTTTTTAAGTATACTATGGTGGCTCAGATGGTAAAGAATCAGCCTGCAATGCAGCAGACCCAGGTTCGATCCCTGGGTTGGGAAGATCCGCTGGAAATGGGAATGGCTACCCACTCCAGTACTCTTGTCTGGGAAATCCCATGGACTGAGGAGCCTTGTGGGCTGCGATCCATGGGGTCACAGAGTCGGACATGAGTGAGTGACTGAGCCTGAGCATCAGTGCTGGGCACGCAAAATTTAGGAAATAATTGTCATCTTTGAATATCTTACTTGAATATGTACTTAACTCGCCATGTGCAGTTGTTTAGTTTTTTTTTTTTAATCAGGACATATATTTTATCAGACCTATTTCCTATGGATTACTTTTAGATTTGTAAGTTGCCTCTGATTTTGGCAAATATATAAAGTCATGAACCCAAACTTTCTAGCTGTAAGACCCTGACAAGTTGTTTAACCTACATGTACCTCGGTTTCCTCACCTGTAAAATGGAGTTTATAATAGTTTTTACTTGATAGGCTGTTGTGAAAATGAAATGTTGTAACATACATAAAGTGCATTTAACAGGCCTGGTGCGCGGATGCTCTACCATGGTTAGTTGTTACTGGAGCTGTTGTGCCTCCTGTTGGGTTGAGCTCCCTCAGAAGCAGACCCCAAGAGAAGGACTTGAGTAATAATAGTTTACTCCAGGAAACACTGGGGAGGGGGGAGCGTATGGTGGTGGTGGAAAAGTAAGACAGGAAAGGGGAGAAAGGGCACAAAGGGTGCACTAATGATCAGATAACTGAAATAGGCACCTGAGCCCGAGTCCTGCTGGGGACCTCTAGGAGATGATATAGAACTTGTTTCAGAGTTATCCTCTTCAAGAGATGAGGACGCTGCAGGATTTATCCTCTGACTCCCATCTTCATTGGCTGATGGATGCTCCTAGGAATAAATTCCTGGTATTCCACTCTGACCTGCATGCAGGCAAAGCCTTAGGTAGAGCATTTACACATTACACATGCTTATACTAGGGTCCCATCAGCCTGTTACTGCTGAGCGGATGTGGACATAGCTCTGACAGCGATTGCTGTGGAACTATGAACAGAATTCTCTAGGGCTTTCTTACGATTCTGTTTTATTTTGCCTGGCCAAGTACCGGGCATCCATAAATCTTTGTGGAATGAGAGAGTGATGGAGTGCATGGATTTCTTCCGCTTGACCTTGAAAGCTGTTTGTAATTATGTCTCACTCTGTCTTTAATTCTCATGATTTCAATTTCATGATTCCCTCTTCTTTAATTGTGCCTGTCTTCTCACTGTACCCAGACACATCCATTTGGTTTCCTTACATGGTATGCTCTGCCCTCTATTCTAACTCAGCCCTACTCATTCTTCAAGTGCCCCCCAGCCTCCAACATTTCCTTTCTTTCTTGAAACCTCCTTTAAACTCAGCTCAGTTCTCTGAAGTCCCATTAACACAAAAAGGCTACACATTCTACTGTTTGATTATTTGCTGACTGGTGAGGTTCTATAATCAATGCAGATTTCAAGGCTAAGCAAAACATCCAGGTCTTAAGTGCCTCTGGCCTATTTCACAAACTTGAGCACATCATATGTAGCAAGTACTATCACATACCGAGAAGCAGTAGTGCCTGGAAGTTGGGGTTAAGACAACCATGATTGCATCCTTGTGGTTTTAGTCAAGAGCTGTATATGACCTTGGTTGTTGTTGTTTAGTTGCTAAGTTGTGTCTGACTCCCTTGTGGCGTTATGGACTGTAGCCCACCAGGTTCCATGAGATTTCCCGGGCAAGAATACTGGAGTGGTTGCTGTTTCCTCCTCCAAGAAATTTCCTGGCCTAGGGATCGAACCTGCGTCTCCTGCATTGGCAGGAGGGTTCCGTACCACTGAGCTACCAGGGAAGCCCATGGAACCATGGGAAACTTGAATTTATGTACATCTCTTTTTCCTATCATCTGGAATATGTAGCTAATGACCTTATATCATATTGGTTAAAGAGTAAGTGAGATATTTTATGTAAAATGCTTAGCACAGTGCTTCTCAAGAAGTTGGTCTTTAATCTGTAGAATCTGACAGATTCTTTTGATTCTGCAGTAATAAATATCTTAGACTTTTCTCATTATGCTTCTTTAGTTTTTCATTTTGCAAATCACTTTGATTTTTAGTTGTTTTAAAAAAATGTTTAGTGACATCTTGAGACAAAGATTAATATTTGAAATGTTGAAAATTTTAGAATTTTCTATGAAAAATAATTTCTCAGTTGAACCTTTGCAATAAATATGCTGTTTTTTCATATTTTATTTAAAATATCAGTCATATTTATTAGTTAAGGTGAATTGAAAACTTGAAAGTCCTTTGCGTAGTAGAATGAAGTTCTGCTTTGTCATGAAAGAACATCAAGGACTATTTTATATATTCATGATTTCTTGATCAGTGCATAGACTGAAAAATTAACTTCAACTTTAGCATTTTAAGTTTTAGTGCTGTAGTTCTCTGGTGGAGATGATGAGGGTTAGAAAAGGTGTCTTTGGGGAAAATAATTGTAACATATATTAGAAATTCCTTCAAGAATTTGTGCGAAAGCCATTCTGCCCTCATCATCCCAGTAACAAGGACTATCAGAATTTGATAGTAAGGAAGGGATGGGAAGAGGAGATGGCATGTGCATTTTGACTTAAGTATCTGAAGGATATGGTACCTGATCTCTTAAAAGGGATCTATTCTTTAAAGCCATATTAAACTGAGTTCAGATTCAACTCTGATAACGACTGGCTTATTCTGAGCAAATGATCTGACTTTTCTGAGTATCATTTTTCTCATTCAAAAAAGGAAAATGCAGTAGTACCAATATCTTATTTATTTGTTGATTTAAACTTTGCCTTGTTCTAGGAAGCATTCAACGTGGCAGCAAAGGTGTATAACATACAGGGGAGAGTGGTGAGGGCAGGCCAAAGGGAAATGAAGGATGTATTGATACTCACTTGTTCCTGTAATGAGGTGAGGGAAATTATGTTACCTTCACAAATGGCACCGAAATCTTCTTGGGAAAGAGAACTGCCTTTGCTGGGAGAAATACTTTAAAGATGCCCTTAGGGTAAAGAAGACAGTCATTGAAAATTTGGGTGTCCATGGGTGCTCAGGTGCTCCAAGGGGGAATTAACTAGGATGGTGGAGAAGAGGAAGAGAGATTAGGAGAGAAGAGAGGAAGAGAATCCTGGCAAAGGCTGCGAACTATGTGGACTCAGCCCATACACAGACCCCTCCCCACTGAAAGAAAGAAAAAAAAGAAGACCACCAATGTCTGTATGTCTGATTTCAAACCTCAGGAGGGCTTGAAGTTAGTTATTCTGGTAGTGTTGATGGTGTGCAAATCAAAAGGAGTAAAGAGTTGTATATTCACAAGAGAAGTCAGTAAGCCCCACCCCAAGAAATGATCACGTATCAAAAGGTTAGTTTGGGAACAGCTCACTTTTGTCCGATCTCCAGGGAGAAAGAGAGCTTTCTAGCTTCTAGGAGTTTAACAGACCATGATATCCAAAGAGATATATTCAGAGAGAATATAAAATTCTTAACAAAGCTTCCTAGGAGCTGGTGTAAATCAGGAAACTTATGTACAAATCCCAATGTCCATTATATATAAACTCAGTGGTTCAGAAGAAGCACATCTGTTTCTGATGCTAAGATCCAAAGGAAATGTGTCCTAAGTGTCTGGATACAGAGGAATGAGATATATAAAAATCAGAGCACCCTGATATACTTAGGATGTCTAGTATATCTTAGTTCCCTCTTGTCCCTTTCTTTCTGCACAAGTTTCTGTGAGGATTAAAGTATATTTGGAAACTCTTTGGCAATCATAAATACTGTTATTACTTTGACTTCCCCTGTGGCTCAGATGGTAAAGAATCTGCCTGCGATGCAGGAGACCTGAGTTCATATCCCTGTTACTTAATAATCCAAAGAGAGTTGTATACCAGATTTTATTAAAATGTCATTATATATTATTGAAAATATTGAAGTGTTCATAAAAGGCTAATCTGAAAAAAATAAGTTCTTTAAGAAAAAATCTATGTCTTTTCAAATTACTGTCTTGGAATACAATATTTTCCCACACTTTGAGGCCTCTCAAAGGCTTCATAGGGCATCACAGCATCAGGTTTAGAATCCTGAGTCCTGCTCCATTTGTAATGGCAGCAGTAGGGTAGGGTGATGTAGGGTTGTGTGATTCTTAAGGAGATCTACATCTCAGAAGCAAATGTTTTCGAGTTTGTACATGACTATTGTTGTGTAAGAGGAGATGTTTAAGTCAAACTTCTGAGTGAGGTTGCTCCCAATTGGATCTGTCAATTCTTGTCAATTCACAAGATTGCTTTCCTGTGCTTGAAATGTTTCAAGTGCAAATTCATATGATTAGGAAAATGAGAACCTTGAAAATGCTTATGAAATAACAAGCATCCTAGAAAGAAGATGTAGACAAATGCCAAGGATTCTGGAAATTTTGAAATTTTTTACATTTATGAGATCATGTCCAAAAAGTTGTTTTTCAAGAACGTGTGATATGACTGCCATTTATTTCCCCCCAATACAGTTTCTTTAGTAGTTAGATTACTACATAAACCCCAAAAGAACAGAATTCTAAAATATAAGATATAAAAGCTCCATAGATTTTTCCACTTTTTATCATTTCTTCATTTTTTCCCACCTAGGTGAATTGGCTATTAAGTATTGAAACTAAGATTTTGATTCTAACACTAGAATAGTGTTTGAATTAGCCATGAGTAAAAGATCTTTGATTGACAGGTGAGCCCATTTGTATCAAGCATCTTTACCTTAAGAAAAATCTACCCCTTTGAAAGCAATAGCACATCAAAAGCATTTTGAAGATTATGGTCATTTCCCCCCTTCCTCTGCTCAGAATCTATTTTTATTCAGCCTCATCACAGGCATCTCCTTTGGGTAATCTGAGTTGCATGATTTCCTCACTCCTTCTGTACCCTTAGTGTCTTATGAGCTTCAGTCAAGACAGGCGAAAGATAAAAGAAAATAAAAAGGTTTTATTTCCAGGGAAATGGCTTTTCAGGACCTGATTCTTCACGCCTATTCATCACTGCTAAGTGCTCCGAAACTGCTGAGTACAGTATTCAGGAAGCAGCTAGTACATCAGTCTTACGTCTATTGTTCTTAAACTGAGGTCCCTGGTGCCTTTCACACTGTATTTTGTGCATTAACAAAATGATGTATATAGGAGCCTTTATGTCTAGTGTGGGAAAAAAAAATCCCCTTCATTCCTATGTTACCTTAAAAAAAAAATCTCAAAATACTTCAGGGAGAAGCAAATTGTTGTTTCATATATGCTTTAGTGCATAAGAGGAGTGTACGTGTGTACCTCTTTCTTGGACATTTGGGTAAATTAGCTTGTTAAAAAAAAACCAGCATCATTTCTCTTGTAAGAAATTAAAAATTAGGTATTTTTATGGCTTTTTCCTTTGCTAATTTATTCAGATGTAGTCTTGACTAATCTATTATTTTGTTAACATGTCTACTTGATTAATATGTTTTTCCTCTCCTCTGATTCTGATCTACAAATCCTACAGCCATTAATGGTATTATTTAATCTAAGTCCACTATAAATAAATTCCTTAAGACTGATGTTATTCATCTTTCTTGATTAAAGGTACCAGCAATATCACTAAGTAGCTTCTTT
Source organism: Capricornis sumatraensis (assembly GCF_032405125.1). Taxonomy (NCBI): domain Eukaryota; kingdom Metazoa; phylum Chordata; class Mammalia; order Artiodactyla; family Bovidae; genus Capricornis; species Capricornis sumatraensis. The sequence continues at coordinate 26,606,032 of NC_091086.1, forward strand.
CAGATAGGAATTTGGCTGGCATTAGTTACCTTTTTTTTGTTTCCTTTTGGAGATCTGTCATTTTTTGGCATATTGATCAGTGTTGTGTATTCCTGAAAGCATTAATGTTTAAAATATCTGCATCTTGGTCACTGGAGTTGATAGAGCTGAACCAGGTGAATCAACGGCAGGAATTTTAAGTGCGTTTCAAGGAAACCTATCACCTTTATTGTCCTTTTAATCCAACACAGTTTTCACAATTTAAAAATGAAATTTTATATATGATTTTATATATTTTCTATGAAATGAGAAAAATGTATTCTTTGGCACCTGAATTTTAAAGTGCTCTTGAAGGATTCATTGATTAATTCTGTATGACATCAGTATTTATTAGCCAGGCAGTGATGTTTCTCATGGAGATACATTTACTTTAAGATACCAGAAAATACCAAGATGTTAAATATGGAGATTCAAGAGTACTCTCTTTATGTTCAGTCTTGGTTTTATGTCTGTAGAGCAAGAACAAAGGAGGTGTGTGGTTTTTTGTTTTTTTTTTTTTAGTTTTGTTTTTGGCTTCTTTATTTCAGTATAAGGAAAGGATGGAAGGTGTGCCATCTGAGAGAACCTCTGGCTGTGCCATCACAGTAGGGCTGTGATACATGACTACTCACAGCCTCTAGGGGGCCAAGTGTGATATTCATGGACAAATAATAATGTGCTAACCTCATTCACAGTAATCACAGATAATGTAGTATTTGTATCCACCATCCTGTTTTGAAGGCAAAATATGGAACCAATTTTGAAAATTTCACATAACAATGTGGGTTACATTAATAGAACTAGAATGACCCAGAATAAAGAGGCAATGAGTGCACTCCACCCTGCGTCATTCAGACCTCAGCTGGAGTGATGTACTCACTTCTGGGCTGCAGAAATCCAGGAGAGGACTCAGAGGAGAGTGGCAAGGATGGAAGCAAACTTGTAACTCGTCATATATAAAGCAATTGAAGAACTGCAGTAGTTTAAGAGAAGAAAGAAAATGATGCAGTCTTAATTGAAGGACAGGTGCTTAGATGATACTACTTCTTTGTACCTGCAAACCTGAAATGTAGCTGCTGCTGCTAAGTCGCTTCAGTCGTGTCCGACTCTGTGCGACCCCATAGATGGCAGCCCACCAGGCTCCCCCGCCCCTGGGATTCTCCAGGCAAGAACACTGGAGTGGGTTGCCATTTCCTTCTCCAGAAATGTAGCTAGTAAGAGAGATTTAACCCAAGAATGCATATGGATGTTCTCATAGTCAGAAGAACCATTTCATGTGATATAGTCTGGTCCAAATGGGGAAGTGTTAGTTGCTCATTCATGTCTGACTCTTTGAGACCCCGTGGACCGTAGCCCGCCAGGCTCCTTTGTCCATGGAATTCTCCAGGCAAGAATACTGGAGTGGGTAGCCATTCCCTTTTCCAAGGGATCTTCCCTACCCAGGAATTGAACTCAGGTCTCCTTCAATGCTGGCAGATTATTGTCTGAGCCACCAGGGAAGCCCAGATGGGGAAGGAGGGATGAACAAATGAACATTGTTTGCTAGGATCAAAAATTGTAAGCAAATGATAATATCAGTTTGCCGAAATTCATCATTTTTTCTGGTTGGTTAAAAAGTTGTCTTTCTTCCCTAGTTTGCCTTCTGTTTTTGTTTTTTTTTTTTTCATCTTAGAACACCAAACCATTCTTGACTCTTTTCTTTATCTTTTTGAAAGATACATCCATATAGGGAATACACATCCCTGTTTTAGTAAATTATAGTAAACTTTTCTTTAAATGAATTTAGCAATTCCCTAACAATCTAACCTGGCTTTAATTGATGGTATATAATGTGATCTAATATTGTCTAAAGAAGTATAAAGAAAGAAATTAGTCATAGAGCTTAATAAATGAAGGATGCTGTGTATTTTTGTTTAACATAATTAACTATTTGATTATGTCAGTAAGAATAGGATTTACTATTTAATCTTACCAATTAAAATTAAATTTATAGACTTGTAGGGTTTCTTTAAAATCATCATTTTATTTTGAAACAGTTTTGGACTTAATTTGCAAAGACAGTATGTATATCCTGGATACTTTCCTCTGTTGTCCCCCACTTTCCTCTATTATTAATATCATATATGAGTATGATATTCTTGTTATAATTAATGGACCAATACTAAAAGAGTACTGTTAGCTGAAGCTCATGCTTTATTTATATTTCCTTAGCTTTCCTAATACTCTTTATTCTGTTCTAGGGCCTCATTCAGAATAGCGCATTGCATTTAGTTGTGATATTTTGTTAGATCCCTCTTGGCTGAGACAGTTTCTCAGATTTTCTTTGTTTTGATGAACTGGACAGTTTGAAGGAGTATTGGCCAGGTATTTTGTTGAATTTTCTTGAACTGGGATTTTCTGATGTTTTTCTCCTCTTTTGAGGAAGAACACCACAGAGGGTAAAGTGCCGTTTTCATTATACTATCAGAATGATTTATTGTTATTCATACTAACCTTGATCACCTGGCTGAGGTGGTTTTGTGTTTTTTCACTGTAAAAATGTGTCATGTTTTTATTTTTTATTTTTTTACTGTGTACTTATTTTTTTACCTTTTTTGCGTACTGTTATCTTTGAAAGGAAGCCTCTATGTACAGCTCATGCTTACGGAGGAAGGAATTATGCTCAACGCCCTTGTAGATACAGTATCTCCATGAAGTATTTGGAATTCTTCTCCACAGGAGTATCTCTTCTCCATTTATTTAATCGTTTATCTAGTCATTTGTGTACATGGACTCATGAATATTATTTTCTACTTTAGGTTATAATTTAATACTGTGTTGTGGCTCAAATTGTTCCAGCTGTGGCCATTGGGAGTTCTTTCAATTGGCTCTGGTTACTCTTCGACATGTTCCAACACTGTGAGATTTTTGTTTTCTTAGCATTTAATTACTGTCTGGCATTAAAAGATGATGCAGGCTTATCTTAGACATTTTCTTCCCCAGTCATAGATTCAACCATTTTCCCAAGGATCCCTGGTTCCTTTCATTGGTGAATGGTATTTAAAACGAAGATTTGGGTGTTAAGTATTCTCATTGCTGGGACTTCACTGGTGTCTCAGTGATATAGAATCTTCCTGCCAGTGCAGGAGACCCAGGTTCCATCTCTGGGTCCGGAAGATTTCCTAGAGAAGGAAATGGCAACCCACTCCAGTATTCTTGCCTGGAAATCCCATGGACAGAGGAGCCTGGCAAGCTATAGCCCAGGGGATCACAGAGAGTCAGACATGACTTAGAGACTAAATGACAGCTCAGAAATCCTCATTGCTGTCGGGTATCATTGCTTCTCAGCCCTCTTGGCTGACAGAGTAAGGAAATACGTGTGTATACTAACCTGTGTAACTATCTATATATACGGTTAGACGGAGAGATGGGTAAATAAAAAAGTTTACAGTGATGAGTTTACAGTGGGTTACCATATGGATCATTCTAGCCTATTCCCCTTGCTTCCTTGTAACCTTCCATTCCAGCTGTAAGAAACCTCACTCCCAAAGTGTACCATTGTTCCATTACAGTGGAATCGTTCCAGTTATTCTAGCTAAAGTTGAAATACATAAATAAAAGTTGCGTTTTTATCAAAGTCTTAGAAAAATTCAGTAGTACTTTTTTTTCTAAAATAAATCTTTTTACCCTGAAAACTCATGACTTTAAAATAGTATCTGGGTTCCAGACATTTTTCTGCATGTAAACATTGACACAGTCAACTTTTTATTGTTCACAGTAATTTGGGTTATAGATCGTGTCAATTCTCAGATATTTCCACAATTTAAATTTATCTGTTACTTTAACCTTTCTTTCTAACAAGCATTCTCCCCACATTATGGCTATATCTGGAATAAGAAAAATTGGCTAATTTGGACTTTACCTGCTTTGTGTATACATCTCTGCACCTCCTGGGGAGATGCCCAAGGCTGGCATATTGGCCATCTCTTGCAGGTAGCTCAAGGGGAGAAGTAACTTGCAGGCCCTATCATTAGCATTTGAACCTTGGCCACCTCTGATTTACTGAGAGGCCTTGTAATCACAAAGGAAAATAGGGATTTGGCTTTAGACATTAAATCAAGTCTTTTTGAGTGGCTGCCGCTGCTGCTAAGTCGCTTCAGTCGTGTCCGCCTCTGTGAGACCCCATAGATGGCAGCCCATCAGGCTCCCTCGTCCCTGGGATTCTCCAGGCAAGAACACTGGAGTGGGTTGCCATTTCCTTCTCCAATGCATGAAAGTGAAAAGTGAAAGTGAAGTTGTTCAGTCGTGTCCAACTCTTAGCGACCACATGGACTGCAGCCCACAAGGCTCCTCTGTCCATGGGATTTTCCAGGCAAGAGTACTGGAGTGGGGTGCCATTGCCTTCTCCATTTTGAGTGGCTAGATGATTAGAAACACACTCAAGAATGGATTTTCAATAATAAGCCATACTTTCAATGAATGTCCTAAGGAAAATAATGTTAAGATCTTGCTTAAAATATTTAATATGCCTCCAATTCACATTTAATTTCGTGTTAGGTTGAAAGCTAATATAGAAAAACTTATAATGTAAAAATTATGGAACTCAAGAACACGTGCTTCCCCTTGGGCTCTAACAAAAGTATATTCCCCAGCAGTGCTTTTGTTTGTAGTCTAAGATTATAAGAAACTAAAAAAATATATAACTAGATAAAATTTTAAATAGCCATATTTTCCCACTCAGTCCAAAGAGGAAGAAATCCAAAGTGGACATAATACTTAGGATAGGTAAATGGTCAACAGGTTAAGTTGATTTTGACCCCCGTTTTCAGCTTTGGCTTCCTCAGCCTCTTCCTGCACCCTGATATCTCCCCATGCTCCCACACGCTTACTTCTGTTCACCATTTATTTACAGACATTGAGGGTAAGATGGTGAGCAAAATCAGACACAGCTGCAATGTGGATCGCTTTCATGATCAAGTGGGGCACAGAAGTGTTCATCAAATTATCCCACCCACAACCATGAATCCATACCTGGGGCAGATGCTATGGAAGAGAAGCACACAGAGTTCGAAGGATCCATGAGGAAGCATTTGACCTAGTCCAGAGATCAGGAACAGCTTCCCTGAGGAAGAGTTGTTTACAGCTGTGATTTGAAAGATCACTAGGAATGAATCAGGAGAAGAGAGACGAGAGAGATAACTTCCGTGGTTAATGAACAAGTGACGAGTGATGAATAAGAACCAGGCGGGAGGTCGACCCAGACAAGGGGACAAGGCTAATCAATAGGCAGGGACCAGACCAGCCAGGCCTGGTCAGGCCATGCACAAGATGCTTCTGGTATCCTTAAAGTAATGAGCAGCTTGCATTTCAACATCAAGAATGTACTTCTCATCTGTGTTCCTATGAAAGTCAAAATGTGGCCTATGTTTCAAAGGAACAAACCCAAATGCCACCCATCTAAGCCTGTAACACTTCCATTTCTCGAGGTGTTAGAAGAGATCATCCTGGTTGAGAGTGGTATCATTGTTTAATCTACACGTACATAGCCCTGTGTTTGTATTTATATACAAAAATCTCATGTTTTCATTTCATTAGTGACATTAGGAAAGCACTACCTTCCTCTTCGAGTCTTTAAGTTTTGTGTTTCATCCCCTTCTGTCTGTTCATTACCTCCTGCTGTCTTGGCTGTCTCCTCAATAGTCACGCACTCCCCTCAAGTACCCAGCTGTAAGATGAGGGGCAGGATCCCAGAGCGCAGAGAAGGACCACGAGACAGGATAGGAGAGACAAAACCATAAGGCGGGACAGTGCACTCAGGTGCTTTGGAGCTGAATTCTGCGCTGCTCACCTACCCAGTCACTTTGCCATGTTTACCTGAAGCTAAGGAAAGTCTGGTGCTTCTCTTTCCCTCATCTGGCTTATGCCACGGCCCAGGCGTTTGGACATCCATGGTCCGTGCAAAGGAGGTTCATGCATCCTCTTGTTACGCAGTGATACTGAAACCATTTTGCTTCTGTGTTCCATGCAGTAACTTTCTAAATACAGGCCTCAGTCTCACCAGCCATCCTGTTCTCCTTGCCTCTCTCACAGGGATCTCTCTAAAGGGCTGAGGTCTCCCGTCCTGCTCTTACACATTCTGGGGGTCTCCAGAGTCTTTAGGATGTGATTTCTCAACCTTGCATGCCCTTGTGAGCCTTTGGCCAATATTCCTTCTTATCAGAATGCCCCCCACCACCACCTCATCTTCTTGGTGAGGCTTGCCCTTCCTTTGAGGCTCATTGGAAAGCTTGTCCCTTCTTAGAAGTCTTTCCCACTCCTGTCCCTGTGTTGCATCCACATTTCTGTGCTTTCCCTGCAGCCTGTGCATTGCTTTTTGATTTTTAATACCATCTCTCAAAGAAAACTGGGCCTGCCTTTTCCTTGTCTCCCTCCCTCACAAGAATGAATTTCCTGGGGGATCCTGTCATTTCTACCTTGCTCATTGTATACCCTACTCACACCCAGCGTAGGACATGGCCCCTACTTGGTATCTGACAAATGCTTCTTTGATTGATGAATCAATCCTTATTTTTTGCCCTTCTGATCAATCATCCCAAGTTCTCCATGCTCATTTGGATAAGTAGAGCTCTAACTGGCGAGTATGTTCCTGGTCAGTGAGTTTCACCACAAAGAGAATGAGTGTTCTTTATTCAGGTGTCTCTCTTTTCCTACATTCATGGGTTTACATGAAGTGTGTAATATATATTGGTTAGAATGACCTTGGGGAAACTCTTCATAACTTTGAAACCTCCTAGTGACCATTGGAAGGAACCTGTCACTTCTAAGCTCAAATCGGACACTTAACCCTCTGGTCTGCTTGAATGGTCTTCTACAATTTCTGGCTTTTACAGATTCATTTCAGGTTCTTTGCCTCTCACCTGAAATCCTTTTTCCATCTCCCCCTAAGTGGATAATAATAAAAATAGTCAATGTTTACCTACAATAAACTGTGGAAAATTCTGAAAGAGATGGGAATACCAAACCACCTAACCTGCCTCTTGAGAAACCTATATGAAGGTCAGGAAGCAACAATTAGAACTGGACATGGAACAACAGACTGGTTCCAAATAGGAAAAGGAATACATCAAGGCTGGATATTGTCACCCTGCTTATTTAACTTATATGCAGAATACATCATGAGAAACGCTGGGCTGGAAGAAGCACAAGCTGGAATCAAGATTGCCGGGAGAAATATCAATAACCTCAGATTTGCAGATGACACCACCCTTATGGCAGAATGTGAAGAGGAACTAAAGAGCCTCTTGATGAAAGTGAAACAGGAGAGTGAAAAAGTTGGCTTAAAGCTCAACATTCAGAAAACGAAGATCATGGCATCTGGTCCCATCATTTCATGAGAAATAGATGGGGAAACAGTGGAAACAGTGGCTGACTTTGCTTTTGGGCTCCAAAATCACTGCAGATGGTGATTGCAGCCATGAAATTAAAAGACGCTCCTTGGAAGGAAAGTTATGACCAACCTAGATAGTATATTCAAAAGCAGAGACATTACTTTGCCAACAAATGCCCATCTAGTCAAGGCTATGGTTTTGCCAGTGGTCATGTATGGATCTGAGAGTTGGACTGTGAAGAAAGCTGACTGCCAAAGAATTGATGCTTTTGAACTGTGGTGTTGGAGAAGACTTGAGAGTCCCTTGGACTGCAAGGAGATCCAACCAGTCCATTCTAAAGGAGATCAGTCCTGGGTGTTCATTGGAAGGACTGATGCTGAAGCTGAAAGTCCAGTACTTTGTCTACCTCATGCACAGAGTTGACTCATTGGAGAAGACTTTGATGCTGGGAGGGATTGGGGGTAGGAGGAGAAGGGGACGACAGAGGATGAGATGGCTGGATGGCATCACCGACTCGATGGACGTGAGTTTGGGTGAACTTCAGGAGTTGGTGATGGACAGAGAGGCCTGGCATACTGCGATTCATGGGGTCGCAAAGAGTAGGATACAACTGAGCAACTGAACTGAACTGAACTGAACTCTCCTTGTTTGTGCCAGGCATTGTGCCACGAACTGTACATAACAATTTTACTTTATCTTCATGAATATCCTTTAAAATAATTTTTACTATCCTTGTAAATAGGGAAACTAAAGTGCAAAGAACTGGTAACTTACCCAAGCTCGCCCAGCTTGTAAGTGGCAAGACTGGGATTTGAACCCAGGCCTCTCTGAGCAGAGCCCTGGCATGCACTGTCTTTGCATGTTATGATCTCCCTACATAGTCACATCCAGCTCAAGGATCCACTTCTCAAGCTTCTGTTGCTGTTCTTTTATTCTTCTTTTCGTCTTTTTCCCTGTGGACCTATTCCAACAACTGTGTGTTTCTTGGCACTTGCCATCTATCATTTTCTGTATTCCCCTGTTCATTATCTTTGCATACATATAAGTTGTCTCCTCTTGGAAGCAAAGACAGGGAATTTTCTGCATTGTAATTTCCTTTCTAAAAGACCATAAAGCTTGGGGTGAAGAGTGTGGGTTCTAGAGGAGACAGGCGTCCTTGGTTTATATTCTGGCTCTCCTCTGTACCAGCTCCATCAACTTGGGCAAGTTCTTCCACTTTTCTCTGTCTCCGTTTCTGCATTTGTACAATGAGGCAAGCTGTGATCCTTACCTCCAAGAGCAGTAGTGAAGATGGCCCAAAGCACTTACAGCCACATCTGGAACATAATGGCTACTTGGTCACTTACCCTGATTCCCACAAAGCCTGTAGGGGTCCTCTGCACCCAGATGATGTCCCCCCATCTCAGTTGACTGACTGGTATATGATGTGTTCTCGCTGGCTGCTGTGGCTGCAGGGGACTGCATTTTTTAGAGTTGTTAACTACTGTGGGCTTTGGTTTGTTTCTCTCTCTATCAAGGAGTCCTGCTGCTCCAATCCCGAGGAAATGAAATGTTGAGAAACCCTTTTCTGCTCAGGTTTCTCAGACTCCATGATTCCTCAGGGGTGGCTGCTAAGGGCTTCATGCGGCAACCCCTCTCTCCTGTCCTCAGGCCTGCAACAAAGCAGGATAGCCAAAACCTGTTATTACCTGGCCCCCTTTCCTCTGTTGGCCATGCCCAGAGGGGCCAGGGCTGTTTGGAGCCCTCTGGTAACACAGTTGGAACTCAGCAAACTGAAAGCTCCTTTCTCCAAATTGGACAACAGAATCACATGCACTTTAATATTTATAAATAGTTAATAATCATTGAAAAATGAGAGCCTCCCAGTTAATCACCATGTCTGATTTTAAAAAATGATGAAGCCATGTGTAAAATATCTCACAATAACATATTCTTTTATCCTTTTATCGTAAAGATTCAGGTCTATAAAGATCCATTTACCATGTGAAAGAGTGAGAAGCAGATTTTCTCTCTCTTTCTAGTTCACAAAAAATAGAAAATAATTGGTCATCAGCATCAACCTCTTGTTAAAAATTTGCTTTGGTTAAAGTAGTATTGTTTTTCTAACATACAGTTAAAAAATAAACTCTAAGGTTTTTTGCTAAAGGACTCAAACCTAAGTAAATATTAATATATTTTGTATAAATTTTAACCGCTTGTTAAAAATTTGCTTTGGTTAAAATAGTATTGTTTTTCTAAAATACAATTAAAAAATAAACTCTAAGGGTTTGTCTTAGAGGACTCAAACCTAAGTAAATATGAATATATTTTATATAAATTTTAACCTCTTGTTAAAAATTTGCTTTGGTTAAAGTAGTATTGTTTTACTAGAGTACAACTGAAAAATAAACTGTAAGGTTTTGTCTTAAAGGACTCAAACCTAAGTAAATATGGATATATTTTATTTCAGAGTGTACCATTTGACATAACTATGAATGACAGAGAGAGAAAAACATAGTTTTTTTAAATATATATATAAAAGTAAAGCTATTATTCTAATTTTTTCCATCCCAGAGGTTTATTTGGAAATGAATTTTCATCCATAACATCTTCATTTGTATTCTGATTTTCATGCAATTTGAAAGGGTTAGGTTCCCTACCCAGGGGATCATCCTGACCAAATCTCAGTGGATCAGCTTGAAGCATTCCGATTTTACAGGCAAATTTATATCTTGTCATTTCAGGAAGTATTTCAGGAAATGTTTCCTTCACTACTATCTTCTAAAAAATACCTAATTTGCATAATACATGGGCATAGTATAGTCCTCTCCTGTGGCTTAAGCCATGTAAAATTTTAGATGATATAAATTATCTGATTTTCAAAGCATTAGAATAAGTAGCTTCCCTTTTGATACTAGTTTTAAATTCCTACTGGTACAGAAGACTTAAAAGCATGTCCAAAGAACGGCCTATCAATGAATCCCTTGATTTTTTTCAGGAGATATTTAGATGCAACTCTGAGAAAGAAGACTTCTGGCTTCCTTTGAATTCTCCAGCATTTCTTAATATTTGTTGACATATTAATTAGAGGCAAATTGGTGCTGGGAAGCAGGCAGTAAGTAAGCAGCAATAAAAAAAATACAAAGAGTGAAGTGCATACATACAGGACCATATTGACTCTTCAGAGTTAACCTATTCTTTTAAAATATTATAATACTGACATCGTTTTACTAATGTACTACTTTTTTCTAAAAGTTATTAAAGTAAGTGCACACTTTTTTCTTTGTACTCTATATTTTTCAAATTTCCAAAACCAAAAAACTAATTATAAGTAAACAAATAAAAGCTCTGTTAGTTGCCATTTAAAATCATAAAGGAGTGATTTGATTGAGCAGTACAAAAAACTTAGGTGAGCAGTTCTAAAAAGGACCATACTTGTTTTCATTGAATAAATTACAAATCAGGGCTAAAAGCTTGTTAATTATAAGATCATCCCCCTTACTTGGGTAGATGTATTAGTCATGGTGTTGTTATTGTTGTGGTTTAGTCGCTCATTCATGTCCGACTCTTTGTGACCTCATGGACTGTAGCCCACCAGGGTCCTCTGTCCATGGAATTTCCAGGCAAGAATACTGGAGTGGGGTGCCATTTCCTTCTCTTGGGGATCTTCCTGACTCGGGGATCAAAGCCATGTCTCCTTCATTGGCAGGGGGATTCTTTACCACTGAGCTACCAGGGAAGCCCATTAGTCAGAGTAGTGAAGTTACAACAGACAATCCCACTGTGAATCCAGGTGACTGTTCAGGCCAGCAATCTCCACGTGATCACTTAGAGCAATACCTCCCTATCAACCATAGGCAGCTACACTCCCCACACCAGAAGAAAGAGTTGGAGATCCAAACAATAGCAATTAATTGCTTCCATTCACATAAAAAGGAATCCTATTTAAATTTGCAAAGTGATACAGCTTTGTTCATTTCAAGGAGGCAGAGATGCACAATTTCCCTATGCGGTCAGAAGGAGAGAAAAACTGGAAATTGCTGAGAAGATGAAAAAGTTTGCCTTAATCTGTAAATGGGGATCACGGTGTTATCTTACACTGTCATGTTTTGCAAAATCATTTGCTGCTTAATATTTTTTAATTACTTCCTAGAGTCCTGAAGATAAAACAGAAAGTCCTTTAACTGGGCCTTTTGCCTATCAGCAACCCAGCATCTGCCTCTCACCACGTCCTGTCTGTTTGCCTTGTCCTATACGACTCTCCTTCTGGGAGCAATAAACATATTGTTCTCTGTTTCCTGCCTATTTTTCTAACTTTGCACCGTCTGGGATCACCTTTCCCTAACTAGTCTTACCAGCCATCTCCTTTGGCAACTTTTCTTCCACAGCACCAGCTACATCCTCCAGGCCTCAGGTTTCAAGTTTGGATTGCTGCTTGGGCTCTTCCTCTGACTTTCATCAGCATCATGTGCAAACTTTAACATAAAAATTACTAGTAGCTTATAATAAGCTGTTTGCCTGTCTCTCCTCCCTATTAAAAACAAAAAGTAGTAGAGAAGTCTTGAGAACTATGTCCCACTGATCTTGATATCACAAAACAAGCACCTAACACAGAATAGGGGTCAAATAGCTAATTATTCAATGAATGAATGAATAGGTTTTATCAACCTTACTCTAGCTGATTATTTGTATTCTTCAGGGCAGTACGTTTTTCTTACATCTTTGTACAGAATCTGAAATGGGCATTTTATAGCGTAACTCACAAAAATATTTAAATGAATTGAATTTACCTCTTTTGTCTTGAGTTCTGTCACTAGGAACTGCTTTCTGATCGCTATTACATTTAGACTTTATACACTAGACTATGTTGAAAAACACGGAGTCACCAATAAGCCACATCTGGGACTCATTTTCATGGATTTATTACACTTTACATCTAACGGGGATATCCACTGCTAAGGTATCATATCTTAAACCAAATATTTGAGCAACGTTGTCTGCCAAACAAGGCTACCCTTGTGCTTTGGAAACTCTTTCAAATAACATGTCATCCCTTTAACCTTTAATCTGTTAAAGACTTAACAGTTGCAGCAGTTCATTGTGCTATACGTCAAGAAATTGTTATTTGGAAAGGGTGGTGTGTTTCTTTATTTGTTTGTAAATTATTCCCATGTGATTTGGATAGAAAAATGGAAATTGTGGCAAACTATGTGTTGATCCAGGAGGACATGAGTGCATATAATAAGAACAAGGAGGCAAAACCTGTTTGAGTGCTGTACACACCTTTTCAAGATATCTGTTATAATCCTAGGTAAAGTTTACATGTTTTTAGCTTTCTTAATCAGAAAGTCCTCAAAGCATATTTTAACAATATATTCAGTATTGTGGGCATATGTTCATGAGCTCTCATGTATAAATGACCTTTGACATCACAGTTGAACTTTGAGAATGATTTTGTGAAATGATTTTACACCAGGAAGTTTCTTGTAGAGCAATCAGAGTCAGTTATAGTCCTATCTACAATTTACGTCCAACAGGGCCATTGGAGGCTTCGGTGCTTTGAAGTTAGTAGCATGAAACGTCTCTAGAATAAACATTTACATTTTTTTCTATTAATTTCCTTAAACAAAGTTCATGTACTAAAGGAAAACATCTTGATAATAAATCACACATATCAATGGACCCATTACATGGCTCATATAAAGTAAGACCTACATTATTTAAAATTTTTCTTTTTATTTTAAAACTCTAATAATAAATAGCATAATGGGCATATATATTCAGAATTTTTTTCTCATTTAATATTTTTGTTTAAAAGATATGAAACCATTAAATATTCTCATAAGATGAAGGGTGACTAGTACCATGTTAGGAGTTTTACATATATTATTGTTAGTATTTATTGACATTTAGTGCCTTTCAGTGAAGGAAGTAGCTGATGTTAAGCAGTTTCCTCATGACCCAGAGGACAGGGCTGTGATCCTATTTGAATATGGGCATTTGGGGCTCACACTCTCTTTCCCTCTATTGCCATCAGTCAAGCCTACACTAAGTATTTTTTTTAAGGGTGACTAGCTTGCAATTCTGAGGTTCACGCCCCTCCTACTCCACTCGTTGATTTTCTCCACTTATTTAGTGTGGCTCAGACCTATGGAGAATCCGTGTTTTGTGTATTGCTTCTGAGATTAGGGGATAGTACACATGTTGTGTTCGTGATGTCTTTCCCTGTAGTATGGCATAAGCTGTGCTATGAAATGTAGGCACAGCGAATATTAGTTCATAGTGAATTCTTGAATTCTCCTGAGCTCACATATCACCCTTTAACATGACTTTCCCAGCAGAGATGTTCATGCTCAGTTCTTAGTCGTATCCAACTCTTCGTGACCTCAGGGACTGTAGCTCCCCAGGCTCCTCTTTTCTAACCTACTGGTACTTTAAAGAAAAATCTTTTATTTTATATGGGAGTATAGCTGATTAACAGTGTTGTGAGTTTCAGGGACTCAGCCATATGTATACATGTATTCATTCTCCCAAACTCCCCTCCCATCTAGGCTGCCACGTAACATTGAGCAGAGTTCCCTGTGCTATACAGTAGGAACCCTGATGATTATCCATTTTAAATATAGCAGTGTGATCCCAAACTCCCTAATTATCTATTCCCGCCATCCTACCCTTCTGGCAACTATAAGTTCATTCTCTATGTTAGTGAGTCTTCTTGTGTTTTGTAATAAGTTTATTTGTATAATTTATTTTTGATTCCACATATAAGAGATGTCATATGGTATTTCTCCTTCTCTGTCTTACTTCACTCAGTATGACGATCTCTAGGCACATACTTGTTGCTGCAAATATCATTATTTCGCTTGTTTCAGTGGCTGAGTGATATTCCATTGTGTCTAACATGACTCTCCTAGCAGAGGTGAGAACTTCTCTAGTCGTCTGCTGGTACTTTTCCTGCCAGGAGAAACTGAACCTATCTGTCTGGCATCTGGGTGAATATCCTGGCGTTACGGTGTCAAATGGGGCTTTCCTGGCAGCTCAGCTGGTAAAGAATCTGCCTGCATTATAGGAGACCCTCGTTCAATTCCTGGGTCGGGAAGATCCGCTGGAGAAGGGATAGACTACCTACTCCAGTATTCTTGGGCTTTCCTGGTGGCTCAGATGGTAAAGAATCTGCCATGCAGGAGACCTGGGTTTGATCCCTGCGTTGGGAAGATCCCCTGGAGGAGGGCATGACAACCCACTCCAGTATTCTTGCCTGGAAAATCCCCATGGGCAGAGGAGCCTGGTGGGCTACAGTCCATGGGGTCGCAAAGAGTCAGACACGACTGAAGTGGCTTAGCATAGCACATGGTATCAAATACAAAATTTTTTAATGCCTCCAGTTTTATGTTAAAAATCTATGTATTCTGATTCTTTACTTTTCTCAATTTTTTTTTCCTTCAACATAAAAATAAGTTCTTTTTCTCCAAATTTTTGGCTTTGACTCTGCCTTTATTCTTCTGTCATCTGCATTTTGCTGGTTGAGAGGCACAGTCGTATAGTGTAGAAAATGCTTTTCTCCCAGCACATTTATATCCAGATAATGTAGTGGTTTGTTTTCCACCAGATATTTATATGGCTCATTTCCTTCAGGGATTCACTCAAAAGTCACTTCAGTGCAGCATTTGCTCGACAACAGCTTGAGAACTGGACTTGATTTCAACCCACTGTTGCTATATTTTTCTTTATCTTACTTTCCATAATCACATATACTTCATAATTTATCTCTTCATTTAATGTCCATATTCCTCCAACTGGAATGTGAACTAGATAAGAAAAGTTGACTTGTTTTGTTTCATGTTATATCCTCTGAGCATAGAACAACACCTTACTATATAGTAGATGCTCCATTCATATTTGTGGGAAGGAAAGAGATGAATTTCCCTTGTTGTAAGTCTGCAAGCGGTCATTGTTTAGAAGTATTCCTGAAGTTTATGGTTCCTACACAAGTATATTCCCTGTAAAGCCACCAATAACATTCCACATTGATTATACATCATTTTATAAAGAGGTGTGTGGTAGGGACAGTTCACCCTGGCGCTAGCTGGTTCCAACTGAGCTAAAGTGAGGTACAGCTGGGTTTTTTCCCTCCATGAGCTCCCATTCTTTGCCTTGTTGGTTTACACTTGCCTCCTTTTAACTGATTACATTTGTAAATATAGCAATGCTGATATGTGCTTAGCACTGCATGGCTTCAGTGTTTATTTTCTTTAGGTTCACTTTGCTATTTTAGTTCTTTCTTTGGTTAAATAAAACTCCTTGTTCTCACAGGATGTTAGCAACTAAAATAAGGTTACACCAACCACAGTGATTGGTCTGTGATGCTTATATTAACTCATATTGAATACATTAATGGACATAAACATACTGACAAAATTAATTCTAAAATGTTTCTTATAAATGATCATTGAACTGTAAACATCTGACAGAATGACAAGGCTGGCCATAGTCTTCAACCCCGCTCTCTGTCTCATGGCCTTTAGATATCTAGCCAGTTATCAAAGATGGCAGGGCTGGCGTGTAGAGATTCTCAGTACCAAGATGCCAGCATATTCATACTCCTGGTGTGATGTCATGACCACAAGTGTCCACCAGAGTTCAGTTCAGTTCATTTCAGTCGCTCAGTCGTGTCCGACTCTTTGTGACCCCATGAATCGCAGCACGCCAGGCCTCCCTGTCCATCACCATCTCCCGGAGTTCACTCAGACTCACGTCCATCGAGTCCATGATGCCATCTAGCCATCTCATCCTCTGTCGTCCCCTTCTCCTCCTGCCCCCAATCCCTGCCAGCATCAGAGTCTTTTCCAATGAGTCAACTCTTCACATGAGGTGGCCAAAGTACTGGAGTTTCAGCTTTAGCATCATTCCTTCCAAAGAAATTCCAGGGTTGATCCCCTTTAAAATGGACTGGTTGGATCTCCTTGCAGTCCAAGGGACTCTCAAGAGTCTTCTCCAACACCACAGTTCAAAAGCATCAATTCTTCGGTGCTCAGCTTTCTTCACAGTCCAACTTTCACATCCATACATGACCACAGGAAAAACCATAGCCTTGACTAGGCGGACCTTAGCCGGCAAAGTAATGTCTCTGCTTTTGAATATGCTATCTAGGTTGGTTATAACTTTTCTTCCAAGGAGTAAGCATCTTTTAATTTCATGGCTGCAATCACCATCTGCAGTGATTTTGGAGCCCAAAAAGATAAAGTCTGACACTGTTTCCACTGTTTCCCCGTCTACCAGTGTAGGGGGCAAAGAATGATTACATAAATTGCAAATGGGTATAAAATCAGAATGTGTGCTATTTTCAGTAGTTATTACAGCACTTATTAGAATGGTATAAAGGATCCTATGAATGAAAGCATAAGTCACAACCATCCAAAGTTTCATTTTCCAGTAGTCTATACTGTAAGACTAGATTTGGCAAAATACCTCTTGGTTTAGCTTACTCTTGGGAAACCTTGTGATGTAGTCAGCAAGGAACATTAGATCAAAGACTTACCTGCATTAAAATGTTTATGTGTTTCAGAATATTCTTCAGTCTTATTTGACAAATCTTTATATAAGGGATTTCTAGAGATAGTAGTTCTGTATAATATTTCATTAAGGTTTTATTTATTAGAGAAAACCTCCCATTATTTAAAAATATAAATGGCAGTAATTTTATAGGGTTACCTCCTTGATTGCTTGCTCTCTCCCTCCCTTCCTTCCTGCTTCTCCTCTTTCCTTTATTTTCCCCTGTCTATATACAAAAAGGACCTGCAGTATTTTACAAAAAGTATAAAATCAATAAAGCCTTTTTTTTATTATTACATTCAGAACAAGGGAAAAGTGGAAGACAGGGAAGTGGATATTCCAATAGTAAGGGTCACTGTGTTTTCTCTGAAGGAGCTCAAAAATTTCTCTCATAGATACATGGTGGCTAGTCTTAGCGAAAGAAGAGAAAGGTTAGTGGAGAAAAACACCACATCTGTTTCTCAGGGAAAACAGTTCTCCTTGTACTAAACCGTAAACTGTACTTACTTACGGCATATTATTTGCATAAAGAACAATGAGTACTGTAATAGTCTGTGTCTTTACCGCCATTTCACAGCAAAGCAGAATTCCTAAGACATTGAGATGGCCCTGTTTGAGCAACTTTACTTCTCTCCACATCATAGCCCTCTGCTCTTGAATTTGGAAACCAGAAGTATCTCCCTCATAGGATTATAGTATGGTTACAGGAGGGGCTCTTCAGCCAGAAGACACCTAGTATAAAATAAATATATAAAGAACGAGAGAGTATTGTGTAAGAAGTCAAAATCAAAACATTATGACATAGGTTAGGAGTTCGATCCCAGTTTTGCCAGGTGCTATGAGGTGCTCTATCTCAGATGTGCAGGCCCCTGCCAGTGTAATATGATGCTCACAGCCCCTCAAGGGAGCTCAGTGTTGTCAGAATAGCAAAGAAGTAGCATTAACATTGTATACTCTATGAAAGCTTATTTAAAAAATTGCATCAAGGACAGGGTTCATAAATTCTGGAAAGCAACCAGAAAGTACATAAAACTTTAAAATAAGTTTAGAAGAACTAAGAAAACTTAACCTGTATAGTCACCTCAAGTGGGACCATTCCAATTCCTCCAGCAAATAACTTGAGGTGACCAGGGTTCCGTGGAGCACAGACTGTCCTAGCTAATGAAGCTCCTAATAATAATCATAGCACTAGCAGAAAACAAGTGCGGGATATTTCATCCCTTTAACATGAGGAGCGAGGATTATGGGCTGTTCTCATTTGCCTTGGAAAACCCTCATTACACCCCTGGAGAAGGGAAGGGCAATCCACTCCAGTATTCTCCCCTGGCAAATCCCATGGACAGAGGAGCCTGGTGGACTGCAGTCCATGCGGTTGCAAAGGGTTGGAACAGGACTGAGCAACTGAGCACTGCCACCCTCATTATGGTCAGGATAGAAGTGGCAGAGAAGACAGAGATTCATTTGCATACCACCTCAGGATCTGAAAATGTCAGTGGTGCCATGGTGGGCTCCTTTTGGTTCAGTAGCTAAAGGCTTGGATGAAAAGGGAGTCTGCAAAGGGTCAGGGATTTGACAGATTTTCAACAGTTTGGGAATGAGGGCTGGTGAGCAGGAGAGCCTTAAGAAAAGAACTGCTGTTGATGTATGGCAAAACCAATACAATATTGTAAAGTAATTAGCCTTCAATTAAAATAAGTAAATTTAAATTTAAAAAAATTAAAAATAAAAGATGTGGGAAATAGCACACACACACACACACAAAAGGAGAAGAAAAAGAAAAAAACTGCACTTGGGTGAGAGGGGACCAGTGTTTTTCCTTAGCTCTTTTCCCTATCGGTTCAGTTCAGTCACTCAGTCGTGTCCGACTATTTGCCACCCCGTGGATTGTAGCACGTCAGGCCTCCCTGTCCATCACCAACTCCCAGAGCTTATTCACACTCATGTCTGTCGAGTTGGTGATGCCATCCATCTCATCTTCTCTCGTCCCCTTCTCCTCCCACTGTCAATCTTTCCCGGTATCAGGGTCTTTCCAGTGAGTCAGTTCTTCCCTTCAGGTGGCCAAAGTATCGGAGTTTCAGCTTCAGAACCAGTCCTTCCAATGAATATTCAGGACTGATTTCCTTTAGGATGGACTGGTTGAATCTCCTTGCGGCCCAAGGGATTCTCAAGAGTCTTCTCCAAGACCACAGTTCAAAAGCATCAATTCTTCGGCACTCAATTTTCTTTTATAACTCTCACATCCATACATGACTACTGGAAAAACTATAGCTTTGACTAGATGGACCTTTGTTGGCAAAGTAATGTCACTGCTTTTCAATATGCTATCTAGGTTGGTCATAACTTTCCTTCCAAGGAGCAGGTGTCTTTTAATTTCAAGCCTGCAGTCACCATCTGCAATGATTTTGGAGCCCCCAAAAATAAAGTCTGTCATTGTTTCCACTGTTTCCGCATCTATTTGCCATGAAGTGATGGGGCCAGATGCCATGATCTTAGTTTTCTGAATGTTGAGTTTTAAGCCAACATTTTCACTCTCCTTTATCACTTTCATCAAGAGGCTCTTTAGTTCTTCTTCACTTTCTGCCATAAGGGTGGTGTCATCTGCATATCTGAGGTTATTCATATTTCTCCCAGCAATCTTGATTCTAGCTTATGCTTCTTCCAGCCCAGCATTTCTCATGATGTACTCTGCATATAAGTTAAATAAGCAGGGTGACAATATCCAGCCTTGATGTACTCCTTTTCCTATTTGGAACCAGTCTGTTGTTCCATGTCCAGTTCTAACTGTTGCTTCCTGACCTGCATAGAAATTTCTCAAGAGGCAGGTCAGGTCGTCTGGTATTCCCATTTCTTTTAAGAATTTTGCAGTTTGTTGTGATCCACACAGTCAAAGGCTTTGGTACGATCCACACAGTCAAAGGCTTTGGTATAGTCAATAAAGCAGAGTAGATGTTTTTCTGGAACTCTTTTGCTTTTTCTGTCATCCAGTGGATGTTGGCAATTTGATCTCTGGTTCCTCTCTCTGCCTTTTCTAAATCCAGCTTGAACATCTGGAAGTTCATGGTTCACATACTGTTGAAGCCTGGCTTGGAGAATTTTGAGCATTACTTCACTAGCTTGTGAGATGAGTGCAATTGTGCGGTAGTGTGAACATTCTTGGCTTTGCCTTTCTTTGGGATTGGAAGGAAAGCTGACCTTTTCCAGTCCTGTGGCCACTGCTGAGTTTTCCAAATGTGCTGGCATATTGAGTGCAGCACTTTCACAGCATCATCTTTTATGATTTGAAATAACTCAACTGGTATTCTATCACCTCCACTAGCTTTCTTTATAGTGATGCTTTCTAAGGCCCACTTGACTTCACATTCCAGGATGTCTGGCTCTAGGTGAGTGATCACACCATCGTGGTTATCTGGGTCATGAAGATCTTTTTGTATAGTTCTTCTGTGTATTCTTGCCACCTCTTCTTAATATCTTCTGCTTCTAATAGGTCCATACCATTCTGTCCCTTATTGTGCTTTTACAGTTTCCTAAACTTTTCTACAAATACATGTAACTTTGCAGGCTTCTCAGGTGGTGCTAGTGGTAAAGAACCCGCCTGCCAATGCAGGAGACCTAAGAGACGCAGGTTCGATCCCTGGGTCGAGAAGACCTCCTGGAGGAGGGCATGGCAACCCCCTCTAGTATTCTTGCCTGGAGAATCGCAAGGACAGGGGAGGCTGGTGGGCTACAGTCCATAGGGTCATAAAGAGTTGGACACAACTGAAGTGACTTAGCAGGCATGCACACATGTACCTTTGCCCTGTGTGTTTCATCTGCTTACACTCTTACCCCCTCAGACATTTAGAAATAAAATACATTTTTTCAGATGGTTACATACTCTTTGTTTTTCTTTTTCCCTGGCATCATTCTGAAAGACTGTGTTGAACATAGAACAAGATCCTGAAGTTTTTGCAGTCAAGCTTGCTGAACTTCTTTGGGAAGATGAGACCTGCTTCTGATTTAGGTGTCCACACTGTTTCACAGTTAACCTTCCTGACACAGTTTCAATTGTGTTTCACTGGGTTTCTCCCTCAATGGAGATTTGGAAGAAATGATGTCTAAGGAAAACTGCCCATCTCAAAATTGGAAATCATAGCCTTCTCTTTCAAATGTGAATTTAATCATATTTCTTTAGATTTAGATCAGCCATGTGTTTTTTTTTTTTTTCCTCTTTGGACATTTCTGAAAATATGGTGATTAAAAGTTTTGAGCCTGAATTAAATAATCTGGGTGCATATTCTGGCCCTGTCACTCACCAACTGTATGACCTGGGGTGGGACAACCTCTTTTAAGTCTTAAGTTTTCTTTTCTATTAAATCAGGTTTTGGGCAATCATGGTCCAAACCATGGTCCCTATTTTAAAAGATTGTTGTGAAGTTTCAAGAAGGTGATGATGCAAGTAAGGCACTTAGAACAGTGCTTCACATGTCATAAGTAGCTTTTAAGTTAACCATTTGATGTGTAGAGCCAACTCAATGGAAAAAACCCTGATGCTGGGAAAGATTGAGGGCAGGAGAAGGGGATGGCACAGGATGAGATGATTCGAGAGCATCACCAACTCAATGCATAGGAATGTGAGAAAACTCCTGGAGACAGTGAAGGACAGGCGCCTGGCCTGCTGCAATCCATGGGGTCACAAAGAGTGGGACACAACTCAGTGACCGAACAGCAGCAAGGACAAGTTAGCCATTATAGTCAAACTTGAAACAATGGTATGAGGTAAAAAGCATAAACTTGGGCTTTGTTAGTGGTAACCAGCTAGTTCTGTGACCTTGGGATGTGAGGCTCAATTTCGTGATCTACAAAATGGGAACAATAATCATTTGTCTGTAAGACGGTGTTGAAAATATAAGATGGTTCCTGTGAAGAACTTGTTGCCCCTAGAGCTTGGCACCAGGAAGTGTAAGCTACGCCGTGTCTCCTCTGCTCTGTCCCTTATGGTTGTCAGTTGCCCTGAGTAGCTGACATATGAGCGCTAGAGCTCATGTGTGTATAACTTAGCATTATGCCAGGTATGTGGCAAGTGCTCAAAACACTGTTGCTATTATTAGTTCCATACTTTGCTTCATTTGTTGCCAACTCTGTAAATAACAGAGTTCTCCATGTAGGAGGAGGGAAGGTCTGATTATTCTAGAAGCTTTGTTTCCTTCTGTTTTGCTTTGCAATGTTTGCCTTGTCTTCCCCCCACCACCCGCCCCACCAAGCAATAGTTACTACACTGGTTCCTGAAATATTAGGTATAATTTATTTTGCTGTGTTAATCTTTCTCAGTAGCATTAAAAAATATTTTAAATTTCTATTTGAAAACTCTCATTAAGCATTCATTTAAATGTTGCTCAAAATGTTATATAATATAAAAAAAGTACATGTTCTTTCCAAAATTAGTCCTGAAAAACTCCCTGGATCCAGATCCAGGCAGTGAGAATGGAGAGAAACAGCTGAAATGTGGTTCTGTTACATATCTTACTACTGAGTTTGAATTCTGTAAAACACCTGTTAAATCACTTATGAGGGGTGAAGGGATGTCTGCGTACTCTTTTAAAGCTGGAGGTACCAAATTACTCCCTGATGAATAGGAAAAATAATCACAGAGGTGTGTACTGTTGGCATGGAGACACGTCAATGAGACGATGGTGTTTCTCTTGGGAGACGGTGAAAACTTGAGAGAGGATGCTTTATTTCTCACCTCCTAAAATGTCTTTCCCAGTTTTCTGTGGTGAGAGAAAATGAGACACAGTCATACCTAACAGTTGGTGAAACAGTTACATATGTATATAACTAGTGTGTATGTATATATATATATATATATATAGAGAGAGAGAGAGAGAGATGAAGAGACAGAGAATGAATTTTATTAATTATATATAGCAGCATAATTTTACTAAAATTTTGGTTAAATGATTTTTTTTGTAAAAATATATGTTTGTATATATATACACATATATGAATGTATGTATATATATATTTGAAACTGAAGTATATAAGCTTATAAAGCAGTGTCTGTTGGGAAAAACTTTGGAAAAGTTGCTTTTCCAAAAAGTAACTCTGCAAAAGACAGCGAATTTCTTTGAAAGTGTTTGCAAATACTTCACAAACTTTGAAAAATAAAATCAATATGTTTAAAATTTTCTAAAGTTTGTCAAAAGAAAGTCAACTTTATATTTATGGTATGAACTAGACCTAACTGTAATAGAAAATCTTAGATTTAAAGGGATATAATCCTAATCATAGTATTAATAAATTGAATTTAGCATTTTGTTAAAAGATTAGTGCTTATGTCAAATAGGAATATTCTGTACATGAACATGTGGTTCTTTGGGGGGAGTCTGCTCACAGAATCCATCATATTAATAGGTTAATAAAGAGCAAGAGTCTTGTAATGTCAGATGTCAGAATTTGACTAGCATTTAATACCCATTCATTGTTTTAAAAAGCAAAACACAAGTGAAATAGAAGCAGAAGAATATAGTGTGTATCTCAATAGCCAAGAATATTTTATGTGAGTCATTTCTATTAAAAAAGCCTAATTATAAGCTCTATTATATAATATTAGATATTTTTATGTACTATTGTATGGAAAGTTCTAGATAATATGATTTGAATCATAAAATATAAAATGTTAACTGACTCTTTGTGTATATACATGAGAAAAAGAATTAGCTGATTACTAGAAATAATGCAGAGATTCAGTAAGGCAACTAAATACAAAAATACATGTAAGGAAATCATTAGCTCTTCTGTAAAAGAATAGTATCAGTTATGAGTTATAATGAAAAAAGTAAGCTACTGTTTAAATAGCACCACATTTCAGTCAGAAGAATGTACTGTACCTGTGAATGAAAATAATAAATCAGAAACTTTTTATAAAGGAAACAAAATGTAACTAAAAACTCAGACAAAATAATATTCTAATTGTGATTTAAGAACCTTATTCATTGCATATTAAATCATCTGTTAATTCTGTATAATCCTATGAAGTAGTTAGTATTACTATCTTAATTTTATAACGTTGATAACTAAGACTCAGAGAAATTAAGCCCCTTATCTAAGATCATAGAGCTGGTAAGAGCTAAAGTTAGGATTTGAATCTATGTAAACTATTTCTGTACTTCAGTCTTAATTCACTGTGCATGGGAAGGCCTGTTTAAGACACTAAAAATGTCATTTCTGACCAGTTAACTTACATAATTGATTCAGTTATGCTCAACACCAGTGAGATATTATTTTTAATTTCGATGAAATGTTTCAATAGTTTATCTAAAGAGATAAATATATAAGAAAGCAAAAAAATTGAAAAGAAGCACAGTGGGTGAAGTGTAGAGACATAGAAAACTCACCTTTTCAGGAATTATAGCATGTTATAAAAACTCTAAGAATTGAAACAGTGATTTACATGAAAAAGTAAAGATCATTTGAAAAGACTGTAGATTCCATATAAGACCCGTGTGTGTGTGTGTGTAGTGACTGTATATACTTACATATAGATATATATGAACATACACTTATTGTGTGATTAAAGCAGCATTTTATTCAATGAAAAAATAAAAGAAATAGTTATTCAGTAAATGGTCTTGAGACTAATTATTTGTGAAAATAATATAAACTTAGATCCCTTCCTTATGTCTTATATAAAAATATGTATTATGAACAGTGTGGAGATTCCTTAAAAAACTGGAAATAGAACTCCCATCAGTTCAGTTCAGTTCAGTCGCTCAGTCGTGTCCGACTCTTTGCGACCCCATGAATCGCAGCACGCTAGGCCTCCCTGTCCATCACCAACTCCCGGAGTTCACCCAGACTCACATCCATCGAGTCCGTGATGCCATCCAGCCATCTCATCCTCTGTCATCCCCTTCTCCTCCTGCCCCCAATCCCTCCCAACATCAGAGTCTTTTCCAATGAGTCAACTCTTCGCATGAGGTGGCCAAAGTACTGGAGTTTCAGCTTTAGCATCATTCCTTCCAAAGAAATCCCAGGGCTGATCTCCTTCAGAATGGACTGGTTGGATCTCTTTGCAGTCCAAGGGCCTCTCAAGAGTCTTCTCCAACACCACAATTCAACCCAGCAATCCCACTGCTGGGGATACACACTGAGGAAACCAGGATTGAAAGACACATATACCCCAATGTCCACTGCAGCACTGTTTACAATAGCCAGGACACGGAAGCAACCTAGATGTCCATTGGCAGACAAATGGATCAGAAAGCTGTGGTTCAGTTCAGTTCAGGTCAGTCACTCAGTCGTGTCCGACTCTTTGCGACCCCATGAATCGCAGCACGCTAGGCCTCCCTGTCCATCACCATCTCCCGGAGTTCACTCAGACTCACGTCTATCGAGTCCGTGGTGCCATCCAGCCATCTCATCCTCTGTCGTCCCCTTCTCCTCCTGCCCCCAATCCCTCCTGGCATCAGAGTCTTTTCCAATGAGTCAACACTTCGCATGAGGTGGCCAAAGTACTGAAGCTTCAGCTTCAGCATCATTCCTTCCAAAGAAATCCCAGGGTTGATCTCTTTCAGAATGGGCTGGTTGGATCTCCTTGCAGTCCAAGGGACTCTCACGAGTCTTCTCCAACACCACAGTTCAAACGCATCAATTCTTCAGCACTCAGCCTTCTTCACAGTCCATCTCTCCCATCCATTCATGACCACAGGAAAAACCATAGCCTTGACTAGACGGACCTTAGTCGGCAAAGTAATGTCTCTGCTTTTGAATATACTATCTAGGTTGGTCATAACTTTTCTTCCAAGGGGTAAGCGTCTTTTAATTTCATGGCTGCACATATACACAATGGAGTATTACTCAGCTATTTAAAAAAATGCATTTGAATCAGTTCTAATGAGGTGGATGAAACTAGAGCCTATTATACAGAGTGAAGTAAGTCAGAAAGAAAATAACTCCAATACAGTATATTAATGCATATATATGGAATTTAGAAAGATGGTAACGATGACCCTATATGCAAGGCAGCAAAAGAGACACAGATGTATAGAAGAGACTTTTGGACTCTGTGGGAGAAGGCGAGGGTGGGATGATTTGAGAGAATAGCATTGAAACATGTATATTACCATATGTGAAATAGATTGCCAGTCCAGGTTCGATGCATGAGACAGGGCGCTCAGGGCCAGTGCACTGGGATGACCCTGAGGGATGGTTTAGGGAAGGAGGTGGGAGGGGGGGTTCAGGATGGGGGACACATTTATACCTGTGGCTGATTCATGTCAATGTATGGCAAAAACGACTACAATATTGTAAAGTAATTAGCCTCTAATTGAAATAAATAAATTAATTTAAAATATATATTAAAGTTCTAATGAAAATAAAATAATATTATTTATTAACATCCAACTTTATTAATATAATGAAGATGTATGAAATCACTAACAAATAAAGGTGAATACTCATTTAACTTCAAACTGGGAAGGTATTTCTAAGCCTATCACCAGAGCTGGAAAACATTAAGAAAATATTTTACAAATGTGTACATTGAAAAATGAAATATTTATGGACATCAAAAAATACCATAAATAAAATGTAAAGGCATGTGACAAACTAGGGAATCTGTTTTCAACATTACTAAAGGGGCATTAACTTTAATGTGTCAATATTTAAAAAAAAATCCCTAGCAGTCAGTAACAAAAAAGGTGACCATATTTACAGAAAAATAACACAGTCAATTCATAAAAAAAGAAACACAATTTGCCAATAACATGAATAAAAACTCAAAGTTAAAGAAAAGCAAATTAAGCAACAGTGGAGAAATATGTTCTCTAATCAAAGTGTTAAAAATTAAATAGCAAAGCCAGATAATACCAAGTATTGATTCAAGTTGGGGCATTCTTATTTACTAGTCATAAAAGTGAGAATTTGAACAGCCTTTCTAGAAGCGAATTCAATAATAATTGCCAAACACCCCCCAAAAAAATACTCTGAACCAGCAATTTCTCTTCAGTTTGACCTAAAAAATTAAGGATATATGAAAAGATTTATCTCCATCATTTTTTTATGATAGTTGAAGACTGAAAATGGATCAAATATCCAGTGATGAGGATTAGTTTAACATATCAAGATAACATACATATGATGGAATATGATGGATCAATACAAGGATGATCTTTAACATGGTAAATAGTCATAGTATGTTTTATTACCTAATGAACATTGCTGTACTCTTATTTCTGACTAATGGTGAAATTACCTAGACAATGATAAGGACTCCTATTTCAAGTGGTTATTCAGGACCTTATTGTGCTAGTGAAATAAAAACATACTCAGTTTCAATCTGCTGTTAAATACTCAGCAGTCACAGTGGTGGCTTGAAGGCCATGTACAGTGGTGGCAAAAGTGGTTTTCAAAAAATGCTTTGCCTCATCCTTGCTGAATACAGGTTGCCAAGTGGTAAACCTGGCAGACGTCATGAACTTCCAAGAGGGAACATATTTTATTTGCCTTGCACCCCCAGAGGATTTGGCCAATTATTGCTATTTGTTTAATGTTGGTGTTGACATAGTGCCTTTGCCCTGAGGAGCCCCAGGTGCTTTATAAAATTAGTCAGCAATTCACATCACAGCCTTCATGCCTGAGAGTGCACACTGAAAATAATAATGATTCATGGAACCTACAAGCCATCCCTAACTCATACTTCTGTTTGCCCAGTGAAACAAAACAAATAGGCCAGTTCCCTCAGTGAGCCAGCCGCAAAAGGTTCCTGTGGGAGGGGGATCAATGAGAGTTCCTCCCTTGTGTAAACAGGTGAACTCTGGTAAGGAGAATTCACCATACACCCTGTGGTGAAGACTGAATGTACTCTTTTCTAGGACCCATACATTCCTCAGTAAGGAACTCACTGTTTTTAGGTCTTTGCTCAAATATTGCTTTCATACTAATACCTTCCCTGACTGTCTATTTGAAAAACAACAAAACATAACAAAACAAAACCCATCATTAACTTAGACTTTCTGGATGTTCCTTTCTGCATTAGTTTCCTCAATAGCCTATGTGGCTATCCAACATATTTACGTGGTCTGTCTCTCTGTGTATTCATGGTCGACTCCCTCCCATATTATACATTTTATGAAAGTAGACCATTTGTCTGTTTTATTCCAATTATGAGTCTTTAACAGGTGTGTGGCACAGAATAGGTATATGGCAAACGTTTGCTGGGGTTTCCCGGGTGGCTCAGGAGTAAAGAATCTGCTTGCCAAGCAGGAGACATGGGTTCGATCTCTGGGTTGGGAAGGAAATGGCAACCCACTTCAGTATTCTTGCCTGGGAAATCCCAAGAGTCAGACACGACCTAGCGACTAAACTACCACCACCACCACAAGCATTTGTTAAATGATTGCATTTGCCCCAGTAGTGCAGTAAGAAGCAATTGAATTTTCTTACTGTCAGTCATATACGAAGGCAGTAAAAAGAGGCATAAGTAAGAAAGAGTGGGCCTTCATCCTATCAATAGAACATTTCTTAACATTGAAAAGATCCACGTGGTGAAGTGTATGCCAATCAGACTTTTCTTCTCCATTAGTTGCAAGTAATAGAAACTAAACATTTAAAGCAACAGAAAGATGGCTTATGGAATCTTGAAACTGGAAAATCTAAGGAGTGCAGCTGATTTTCTTTGCTACAGGCTTGGTTTGCTCATGTGCTGTTGCAATGTGATAAATACATTA
This sequence comes from Capricornis sumatraensis, assembly GCF_032405125.1. Taxonomy (NCBI): domain Eukaryota; kingdom Metazoa; phylum Chordata; class Mammalia; order Artiodactyla; family Bovidae; genus Capricornis; species Capricornis sumatraensis. Next base: position 26,634,653 of record NC_091086.1, read on the forward strand.
ATCTCTCTCAGTCTCTACCCACTCTGCATTGCTGGCTTTCCCTGTGTGATGGCAAAGACAGTTAAAACAGCACCTGGCATAACTTTATCTGCAGTAATTCCAGTGGCATGAGAACATATTTCCCAACTGTTCCAGCGAAGACTCAGTCCTAACTTGAACAGGTGGACTTGGATTAAATGCCGGCCTTGAATCAGTCATGTGAGTGACTGGGCCTCTGGGCCTCCCAGTCATGAATGTCAGTTCCATCCTTTGAATGTGGTTCTCCAACAAGAAATTTGGTTTACTTGATCAAAATAAGAAAGAAAGATGTATGACAACTATAACCAGAAAGATAAATCAGATTTAAAGAGTTTTTCATTACAGTGAGGCAGAATATATTTCCAAACCTTTCAATGTTCTAGTTTTATAATATTCAGTAACCATATACTTAACAGCCTAATAGTGCAAATTATGTTTCTAGAGGGGAAAAAGGAACCTTTTGCATTATTTTCAGTGGCAGATCCTCTCTAATAGTCTACTTACATGATTAGTTAGTTAGTTCAGTCCCTCAGTCGTGTCCGACTCTTTGAGACCCCATGAATCGCAGCACCCCAGGCCTCCCTGTCCATCACCAACTCCTGGAGTTCACTCAGACTCACGTCCATCGAGTCAGTGATGCCATCCAGCCATCTCATCCTCTGTCGTCCCCTTCTCCTCCTTAGTGAGGTATTATTCCTACTTCAGTGAAAAGAAGATAAAAATGTGGGGAAAAAAGCTAAATTTTGGCTGTACAATGTTTATTTAAGGTTGTCATTACTTATGTTCTTCATAGATACTTTAATAATTCTTCTTATCTCACTTTGTCTTATTTTATGTATGAAGCCTGTTATATTCTAATTCTTTTCTATATGTTTTAAAAAGAGACTAATTAGAATATACTAGATCAGACAAAGAAAAATACTGTCTAATATAACTTACTGTCGGATCTAAAAAATATAACAAATCGGTGGATATACCGAAAAAAGAAGCAGACTCACAGATATAGAGAACAAATCGATGGTTACCAGTGGGGAGAAGGAAAAGGGAGAAGCCATATAAGGGTGGGAGATTAAGTCCTACAAGGATAGTGTTCAACACAGGGAATGTAGGCAATATTTTGTCATCACTATAAGTAGAATATAACCTTTAAAAATTGCGAGTCATTATATTGTATGCCTGTAACTTATAATATTGTATATCAACTGTATGTCGATTAAAAAAGAAAAAAAGAATATACTAGAAACCCTAAAATTTTCTGTCCCACATACTGGAACTTGGTTTGCTGACATGCTAGTACCTCTCTTTCCTATAAAAAATTTATGAAAGTTCATGGATAAATATAATTCACAGATAATGCTAAAACTTTATTTTAGCCATTACTTCTTACCTCTTTCTACACCAAGAACTACTTAACCATAAGACTCTGAAAGTGATGGTATTTGATTTCCACTATTCATTGTTGGATCTGTAATCTGTTCCACACACTAGTTAGAACTAGAGTAATAATGAAATAATATATAAAAATCAACATCCTGTTGTTGGATGTGTGCTGGTGTTCAGTCGCTCAGTTGTATCCAACTCCTTTTGACTCCGTGAACTATAGCCCACCAGGCTCCTCTGTCCACAGAATTTTCCAGGCAAGAGTACTGGAGTGGGTTGCCATTTCTTCCTTTAGTGGATCTTCCCAACCCAGGGATTGAACTCATGTCTCTTGTGTCTCCTTCATTGAGGAGCAGATTCTTTACCACTGTGCCATCTGGGAAATCCCATCAATGGACCTGCAAAGCATTAACTCCAAGGCAGAGTGGTTGGGGGATCAGGATGTGGCCCACTTGCCATAAGAGCACCAGGGCCATGTGAACTAATATTGTTAGTTATGCTGGGCTGTATGAGAAGGGCATTTCTGATATTAACTTTAATACCAGTACTAACTCAGTAGCTTAATATGACTATATACCAAAACATCCACCTAGATTCAGGAAGTTACCCTATTGATTGAATCAGCTAATTCAGTATTTAAAAAGCTTTGGGTAGTTAGCATTTCTAAATTAGTGTTTTTCTTAAGACATGGTGTTCTAGTACTTCATCTTTCTTTCTTCCTCTGAAATTGTGATTATTTCTAAGTTGTTGGTTTCTAGGTAAAAGAGAGGAGATGGGGAAAGGAAGATTTTCTTAAGAAATCCTTTTCTTTCATGGCCCAGTTGAACTGGATTTGTAATTGATATCCATTGATGTCCCATCACATCCAATCCAGTTGATAAGAATTCCCAGTATTTTTTGAGGGAGCTGTTTTTGTGATGGGAAAGAAGTAAAAGGCTTACAATATCCATGTGTCCTAACGTTCCAATAAATAATAATGTCATAGTAAATTTATTTCGTTGTTGTTGTTCAGTTGCTCAGTTGTGTCCAACCAGGCTTGCCTTTAGTATCTCCCGGAGTTTGCTCAAACTCATGTCCATGAGTCCATTCATAAAAATGAAAAAAAGCTCAGCTCAGGGCTGTACCATGACTTTTGTGAGCCTCTTTTTTCATTAAAAAATACTAAAAAAATATAAACTTTACAACCGCTTTGATATAAAGAGAAATGTAATCTAAGATGGATTATATTAATTTCATTTCTGATTTTAAATGAAATTAAAACATTTTCTTGGGCTCCTAAGTTTTCTGGGCCCTGGGCTGGGTACCTACTGTGCCTGGTGGGAGAAGCTAAACTGCCTTTGTTATAGCTAAATTGGTTACATTTTAAGCCAAATAACTGTCTTCTGCCTGTTGTTCACCTTTTTAATTGATTTTTTAAAAAAAATAATTAACAGTTGCTTCAAGTAGGGTAAGAGCAAGGAGGATGGGGATTTGAAAACAGCTAGAATTAGGCTTTATCAGGGAAGCTACTCCTAAAAATCAGTCACAGATTTGGGGCCTGCAGCCTCTTTTCACAGGATTTAAAGCTATTTTACTAAGTTTCTCAAAATTCATGTTCTTCAAAGGTTTATGTTTTTAAATGACTGATGCTGTGAAAGGAAATGCCATCATGATTATGTTTACATTTTGTGTTTACACATGAAGGATAAAACTAGAATTTTTCATGCAGAGAGCACTTATAGTTTTACTGAATACAGTTTTTCAAAGTAAAATTGATGTTGGACTATTTCTCTTATAATCCAGGTGAGAAGCCAATATATGATTGAATGAAGTAAATCTTCTGCCAAATGCTCATTTTTGTGTTTTATAAAGACTCTGATTCTTCTATTCAGGCTGATTTTTATCTGAATCTTTAATTTCCACTTATCTATGGTTTGGGGAAACAGAGCTAACTTGGATACATAAATTTTGTCTACAAGTATTTCTTGAGAATCTCTTGGTCATTAACTCTAGAATGAAACTGGGTAAACTAACCTCAACAGCCGTTCTTTTGCCAAGTGTCAGATAAACACCAACATTTTTTGCTTGGTAGGTTTTGAAATTTGACATTTCTGCATTGAAGTCCAGTGTTGTTTTCCCTGGATGCGTGGCTTCTGTTTACTCCTGACATTCTTAGTTGTTCACCAGCTGCCAGCACTGTTCAGGACGCTGAGGGTAAAAAGGTGAATAAGATGCAATCCCCACCTGTAAGGAAATCACAGTTTACAAGGAAGATAGGCAAGTGTAAAGCTTATGAAAAGAATGATAAAAAATGCTGGGATAAAAGGAAAGTACATGAACATCTCTTAAGTTAGGCTATTTCATCAAGTAAACCTTCTTGGAAGGAGCAACATTTTGCTGTATCTTTTTTTACCACTGAACCTCCGTTGGTCTGTCTGAATATGGCCAATAACCTGCTAGGTTTAAAGATGAAAATATATAAAAGTTATGTAGCATAAAGCCTGGGACATACTTTTTGCACTTCTGCCATTACTTATTTTATTATAAAAACCATGTCAAAAGATGGAAGACATGCTGATTCACCCATAGACAATCAATCCCTGAATGAAAGAAGCAAGACTGTATATGGTTTATGTTTTATAAACTATATCTATTCCCGTTTCACTGAGCAACTGTTAATACATCCATAAGTATAATTTGTCCCAGGTATACAAATAAAGGCTTTGTCTGTTCCAAAGCAATGATGACAAAAAACAAAACAAAACTCAGATATTAACAATCAGAATTTTCTTTTTTCATTCATATATTTGGTTGTGATGTAGAGAGTGCTAGAAAATTAAACACTTCATCTTAGAGTCAGTTTGTGTTTTTTTTTTCTTTAATTTTATTTTTCATTGAAGTATAATTGATTTGCAATGTGTCGATCTCAGGTATACAGCAAAGTGCTTCAGTTATGCATGCTTATATGTATTTTTCATGTTCATTTCCCTTATAGTTTATTACAAGATTTTGAATACAGTTCCCTGTGCTATACAATAGGTCCTTGTTGGCTATCTATTTCATATATAAGTAGTGTATATGTGAATCCCAAAGTCCTAATTTATCTTCCCCTCTTTTCCCTTTTGGTAACCGTAAGTTTGTTTTCTATGTCTGTGTGTCTGTTTTGTATATTAGTACATTTGTATCACAAAAATTATTTTATTTATTGTATTTAGTTTTAGATTCCACATATAAGCAATACAGAGTCAGTGTGTTGAGGGAAATAAACTAATACCTGGGAGTCATCATCATTGTGCAGTACTCATGCCGAGAAACCGCGCCTCTGTTCTGCCTATAGACTGTTGACCTGGATGGTAGTTAGCCTTAGGCCACCCATTGACACCACAGATGACATTTGAAGAAGCACTTGTTAATCCAGCTTCCTGACAGATCACCCCTCTAGTACTCACCATGGAGACAGCATTTACTTACTACCTTAGGATCTCCCAGACTAACCAACCATTAATAGCATGGTCTGACACTTGCCTGGTGGCTCAGTGGTAAAGAATCCACCTGCCAACGCAGGAGATGTAGGTTTGATCCCTGGGTCAGGAAGATCCCCTGGAGAAGGAAATGGCAACCCACTCCAATCTTCTTGCCTGGGAAATCCCAAGGACAGAGGAGCCTGGTGGGCTACAGTCCATGGGATCTCCAAAGAGTCTAACACAACTTAGTGACTAAATCACAGCAGTGGCACAGAATATCAGGCGGTGGTAGGGATCTCTCTCTTGCCCTGAAAATAAGTAATAGCAGTGGGGTTTCTTGTTTGACCCTCTCCTATCTATGTGGCCAGCAGCAAAGACTGCTTCTCATCAGTTTCATGTGGCTCGATTAGATTTCTCTCTCATGTGGACATATTTAAAGAGTCACATCTTGGGATCATTGTCCCCTGAGTCCCTCTCTAAAATCATAGTACTGGAGTAAAAAATCCAAGTACCAAGTAAAATCCAGGACTGGAGTTGGTGAGAAGCACTTTCCCCATAGCCCTCCTCGCTGTATACACTTAGAGACCAGAAAATTCTGCCCCAATCCAGAGCAACTGTGGCCTTTGGCAGTCTGGTAGCGTTTGCCTTCTGGCATGGGTAGAACTAACGTCACCTGGGTAATTCAGCCTTTGGGATCCTTCTTCCATGAATGAGAGAATCCCAGGATTGGCTGCCAACGGCCTCTTCCTTGTGCCCAGTTTCCTTTGATGCAGTGTGCAGAATGGTGACGGTCCATTTCCGCACCACCCCTCCTCCTGCCATGGGAGGATTTATGGTCTGCATGCCCCAGTTGTGAAGCTGGCCTGTGGTCTTTTGCCGCTGCAGGCCTGTGAATGTTTAAAATTGTGTGTTTATATTTCCAGGGCTACGGTTTGAAAGTCGAGGGAACAGACAGACAGCAAAGAATTCACAGGTCAAGCTGCTGTTGCTTCCTCCTTAGAGGGCTCTTCCTCTGCCCATATTGTCGTATCTAGATTGCTGCGGAGCTCCTGGCTTTCGGACTTCTATTTCTTTGATTAGATGCTTTCAAGTGGGTTTTTCTGTAAGAAATCCCCGTAGAAGAGGTGTTTACATCTTGCGATGGGGAAGTGAAGTTTGCCTGACACAAGGAACCTCGGAAACTTTCCCGTAATGAAAAGGTCTGGCTTGTGGGTGGGCGCCCTTCCATCCAGACAGACGGGAATGTGACTCGGCAGCCAGAAGACACATGGGCTTGTGACCACCGGGACAGGCACCTCACTGGAAAAGTCCCAACAGCTGGGCCTGTTCAGCTTTTCTGAATCTACACTAGATTTCTTTTATGTCATAGCCATCGTTTTCCTCCTCAAAAATGTGGATGCCTTTAATAAAACCCTTTTTGTCTGCTCCCCCGCCCCCGACCATGTGACTTAAATATGAAAGTGAATTTCACTTATCAGTGAAAGAAATCAACATGACTTTAATGAGACTGTTTCTACCTTCTTTGGTTCCCCCCTTCTAAGAATTCAAGCAGATCATTGCGCCTAAATGGATTCTTTTGGGCCTTTAAGGACGAACATGAACCCAGAATCGTTAGAACAGTTGCCAGAATAGGCTCCTGAAATTCAGGTGGTATGATCGCCCACCCCTTTCCCTGCTCCATCTTTGGATGGATGAGTTCACTGCCTCCCCATCAGTCCCTGAGTACAGAATCATTTATATCAGTGTCACTTCATGACGAAAGCCCAGCTGGCATTAGCTCAAGTTATGCAGCTGGCTATTAATTGAAGAAAACTTCCCTGTCACTCCTCAGTCAAACACAATCTGATTCAGCAAATCCTTTTCGCTCTCCTCCCTTCTATTATACCAGAAGAACAAACGTAAATAACTCCCACTTGGCTCAACTTGTCATGGATTGTAAGTTAGCTGGCAGCATGCAGACTGATTACATTAATGCTTTCTGGGCTGCTCTTCTCAATTGATTTTTATTTCTAGAAGAGGTTGGACATCCCATTTCTGAGGCTTTATAATGTTGTCCAGTGGAAGGAAGTACTATTGTAGCCTGCCTTTGCTCTTCTATCTTGCATAGTTAATTTTCAAAGTCATTTCCACAAAATTTCAAATTGCATCACCTGTAATGTAGGTACTGGTCTTCTGTGAGTGGATATTCTGTTTTTCTATCATGCTTGACTGGGCTTGTGTTTTCATTTTAAACAGAACTTGGTGAAAGATTTGTTCAGGATTTTAGAAATATATAAGCATGTAGTATGTAGCACTTGGTACGCCAAACATTTTTGATGAGTGCATTTTGTAATTAAAATGTGAAACTACTTGGTGTGAGGAGATGATAAATGTGTTTAAAAATCATGGAACTGTTCCATGAAATAAAACTCTTGCAGAAATGACGCGGGAAAGTTCTTACAGGAGTGCTGAAAGAGTACATCAATTTGATCCTCTCTGGATATGAGAGTTCATCAGTTACATTATTCTGTAGCAACGTGTTTCAGCACCAAGGATATCGTCAGTGCCCTCCCTACCCCAGTTCCTGTCCTTTGTACAATGTGCTTCCTGGGTGCCATCATTATTATGCCCTGAACCCTAAACATGAACTTAGGACAGCAAAATTGTACCTTGTTAGGACTTAGGTGTCTATAAGGGGCTCAATGGGATTTCAGCAACAGGTACTGAGAGAGAAATCAGAACTTGACAGAAGAAAATAGAACTTCGGTGCTAAAAGAGACCTGGGATAACTGCCTTGTCCCTCGAGATTGGTCTTGTGACTTATTAGAGGAACAATATCCAAAGGGCATCAGAGAACCTGGCTTAGATTAGGCTTTCTTGGGTTACAGGAGATTCAGAGCTAGATCTGGCAATAAAGCCTCGTAGTATGAAGCACTCCTAATTTGAATGTCTGATGCATGTTCTAGTGTCCATGAAGTGGACCTTAGAGGTCTGGGTAATCTGAAAGAGGAGTAGATTACATAGGAGCCGGAAGTCACAGCTGACCTCTAGATCCGGATCTGAGTGGTGTGACCTAGTTGCAACTGATGCTCTTAAATGGATCCCTCCCTAGATGGATTCTTTCATGAACACAGATAGGTTGGGGCTGCAGTGTGTAGACTCAGCTAAAGGTGTTATAAAGCTCTAGAAGCTGATATGCCTGCAAAATGGAAATGATGCTTTGAGGAAACGGTTGGTGTTAAAAAACAAAGGCAGTCACATTTGTCTGCTTAAGAATTATATTCCCTTTCTATACAATGCTATATTCCCTCTATAAAGAGAGATGGCTCATGGGGAATTCCTTTCCATTTATAAACTGGCAGACAATTTAAATGGAAAATGTTTTACTAGTTTGGACATTTTTTTGAGTATAAAACCAGGGGTTTAAGTCCTGAAATGTAACTGTATATTTATATTGTTGCCAGAATCTGATATTTATAGATGGGAGGTTCAGTTCAGTTCAGTTCAGTCACTCAGTCGTGTCCAACTCTTTGCAACCCCATGAATTGCAGCATGCCAGGCCTCCCTGTCCATCACCAACTCCCAGAGTTTACCCAAACTCATGTCCATTGAGTCGGTGATGCCATCGAGCCATCTCATCTTCTGTTGTCCCCTTCTCCTCCTGCCTTCAATCTTTCCCAGCATCAGGGTCTTTTCAAATGAATCAGCTCTTCACATCAAGTGAAGTATTGGACCCAAAGTATTGGAGTTTGAGCGTCAACATCAGTCCTTCCAGTGGAACACCCAGGACTGATCTCCTTTAGGATAGACTGGTTGGATCTCCTTGCAGTCCAAGGGACTCTCAAGAGTCTTCTCCAGCACCACAGTTCAAAAGCATCAATTCTTTGGTGCTCAGCTTTCTTCACAGTCCAACTCTCACATTCATACATGACTACTGGAAAAACCATAGCCTTGACTAGACGGACCTTTGTTGACAAAGTAATGTCTCTGCTTTTTAATATGCTGTCTCTAGATTGGTCATAACTTTCCTTCCAAGTAGTAAGTGTCTTTAATTTCATGGCTGCAGTCATCATGTGCAGTGATGTTGGAGCCCAAAAAAATAAAGTCTGACACTGTTTCCACTATTTCCCCATCTATTTCCCATGAAGTGATGGGACCAGATGCCATGATCTTAGTTTTCTGAACATTGATCTTTAAGCCAACTTTTTCACTCTCCTGTTTCACTTTCATCAAGAGGCTCTTTAGTTCCTCTTCACTTTCTGCCATAAGGGTGGTGTCATCTGCATATCTGACGTTATTGAAATTTCTCCCAGCAACCTCACTTCTTTAATTTTTATTGTGTATCACACAATGCTTATAGTTGCATTTTACAGATAATGCAATGAATTAGACAGAGTCCCCATTCTGTAAGAACCTTCAGAAAGTGGGAGCTTACGTAGTCCCTTGTAATGTGCCTAATTTCTTCAGAAGCCATTACTAAGGGCATCCTTTTCTTTAAATTATGAGACTGTTTACTTAACATGCTGCTGCTGCTGCTGCTGCTAAGTCGCTTCAGTCGTGTTCGACTCTGTGCGACCCCATAGACGGCAGCCCACCAGGCTCCCCCGTCCATGGGATTCTCCAGGCAAGAGCACTGGAGTGGGGTGCCATTGCCCTCTCCTTACTTAACATAGTTGATGCCAAAACTGATGAGCATTAAAACTCTCTGAGACATTGCATCTTTCTAAGAAGAAGGTTGAAAGAGAAAGACTACAAGACAAAAGTAACCCTCCTCCCAAGCCCAACTCAGGACAAGGTTTTCACCTTGCTCTTCTGAGCACAGTGATGTGACAGACAAACCCTACAGGCAACAGAAGCTTTTGGAACAAAGAGATTCCACGAATGTCACATTGTTTGTGGATTTCCCGATTAGTTCTGCAGTGTTTAAAGACGATGACTTCAAATTGCTCCTTTAAGTTGAGGCTATAAATGGTTTAAATGGGGGAGGATGTGACAGGATCGAGCATCTTCCCCTTCCTTTGTCCTCTGAGAATTCAGAATGAGCAGCCACCATTATGCAGCGAGAAGAGAGAAGGAACTAGAACTTGGAATGAGCTTCTCTGAGGCCCTCATTGTTCCAGGGTATACTGAGGGCTACACTCTCATCACATTAGACAAATGGCTTCTCCTTCTGTGCCAGCTTAATTACCAGCTTGGCTTCTGAACAAAGAAATCATAGTTGAGGCAGAACATGTTTGCCATTGAAGGTAACAGTCTTAGAGCAAGCTTCAGGTTGTTTTCCATTTAGTTTTTTATTATTCAACTTGCAGAAAGAGACCTTTTCTTTTTAAGAAACATGATGTACTCTTATGTCTTTTAAGTTTCAGCATTGGGTGCATGCTTCACATCAGTTTGGTTCAGTTCAGTCACTCAGTCGTGTCCGACTCTTTGCGACCCCATGAATCGAGGCACGCCAGGCCTCCCTGTCCATCACCATCTCCTGGAGTTCACTCAGACTCACGTCTGTCGAGTCCGTGATGCCATCCAGCCATCTCATCCTCGGTCGTCCCCTTCTCCTCCTGCCCTCAATCCCTCCCAGCATCGGAGTCTTTTCCAATGAGTCAACTCTTCGCATGAAGTGGCCAAAGTACTGGGGTTTCAGCTTTAGTATCATTCCTTCCAAGCAAAACTGAGTTAGATGCTGATGACCAAAAATAAGCAGGAAGGGTGAGTGGACTAGGACATGTCAAAATGTCATGTTAGAACTACATAGATGGAGATAGAATGTAGTTGTTTACCATGAGCTGCATGTATCAGTTACATTTCTAAGTGTGGTCCCCATTGATATCACCTGAGAACTCCCTAGAAATGCAAATTCTTTGGTCCAGTTTCAGGCCTCATGAGTCAGAAACTCTGGAGGTGGGCCCAGAAACGTGTGTTTTTCAAAGCCCTTAGGAGATTCTGATGTGTGCTAAAGTCTGAGAACCTCTGCTGCAAAAAATGCCACAAGGCACATGTAGAACAAAAATGACTCAGCAAGTGAATTATGACTATTTAGAAATTTGAAGAAACAGGTAAATCCATAGTGTGTTTTTTTCTTTTAATCAGAATTCGGTGTTTGGAAATAAGGGTTTGAATTTTTTCACCTTTTTTTTCAGTTTGAAATTAAGAAGTAAACAGGGAGGTGTGTGAGCGTGCATGTGTGCTCAGTTTTGTCTGACTCTCTGCAACCCCATGGGGAGGTATGGGGAGGTATTTATGTCATTGTGTAGGATTAATGGAGTTTATTCGAGTGGAAAAGGGTTGTCTCATGGAAGAGCTTCACTCATATTCTGTCTAGACACATATTCTTTTTTGAGGCATTAAACACAAAAGAAAATTGACTTCATCTAGTTCAAGGAAATGGTGTTTTAATTCTGTAGAGAAATAATTTCATTTTCTTGGAGAAATGGGTAGACTGATATTAGTAATTTAATTTTCTTAAGTATAAGATGGCTGCTACAGTTCTTACCAATACTGAAAGAAGCAGGGTCAAAATTAGCAAATGATTGAATTTTTTGGAGGGGGTGGTGGTAAAACTTGTATAGTGGGAAGGTAACTTTACAATAAACTATAACTACTTAGCCTGTACTATTTCCTGTAGTACTTTGATCAGACAGCTAAGGGAATACACAGAAACCTTAACTCCGTGGTAGGTAACTCCATTTGGATTTATTCATTTAGCAAATAGTTGTGAATAGCTACCATGGACTTAATATATTAGCACTGGAAAAATGAGCAAGACAGTCACAGCGATGGTTCTTGTGAAGCCAGAGGTCCAGTGGTAAAGCTAGATGATTAAATAAGCCACTTTGATTGAAGTGTAGTAACTTTTAGCCCCAAGACAGAATATAAGATAGCCCCAGTGAGAGCAGCTCTCCTGGACTTGAGGGTGTGAGCATGGGTGGTCAGGAGTGGCTCATAGAAAAGGCACTAGAACTTACAAGGCTAATAGAAATTAGTCAGATAAAGCAGGAGCAGACTGAGAAAAGAGCATGTGCAAAGGCCAAAGGCAGTGTATTTTGGGTGCCATCATGTGACTGAACATGGCTCCATCTTGGTGGAGCTTGGAGGGCAGATGGTGACTGTACAGGTTCTGGAAAGAGATGAGAGATGATGCTGGAAAGAAATTAAAAAGAAAAAAGAAAAAGCCTTGCCAGCCATGGTATTAATTTTGGACTTTATTCTACAAGGTGGAAAGCCTCTGAAGTTGTAGGATTTTTCCCCCATTCCAGAGACTGAATTGGAGAAGCCCGATGTTGGAGGAAGGGAGGCCAGTGGAGACCCTGTTATAACATTTCAGACAACAAGTATTCATTGCTTGGAGCAGCAGCAAGATGGGGATGGATAGAAGTGAAAAGATTTGGGAAACAGCTATTTCACTAGTAGATTGAGTGGGACCTGGTGATTCATTACGTGTGGGAGCAACTAGAATCGTTCTTTGAGTTAGTGCTGCAGGACGGGTGGCAGGTGTGAGTGAAATGATTCGTTCCATTTGGATATGCTGAGTCTGAGAATTCTTTGGTTGTCTAAGCAGAGATGACCAACACACTGTTGGAGATGCAAAGCGGGTCTGGGACACAAGTGATCTGGGCTCTTCTCTTAAGTTACTCTGCCCTCATAAATGTTTTCTATGTTTTATCATGCAGAAGCGACAGCCAAAGAACTTTCTTTATGATCCTTGATTACTCTCATAGCTACTACTGTGTTTTTGTTTTGTTTTGATAGAAGTATATTTGATTTACAGTGTTGTGTTAATTTCTGCTATACAGCTAAAAGACTAAGTTGCACACATATATACATTCTTTTTATACTCTTTTCTATTATGGTTTATTCCAGGAGAGTGGGTGTAGTTCCCTGAATTGGGCTCTACTCTAGATGTCAGTATTAAGTACTAAGTGAAATTTAGAACCATAGAATTTTTCTGCCAGAAACCCTAGAAAGCAATTTGATTTCCTCAGTGAAACATACCCACTGATTAAGCAGTTGGTGTTACCTTTCAGTTGGTATTTTATTTCAACAGTGGAAAATACAAGGGAACTGGAATGATCTAACCCCAGTTTAAATATTCTTACCTTCTTTACATTAGGGGTCATTTCCCTGTACCAATAAAATACTTTAGAATTGTTGTTCAGTGAGAGCAACACTAAAATATTGAAGAGATGAATATAATAGCTAAAGGGTAAAATACGTATTCACATTTTGAGAGAGAAGAATTATGTTTACCATACAACTCCCCTTAATTTTCAATAATATTATAGCAGTACATCTTTTAATAGAACATTTAAATTAGAACTTTAGAAGTCTCTTTTGTCATATCTAAAAAGAGCTTCAGGGCATCTCATTTGACTGAATAACTGCATGTACAAGTGTTGTTTGTCAACAACTAAAGAAAAATCTCATATAAGTCATGAACTACTCTATACAGCTTTACCTAACACACTCTTCATAATTATGGAACTTTTCAAGTTATTTTATTTTTAAGAAACCAAAAAATATAAGAGAACTTAATATACAGACACGTAAATTTTAACTAGTCTTCAGGAATAATGAGAGCAAGCATTGTCATCACAAAATTTTGAGTAGTTAAGTCCCATGGATATTTGCAAGTTACCAAATTAGACACATTAGGGAAATGGCACCCCACTCCAGTATTCTTCCCTAAAGAATCCTGTGGACAGAGGAGCGTGGTGGGCTGCTGTCCATAGGGTTGCACAGAGTCAGACACGACTGAAGCAACTTAGCATGCATGCATGCATGCATTGGAGAAGGAACTGGCAACCCATTCCAGTATTCTTGCCTGGAGAATCCCAGGGACAGAGGAACCTGGTGGGCTGCCGTCTATGGGGTCTCACAGAGCCGGACACGACTGAAGTGACTTAGCAGCAGCAGCAGGGATCATGTATAATATATTTCTGATGATGCAGTGTTTTTAACACTTGCATTACTTTGGTCTGTTGAGTAGACACTACTAAAGCCTGTTCTTGCGACATTTAAGCTTTTTCTGATGAATAATTGTGAGGCTTCTGTTTGAAATACAGAGTTCCTGCTCATACATGATATAGGTTAAAATTGGACAGATCAGAATTGGCTGATCAAAACTGTTAAAGTTTGTTTCCCCAGTCTTGTTGTCTTTTCCCAAGATCTTTTTCCAATTTCAGATCATCAGAGCCCTTATTATCTCTAAGAAATGCTTTATTCCAGCTAGTCATCCTCTTATACGATCATGACTTTGTCTTAGCCATTCAGCAAAAATATCAATGTGTGTATGCTTCCCAGGGGGCACTGGTGGTGAAGAACCAGCCTGCCAATGCAGAAGACATAAGATAAGGGGGTTCTATCCATGGGTCAGGAAGATCTCCTGGAGGAGGGCACGGCAACCCCTCCAGTATTCTTGCTTAGAGATTCCTATGGACAGAGAAGCCTGGCATGCTACACTCCATAGGGTTGCAAGGAGTCAGACACCACTAAAGTGACTACGCATGCATGCACACACATATGGTATATGTATGTACATACACATGTGTGTATTTAACTATTTACTAAAAATACTCTAGGATTCTTGCCTGGAGAATTCCATGGATGGAGGAGCCTGGTGGGCTACAGTCCACGGGGTTGCAAAGAGTCGGACATGACTGAGCGACTTCACTTCACTTCAAACTATGTTAAATCTGTAAATTTAGGATAAGCCTATTTAAATTTGGGGTAGATCTTTATTGTGTGCGTGCTGTGTGCCCAGTCATGTCTGACTCTTTGCAATCCTATGGATTGCTCCTGTGTTCATGGGATTTTCCAGGCAAGAACACTGCAGTGGTTTGCCATTTCCTTATTGCAGCTTACCAAGTGGTTCATATATGATCTTGTGGACAAGATATATGAAGTAGTATTATATTTAGAACTGAGTCTTAGTTCATATCAGAGAAGGCAGTGGCAACCCACTCCAGTACTCTTGCCTGGAAAATCCCCTGGACGGAGGAGCCTGGTAGGCTACAGTCCGTGGGGTCGCAAAGAGTTGGACATGACTGAGTGACTTCACTTCACTTCATCCTAAATTTACAGATTTAACATAGGTTAGTAGATAGTTAAATACACACGTGTATGTACATACATATACCATATGTGTGGAGCCTGGTGGGCTGCCATCTATGGGGTCCCACAGAGTCAGACATGACTGACGCAACTTAGCAGCAGCAGCAGCCTACTTCATACAGTTTGCCGATAACTTCAAATTTATTACAGTAAACAGATTGACTTATTCACAAAGAATACAGAAATGCAGACTTATTTGTATTTTTCCATTATGGCATTCATTGCAATAGGTACCCAGTAAACTGCATATGAAGAAAAAACAGAAGTTCTTTTTCAAAAGCCTGCAAGGGTAAGTTGAATATAGGCCTTAGAAATGTGCTGTATAAGTTGAAATCTAAGAGATTGGGACAAGTGGAAGGAGTTAAATCTTACAAGAACACAGAGACGAGAAATCTGAATTGGACCATGACCTGGGTAATGCCAACATCTTTGTTGAAAAACTTTAGAATAGGTAAAAGTTACCCTTTCCAGTCACACACTACAGATATAATTTTATCTGTATTGATACACTCCACATTCAGTTCAGTTCAGTCGCTCAGTCATGTCTGACGTTTTGCGACCCCATGAATTGCAGCATACCAGGCCTCCCTGTCCATCACCAACTCCTGGAGTTTAGTCAAACTCATGTCCATCGAGTCAGTGATGCCATCCAGCCATCTCATCCTCTGTCATCCCCTTCTCCTCCTTCCCCCAATCCCTCCCAGCATCAGAGGGAGTTGACTCATCCAATGAGTCAACTCTTTGCATGAGGTGGCCAAAGTACTGGAGTTTCAGCTTTAGCATCATTCCTTCCAATGAACACCCAGGACTGATCTCCTTCAGAATGGACTGGTTGGATCTCCTTGCAGTCCAAGGGACTCTCAAGAGTCTTCTCCAACACCACAGTTCAAAAGCATCAATTCTTTGGCACTCAGCTTTCTTTATAGTCCAACTCTCACATCCATACATGACCACTGGAAAAACTATAGCCTTGACTAGACGGACCGTTGTTGGCAAAGTAATGTCTCTGCTTTTTAATATGTGGTCTAGGTTGGCCATAACTTTCCTTCCAAGGAGTAAGCTTCTTTTAATTTCATGGCTGCAATCACCATCTGCAGTGATTTTGGAGCCCAGAAAAATAAAGTCAGCCACTGTTTCCACTGTTTCCCCATCTATCTGCCATGAAGTGATGGGACCAGATGCCATGATCTTAGTTTTCTGAATGTTGAGCTTTAAGCCAACTTTTTCACTCTCCTCTTTCACTTTTATCAAGAGGCTTTTTAGTCCCTCTTCACTTTCTGCCATAAGGGTGGTGTCATCTGCATATCTGAGGTTATTAATATTTCTCCCGGCAATCTTGATTCCAGCTTGTGCTTCTTCCAGCCCAGCATTTCTCATGATGTACTCCACATTAATGTATCCAAAATTACCATTACTTATGCTTTTAGTTTATATCTTTATCTCAAAATATAGTCCACTGCATCTCTTATTTTGATATTTTCTCTTTTTTATTTCTTATTTTTGACTCCCACCATTTTTTTCTTCTTTTTCCTCTAATAATTTGAAAATTCATATTTATGTCAGTGCCCTAAAAAAATGTTTAGATATTTTTCCTGTTTCAGAACATGGTAGTTACATCTCTACCCATATTTTCTGGCTGCTGAGTTCAAGTCACCTGTTCCTTAAGACTTGTTGTTGCTGTTTAATCGCTAAGTTGTGTCAGATTCTTCTGCAACTCCGTGCGCTATTGCCCATCAGGCTCTTCTATCCACGAGATTTCCTGGGCAAAAAGACTGGAGTGGGTTGCCGTTTCCTTCTCCAGTGGATCTTCCCAACCAGGGATCAAATCTGTGTCTCCTGCATTGACAGGCAGATTATTTATCACTGAGCCATGTGGGAAGCCATCTTAAGGCTTGTACTGTGCTTAGTCACTCAGTCGTGTCTGACTTTGCAACCCCATGGACTGCAGCCTGCCAGGTTCTTCTGTCCATGGGGATTCTCCAAGCAAGAATACTGGAGTGGGTTGCCATCCCCTCCTCTCTTAAGGCTTAGAAGAGCTCAATTTCTTCAGCACAACCCTGCCCCAAACAATGTAATGTTAGTATAATGTATTAACTCTGCACACACATCGATCATTTACAAAATTTAGAGTGTCAAGTATGTGCAAGGCAAACTCCACTTAGGAATTTTAGGATTTATAGGATCTGTTGTCTATAAGACGATTTTGTGAATCAAAGTCAACACCCCCCCCCCAAATGATTGTGACTTTGGTTGTGTTTACACCCCCCCCCCACGATGTCTTTTAAAAGCTATATCCATGCATCTTATATCAATAAATAGAATATATTTATTTAGTTTTGACAGATAGTGCTCATGAAAAATTTATAGCCTCCATGTTAAAGATAAAAATGAAGACATGCTGCCACTCTGCTGTATTTTCCTAAAGACTTTTATGATTTATATAGTCCCTACAGAAAATTTTTGAAACAGTGGTACTGATAATAAGACCCAATAAATACCAGCTCAGTGTACATGTACTCATTTGTTTTGCATCAGCCCTAGCAGGTATATAGGGCTTCCCAGGTGGAGCTAGTGGTATAAAACCTCCCTGCCAATGCAGGAGACTTAAGAGACATGGGTTCGATCCCTGGGTTGGGAAGGTCCCCTGAAGATGGGCACAGCAACCTACTCCAGTATTCTTTCCTGGAGAATCCCATGGACAGAGGAGCCTGGTGGGCTACAGTCCATAGAGTCTCAAAGAGTCTGACACGACTGAAGCGACTTAGCAGACATACATGCATGCAAGCCTGCCCAAGCGGTATATATGTTATACTTTATCTTCCCAATCCAGGGATCGAACATTGCAGGCAGATTCTTTACTGTCTGAGCCACCAGGAAAGCCCTTAGCATTATTAGCATTGGAACAGATTATTTGGCTAGGCAAATCAACAGAATGAAAATTTAAAGATACACTATCAAATTGAAAAAGCCTCCACATATTTTGAAGCATTGGTTCTCACCCACCTTAAATCACTTGGGCCACTTTAAAAAATCTCATGCCTAGGCCAGACACTCCACCAATGACATTAGAATTCTTGGGCAAGGACCCAGGAGAAGGTGTATTTAACACCTGCTGTGACTCTGCTAATTTAAAGGCTCAGCAGCATCCACTTATAGAACTGCTTTCTGCCTCCCAGTGATACTACATTCCATGTGTTTCTGTCATTTGAAAAGTGACCGTTTGAAGCAGCTAGATATATGAGGAGTTCCCCTCCTTTCTAAGCATAAAATCTACTTAGCCTTCAGCACTACACATGGTTAACTAATGCAAAATCAGTATCACACTCAAAATTAAGAAATACTTAATAAGAGCTTCAAGATTCTGCCTTCAAGTTTCTCCCCCAACCCTCGGTCATCACATTCGAACTCACCTCGAGTGTCTCTCAAGTTCTTGCCTTTGTCTATGCCCCTCCGCTTAGGCGTTGCCTTTCATTAAATTAGAAATTGCCAGAATTCTCTGCCATCAGTCTCTGGGAAACTTTTGCCAGGCCTATTTTCCTCACAAGCGATCATGATATGTAAAATCCACAGCCTAGCAACTCATTGACTCTCCACTCCCTACAAAGAAACTCAAAGCCCTTAACTCAGGAAGTTGAGTGTGCTGCAGCTTCAGGGCCTGCAGGTTCACCCCACTGGGCCCCTGCATGTCAGCGTGCTCTTGTGTGTGCACTGTTTCTCTGATGGGAAAAATATTTAATCCCATTCTGCACCCTGGAAGCTCACCATCTAAGAGCCAGATAAACAGTCCCACTTCTGGGACCCTGCTCCAGGTTCTCAGTTATCACATGCTCCAGGCTCTCCCAGCACTTTGGCATGACCTTTACTTTAGCACTTATTCCGTAGGTAAAATGGTGTTTTCAGTTATTAAAACTAAAGACAATACAATAGTTGTGTTTTGTGCTTAATGTAACTCACAGAGGAAAATACCCCCCCCCTTTTTTTTTTGCCTGTGGAAGTTTTAAAATCTAGTTTTTTTTGCTAGTTTAAAATCTTGTTTATTTTCTTGGTTTTACTTTTACACGTTTCCATCCCTAGGCTCTTTTAATTCTTTTTGAGAGAAGAAGTCAACCTCTTGAAAATGTATCTAAAATATGAGAGAAGAATTCCAATAAAATATGCCATGTTTCTATTAATATCAGGAACATCTCTTAGTATAATACATAATGCTTATATTGCATGATGATTTATATAAACTGTGGAAGAATAAGTGAGGCTTTTATGCTTGGTTGCAGGAAAGGCTTTTCCTGTATCCAGTTGATTCAAATATTGTTTTCAAAATAACCTGTCCACATACTTTTTAGATGTGACTTGGTCCGAATAGCCAGTTGTTGACTCCAGTTTCATGTTTTAACAAAAGCAGTTGTGCTTTTCCATACAGAGCATCAACAAGAAGCAAGACATTGCATTTTAGAGTAAGGAATGCGATTTCATCCAAGGACTTCCCAGACCTTAGTGAGCATCAGAACCTCTAGGAAGGGTGGTCATGCACACATTCCTGGGTCCTCTCCCCACAGTTCCTGATCCTGTTGGTCAGTGGTTCCCCAACCACCCGTTGTGCTCTACTAAGTCCCCAGGAGAAGCTGATGCTGCTGGTCTGGAAACCACACTTTGAGAATCACTGTAATATCTTAACTTCTCCGTTGCACCTTTGCTGAAGTGAATATACCTGTTGACTAACAGTGAAGAGTGTGATTGTCACCAAGCATCTTAATGTTTCTAAATATCCATGTATAGTCAGAGAGACTCCCCTCGCAGTCCAGTGCAGGGGTGCGGGTTTGATCCCTGGTCAGGGAACTAAGCAGAGAAGGCAATGGCACCCCACTCCAGTACTCTTGCCTGGAAAATCCCATGGACGGAGGAGCCTGGTGGGCTGCAGTCCGTGGGGTCGCTAAGAGTCGGACACGACTGAGCGACTTCACTTTCACTTTTCACTTTCATGCACTGGAGAAGGAAATGACAACCCACTCCAGTGTTCTTGCTTGGATAATCCCAGGGACGGGGAGCCAGGTGGGCTGCCATCTATGGGGTTGCACAGAGTCGGACATGACTGAAGCAACTTAGCAGCAGCAGCAGCAGCAGCAGCAGGGAACTAAGATCTCACATGCTGCTTACTGTGTCCAAAAACAAACAAACAAACAAACAAAAAACATATAGTCAGAGGCACTAGAAGCAAACCATATCTATATTAAGACTATTCTGTTGTTGTTGCTGTTTCGGCCTTCTTTAGTAAGTCTGTTGTATCAATTTTAGAGAAAAATGTTTTCAAATTTTAACATCACAGATTTAAATAAATAACAAAAGATTCTATCTTAGACATTTGAGTTTCACTCTTCTAGTTAATAAAGCATATGAGTTCCAGGCAACCTCTCCTTTTAAAGGCACATTGTATTAAAAAAAAAAAAGACTAGCAAAATTGGCAAATTTTGTCAATAAAGGTGAAGAGACTCATTTTCCTGCTCAGATATTCTACAAGTAAATGATCAAAGTTCTAACCACTATGTTTTGAAAAGTCAGCAAGAAAAAATTATCCTTATTATAATATTGGTTTTGACATGAAGACAGTATGTTGGACCAGTCACGTTCTAGTTTTACCGTAAGGAAACAAAGCAAAAAGACTGGTGGTGTCTTACTTTTGCACCACTGTACTGTTTGCCAACATCTTTTAGTAACATGTGACTAAGAATGATAGTCTATAGGCAGAAGGGAGGGTCAGGGAAATTCAGTGAAATGTCCAAACTGGTCAAAAGCCCGGACTAAAGTTTGGAGACTCCCTGTGTCAGCCTTCTTTTCCACCACTTCCTAAGATGGTCCAAGCACGTTGCCCTCTGTCTGGGGCTATGGCCCAGAGGATGGCATATCTGCCCGGAAGAGTAATGAAAGAAGACTACAGCTTCTTTTTGTCGGATCTTCTCAAAGGTCTCTTTTTTAATCTTGGATGGGCTTACTGTTAAGTCTGGAGAGTGAACCTCTGAACAGAAATGCTGATATATTGTTTGAAAAAAAATTTTTTTTTCAAAAGAGATGCTAAGACCAACTTAGAAAGTATAGTGTTGATACTTTACATTTCTTTAAGAATTTTCAAATCATTTCAGTGTAAATCATATTTACTCTAAACCACTCTGCAAAATGGACAAAGTGATCACTTCATTTTTCAAATGACAACTAAAAGTTTAATTTGAGGCACTCTTCAGGCAAAGCTAGTGGAGGCCCGTGTTCTTGTGCCTGCACTTGAGATATGGCTCTTCATCAGCCAAACCTGGCTTTCATTCATTCATTCATTGAAAATATTCGTTGAGTCCATAATGTGTGCCAGATGCTATTCCAAGTGCTTAGTAAACAACAAAACAAATGAAATTCCGTGACCACATGGAGCTTACATTTCAGCGAGGGGTATGTTAGGCAGAATAATGGTCCCCACAAAGATTTCACTGCCTAATTCATTGAACCTGTGTGTTATCTTAATGGAAAAGGGAGATATGATTGAGACCTTGAGATACAGAGATTGCCCTCAATTATCCAGGTGGACCTAATCAGTCATGTGAGTCCTTAAAAGCAGAGACATTTTCTTGATTGTATGAGAGGGAGATGTGATGACAAAAGATTGGTCAGAAAGATGCAACTTTGTTAGCTTTATAGTTGGAGGAAAGGGCCCAGGAGCCAAGGAATGCAGGTGGCATCTAGAAGCTGGCAATGAAACAGATGCTCCCCGAGAACATCCAGAAAGGAACGCAGCCCTTCTAGTACCTTGATGTTAGGCTTATGAGATCCACTGTACACTTCCAACCTACAGAACTGTAAAGTAACAAATTTTCATTGTTAAACCTCTGTGTTTGTAGTAATTTGTTACACCAGCAATAGAAAACTAATGCAGGGGTAAGACAGACAATGGTCAAGAAAAATAACTAAAATATAGTGTGTGTTGAGTAGTGGTACGTGCTAAAGAAAAAAAATAGGAGTGTCAGGGAGAAATGCATTTTTAGATAGAGTTGGCTTCCACATTGAGATTTGGGTAAGACTTGGAGGAGGTAAAGGGTAAAATGTTTCAGAGACAGGAAGCCAAAATCTTCTCACTCTAGGATGATGACCCTGCATGACTAGGTCCTGAATATGGACATTAAAAGAGCAGTAAGCATTCCAGAATATCCCAAGTTCCCCCAGCAACCATGTATGATGATTAGGATAAAGGCTCAACACTCAAAGTATGACGTTGTGATTTTTCTATGAGGAAATAAAACATCCTTTTTAAACATCCTTTTTTAAATAACATTTGCTTTTCTGCTTTTTATTTGCTATTCTCTTTAAGGAGAATAGGAGAAGACGTTAAAAAAATGTACTACTATTTAATATATACTGTGATTTTTAGAAAGATACTTAAAATTTTAATCTAAAGCAAACAAGTTAGGAACAGTCAGACTTTTTGAGTCCTTTGGGATGATCTCCTCAACATCATGATCAGCCAACAGCTTTTAGTGTTATAAAGGAATCTCAGATTATATCTGACCCTGGATTGTTGCAATAATAAGTTGAGTGCCAGTATAAAAAAAGATATTGTGATTTTATTAGAGACATTCACATACTATAAATAAAAATAAAATCAGACTGCTAATTCAGTTCACCATTGACCATTAATTTTAATGGCATTGTCCACTGATACTTCCAAGTTATCTGATTATGGAGGCAAAGTCAATGGTTTTATATAGTCATACTCTTGCGTGCGTGAGTGATCAGTCTCTTCAGTCACGTCCGACTGTTTGTGCCCCCATAGACTGTACCCTGCCAGGCTCCTCTGTCCATGGAATTCTCTAGGCAAGAATACTGGAGTGGGTTGCCATGCCCCCCTCCAGGGGAGCCATTCTCTTAAGTACCTGAAAAAACCCTGCATGTCTGATTTTTATTATGCTTTATTATAGCATATATTTTACTTTTCAAAGAAAGAACTCTATGATCTGTCAGAAAAATGTTAATAAATAAGGCAAAGAAATTGTTGATGTAATAATAAATATTCTGCAATGATGCTGCATGGGAAATAGGCCTTACCTTGCCACTCAGGGTGTGGTCCATGAATCAATAGCATGAACATCACTTGAGAACTTTATAGAATGCACAGTCTTGGATGCTACTCCAGCCCTACTGCATAACAATCTGCAGTTTAACAGGATTCTAGGTAATTCATAGGAATATTATGTGTTAAAAAAAAATGGGTTGGGGCAGTATCTTGAACCCTCATTACAAATCATGCCACAGAGTATTTAATGTTCTTCAGATTCTAATAGGTCCATATAAACTCATATTATTCTGAATTTAATGCCTTAGCATATCATGTTTGAGAAGCTACTGAGAAAAAAGTATCAGATCTCATGCCTCAGGAGAGAGCTGCAGGGAAATCAGTAGTTGATGTGATGCTTTTTGAGAATTTAGCGAACATTTGGGTCATACAGTGTTAATAATTTAAAACCTTTAAAGTGGTCAACATATTTTTAAAGATAAAATAATTTCAGTTGAGGGGTGAAAGGTACAGCAGTTTAATTAGTTCAAAGGAAGGTACCTTGAAAATATAGAGGAAGACAAAAACAAAGTACAAACTTACTGTCGAATCAGAATTTTCAAGTTGTAAGAAGACACTGATGCCTTCTGGTTCAGAGCTAATGTAAGCTATGACTTGAATTTTCCAAGGCCAATGCTGCCCATCTTGTTGAGGCTTACACAGAGAACTCACCGTCCTCCCAGCAGCTTTTATATGTTGTTGGCCAGCTCTGTATGGTCAGCTTGCTTTTGCTTTCACTGAACCAACTAATGCCTCGATGACTCTTCCAGGTAGCATTGCTGCTACTTCTAAAGCTTGGGGACACACAGGCAAGTGAAATTGCACTTTCGCTTCAGACTCTATCTTTAATCATTAGATCATCCCCTATGTGTTCTATTTTTTTATGCCAACTAACTGTACACTAGGGCATCTATCTTTTCATATCTTGGTCAATCTCCTTTAGACTAACTCCTGTCTCACAACATTCTTTTTAAAATATGTGCCCCAAAGGTGAACAAATTTCAAATGTGGTTAAGGTAACTCAGAGCATTGGAGAGACTTTTTTTTTCAGCCTTGCTCTGGATGTTGTCAATGAATGTGACTTGAAATCACATAGACTTTTTGGCTGCCCCAACCTATTGTGTCACATGTTCACACACACTTCACTAAGTGTGCTTGGCCTGGCCACCATCTCCTTTTCCCTTCCAAGCTGCTTAGTTAGATGCTTTTGCTCTAACCACGGGGTGGGACTTCAAATGTGTCCCTGTTTAACACCATCTTGTTAGACTCAGGCCATTAAGCTCTGTTTACACCCTGATTCTATCATCCATTCCATTAGCTCTTCCTCCCAGCTTTAAGTCCCCAAACTACACCCCTTTCCCTAATAGTCTATCACTGCTTCCTCAGTCCTTCTCAACCAAGCTTTATCATGTGTCTGTAAGGATCCCAGTAGCTGGTGTAACTAACTGTAGCTTTATTTTCTGGCACTTGTGTATGTGTTCTGAAATATGTCACTTACTCACAATTTTTCTATTAATTTACAAATCCTATTGTCAAGAATCTTCTGCTTCCTCTTCACAGTTTGGATTTGAGTATACATAAATAATGTTGACTTTGCATGATGACTGGTGGTTAATATAAAAAAAAACAGATTGAGTTGGGGACTTTATGTTTTGTGTATAACGGAAGGATGCTCAAGAAATGCCTTTTAATGAAAAAAAAAATTCTAACTTTTGTTAGCAAAATAGGAAGTTCAAATGAAGCTAGGGGTACATCCAAAACAGGCTAAAACTGGCTTATTCTTTTCAGTTCCTAATCCATGGTGGTTTATGTTAGCCTGTTATCTTGCATTTGATTTTAAAATAGTTCAGAAGTATGATGATTCAGAAATGGGTGACACAATCAAATTATAGGCAAATCTCTTGCTGTGTGATTCTTGTTAATTAAATATCTATGATAGGAGAATCAAAACAGGAGGAACTGTATACAATTTAGAATCAAGGCCATAACATTATTCCTTTCAGCTGAAGATACCTTAACTCCTTAAACACATCATATTTTTGAGGGAATAAGAATGGGCCTTATTCTTATCAAGAAGACTTGAATATTTGAAGTTAGATTTCACTTTATCTCATCTAAATCAAGTATACTAAGCCTCATTTGTTCTGGCCTCTTGCATATTGTTAGAAGGAAAATTTTCAAGTCAATATTTTCTTTGCCGATTATACTTTTCACTGGTGATTGAAAAAATGTAAGTTTTGTGAACAAATTGCTGGATATGGTTTGGATACTTCAAAAGCCTGCCATCCATTGTTTATAAATTGATGCATTTGTTTATTTACATATATAAATTTGCAGATTGATATATATGCTTATACTCGGAAAGGATAAATGTATGAACACACTTGTATACATACATACCAACAAATCATTCAGTAGTTATTTCAAAGTAGAATTGTAGATACTTTTAAATACTCACATTTCTGTTTTCCTGTGTTTTCTTTTATAAGCTTTCATTTTGGCATAAGAAAAATACAATGTTTTAGATTTAAAATCTCCCTATAGAATTCTTGGTAATAGTGAAAAATGGAAAGAAATAAAATAACTGTCAATAGGGGAATGAGTACATAAACAAAAAAGGACAAATAAGAAGTAATATTAAGCAATGAGAAAAGCTTCTTGTGTTCATTTTCAAGGCTGGTCAACATGTAGATTTCCTGCAAGATAAACTAACTTCCAGAAACAGCAATTGTTATAAAGAATAACATATGCATGTTTTTTATACAAAAAGTATACATACATACTTTAAAGTATACATATATACTTTAAAAGCAAAAAAGTAGACCACAGCAACATGCACTTGGTTTTTAGCAAGAATTCTCAGTTTTATTGTTCTGTAGTCAAACCACCAGCAGAGAGATGTGTAGTAGACGTCACTCTGCGTCTTCCCCTGCCTGGTCCCTTTGCTGTCATTGATGTCAAGAACCAGATAGAGATTCGCGGGCTTCAGAGAAACATGCTTTGCTATTGAAAGTGATAGCGAGTTTCTCCTCATTGCCTCATTGTGGTTTGTGTATCAACGTATCGTTTTTCAAAGCTGTGCAGTCGGCTTCCGTGGAACTGTTTGCCCTGTGACGTTACTGGAGCACGTTTATCTGAAGATGAGCTCCCAGGGGCCTCAGGAAGTGCAGCCAGCTCTGCTGTGCGCCGGGAAACGACCTGGGGCGGGGGATGGGGTGGCGGCAGGGAGTTTTGCTCTTTCATAGTACTTAAAAAATAAGCCTGTTTATGATTACAAGAGTTTGTTTTGACAAAGGGGAGTGTATTTTCTTTTTTTTTTACAAAGTAGTTTGTTAAAGCTTGTATGTAGGTTTTTTCTTAGGGGCAGCCCTTTTACCAGATATGTGACATCCAAATGGAAAGAAGCAGTGAGCTCTGTGCAGAGTTCATTTTGTGTAGATAGCCTAGGAATGGTTCAAAACTGATACTTAATAACAATATAAATTAATGTTAGATTATCTATAAACATATATATCTACAGTCTTCAGGTACAAACGTAGTATGGGTACTAAATGTTCTAGGTTGACCACAAATTTTGTGCTTTTGCAGGTACACTTTGGTTTACATCTGCAGTGAGAAAAAATGAAGGAAGGGTATGTGTATGTGAGAGAGAGAGAGAGAGAGATGAATAAGGGAAAGGGGAAAAGAAATGAGAAAGAGAGCCACTGACAATGGTATTGGTTGGTATAAATTTCAAAAGCCAACTGCCCCGATTGAGAGAATTTTCATTTAGGACTAATTAAATTACAAGCTAATTGAGCCGGAATGGAGTTAAGCCTACTGATAGTGCTTTTTAAATATTCCTATTAACAATGATAGAAGATGTTCTGGTTCCAAGGTTTCTAAACCTAAATCTTATGCCTTATGAGTGTTGGGAACTCAGTGTTGTTATGCTCCGGAACTTTTCTGTCCCTTTTAAAGATAATTCTTACTCAGCTCAACGGACATACAGACCTGTAGCAGTGGAGCCCCTCTGTAAATTGGAGAAATTCTCCAGTGCTCTGAAAATGGCAGGCACTTCAGAATCACACCTTGTAGATTGTTAATGTCAAATGGCATAAGCGACTTCCTTCAACAAGACTGTGCCTGAAATTCACACTTTAATAAGAACAGATGTTAAGAATTGCTGGTGATTTCTCCAGAAATTTTGGTAACAAAATGGTCTTCTCAAATTATAACTTCGGTGCATTAAGAGTTACCCTGGTAGCTTGAGTACGTTAATGTGAGAAATAAATGTCTGACGTGCACCAGGATGTAACTCAGGACTGGGGAATCACCTTCTTGCTCCTTGGTTGCCCTCTGTGTTCACCAGCTCAGTGAAGCTGTTTGTGTGTGGCTAGCAACTGTAACTAAGGCTTGAGTTTATAGGAGAATAAAGTACACTCCAGTTCCATGAGCACACATATGTAAGTACTAACCTTCGTTTATAGGACTTGCTTTAAAACTACACTTAGAATAAACACACTTTTAAATTTAATTTCCCCACATTTCTACATTCTTGGTTCAAGAACAAATATTTTACTGCTAGCCATTCAATGACTATGCCAAATAAATTTCTGGTTTTTTTTTTTCCTCTAAGGAGCTGAATTGATTCTGAAATATACTTTCTATGATCTTTATTTAGGTTAAACTGTAAATTTGTAAATGTGGGAGATTATACAATGTTCTGTAATAATTCCAACCTGATTTTTCTTTTATTCTCAATGAAAGCTTATTCCTTTTCATTCAGCATTCTTTTTAATGTGTCTGAGTGCCAGCTGCATCTTATCTGAAATGTAAATTAATATAAAAACCTTTTATATTCTCAATAAACGATCAGTTACTGTCTTCATATCTTCATACTCATCAGTAGTCAGCATTCAACGTTCAATGCTTAACAAGTATTTAAACTCTTATTGTGGGCCAGGTACTTTTCTCCCTTCTGAGGAAGATAGGTGTAGAATTAAAAGTACATCAAATATTATAACAGGGAGGTGGAAGGGGTGCCTCAGGATTAAACAAGAGGAGAATATAAATATAATTGTAGAGGTGGGTGGGGAAGAGTTGGGGGTGGTGTTAGAATAGATAACTTTTCTAGAATTTACCAAGAAGTTATATGATGTGGGGTTTGGGTTGGGAGAAAATGGGGATTGTTGGGAAATGACATGGAGGCAGATAATAGAAGATTTGGTATTTACTCGAGGAGAATTTAGAGACCATAGTGGTTGGCTGGTGAAAAATGGAGTACAGATGGGCAAGTGAAGATGTGCAAGGCTAATAATTCAGAAGCCACATCTATAGCAAACAGAAGGGATGGTGATGACCTGGATTAGGAAACAAAAAATTCCAAGAGAATACAAGCTTTATCACTGAGAGACATAAATAAAGTGGATTTATTAGATCAATGTATTATATTTTCATGAGAACATTTACATCCTGCTACTATTTTTCCTTGGGCACAATCTCTCTAAGGTATTTTATATTAAGACCTAATTTAACATGAATTTTTA
Organism: Capricornis sumatraensis; assembly: GCF_032405125.1. Classification (NCBI taxonomy): domain Eukaryota; kingdom Metazoa; phylum Chordata; class Mammalia; order Artiodactyla; family Bovidae; genus Capricornis; species Capricornis sumatraensis. The sequence goes on from NC_091086.1 coordinate 26,663,191, forward strand.
TAGAGACACATAATAAACTGAAATTTTTTAAAGCAAAAAAAAAAAATTGTTTTTTATCTGTAAAATGACCATCGGCTTTGTCTCCCCTCCTTGCCAGAGTGAGGTTTTCCATGTTATGGGCAAGAGATTAGACAGTCTTTCACCTCTTTCTACTCTTATTCTAACTTGATGGCTTTGTGCAGGATGGGCGTCTTGCTGGTACAGTATCAGGGATATACTTATGTAAAGTCAAGACACCTTCTGCTCCCTCCAGCCATCTTTCCTCCCGGTCCTCTTGCCTTGGGTCCTCTCTCCCATTCTCAGCTGCACGTCACCCACTATTGCTGCCCCTGTCCTGCTTTAGTTTCCCATCATTTTTAATTTGCCGCGGAGAATTTTTTTAGGAATGATCCCCTGTTGTTGCTTTGGATCCCTAGTTGACCATGGTGAGCGATCATAATGCAGGCATATCTCTAAACCTCAGGAATATAAGGGTTCCTTGCATATCTAAAGGACCGATTCTATGCCAGTCTTTGAAACTGAAGAATTTCTCATAAATTTCATATTGCATTGGTTATGGACAGTTCTTTTTATCTCTTAAAATAAATACTTAAAATATTGACATTATTCACTGAACTGGTAGTTGAAATGTAAAGATCTAAGAGGCTTTGACTGGTTTAAAAATATAAGCCGTGAAGTAAATCCTGAACCATTTTCCTAATGTACCTTTGAATGAAAAGTTCCATGATACTTGTCCTCTTTCCTGTTGTTTTTAAATCTGCTTTCCTCTTATGCTTCTCTTAGTTCTCCTTCTGTTGTGTAACACACGTGCTCGGACGAGTGTCCATTTCCTGAGACACACTTCCCTTCAGTGGCCATGCCCTTTCCCTTCTCACATGCATCTTCTTGACCCAAATCCCTCCCAGGACCCTTCCTGCCTCTGTGCCTTTCATTATCCCCCTCATTTGTAATTCAGTTGTGTAAACCTTTTAAGCACCTTTGTCTTAAAGCATGCTTAGGGACTGTGATCAGCACTAAGGATTGCCAGTGAGAAAGGTGTGCCTGCTAGTCACCAGCAACAGCCAGGGTTAAAGAAAGCAGAGCCAGAAAGATGTAAGGCTGAAATAGAATTGATATATGGCGTATGAGTGGGTTCCCTTTGCCCCCCAAATCCAGGTTGCCTGATTATTTCCAGTACTCCCCACACCCCGGACTAAATATTCAATCTCAGATTGTTGCAACACACTCCTACCCAATTTCCTTACTTGTGGTCTTTCTGTCTCCTCCCTTCTAGTCTCACTCCATACAGTGGAGTTATTCTGCCAGAACAGTAATTAGGTTACATTGCATTGCTTTGTGTTCAAAGCCATCCAGTGATTTCCTGCAGCATTTAGAATCAAAGTCCAAGGTTGTTTTCTTTTAGAAAATAATTATTTTTGTCTGTGCTGGATCTTCCTTGCTGCAGGGACTTCTCTCCAGTTGCAGTGCGCAAGCTTCTCATTGTGGTAGCTTCTCTTGTTGCAGCTCCCAGCCTCTAGAGTACAGGCTTAATAGTTGTGGTGCGTGGGCTTAGTTGTAGGATGTCAGATGACATGTAGGATCCGCTACATGTAGGATCTTCCCAGATCAGGGATCGAACCCGTATCTCCTGCATTGGCAGGTGGATTCTTTACCACTGAGCCACCAGGGAAACCCCGAAGTCCAAGTTCTTGCTGTGTTTTTTAAAGGTCTGTATGATCTAATCTGTGCCACCTACCTCCCCGGGATCTGACCTCTTTGCAAGCGACTTTCCGCCTCCCTTACCCATTCATACCCACCCTTCTGTCTTCATTGCTTTTCCTTGATCATAGCAGGCTTGTTCTGCATCACACACGGTCTTTGCACTTGCTGTGCTCGCTGCCAGAGAATCTGTTCCTCTTGGTATTGGCATGGCTCATTCCATCCTGTGCTTCAGATCACTGCCTGTTTGTCATTTTATCAGTGAAGGCTTTTCCGTGCTACTTCCACCTCCCGAAACATCCTGCTCTGTTTTCCTTCATAGCAACTGTGACCTACTCTGCCTTTTCTTGTGTCCTTGTTTATTGACTGTCCTCCTCCAACAAGAGTATGAGCCCTGTGAGGGCAAGGGCTTTAGTGTGCTTCTTCCTAAGCACCTACTGTGTGTTTAGTAGGGTGCCTAGCACATAGTAGGTGCCCAATAAATGCCTGCGGAGGAAAAGGAGGGAAGGAAGGAAGGAAGGTGGGGGAAGGGGTAGAGGGAGAAAAACAGGGAGGGAGAGAAGGAGGATAAGAGAAGTTGGGTAAGAATAAGGCAGGGAGAAAAGGGAAGATGGTGGAGAGGAAGGAAGGACAGGAAAATGTCCTGTTCATGTTACTAAAAGGACTTCCCTGGTGGCTCAGACAGTAAAATGTGTGCCTACAATGTGGGAGACCTGGGTTTGATCCCTGGGTTGGGAAGATCCTCTGAAGAAGAAAATGGCAACCCACCCCAGTACTCTTGCCTGGAAAATCCCATGGATGGAGGAGCCTGGTAAGCTACAGTCCGTGGGGTCACAAAGAGTCCGACACGACTGAGCAACTTCACCTTACCTTACCTTAGTGTTACTAAGTCTTCCACTTACATTAAACTTTTAAGTTTTACTTCGTGTTATGAATTCTGTAGCAATATCTGCTTAATATCTCTTTTAAACAAAGCCAAAACTGGCTTCTAGCCCAGACCATTTGGAAAGTAGCATTCTCTAGATAGAAATTAGCGAGAAATTGTTCTGTTTACATTGTATTTATTTTCAGATACCTTCCACTTTCTTATGGGAAGTGGTATTGACTTACCTTTTATGGGAGTGCTGTAAAGTTTCCTTTTAAGTAAAAGCATTTAGACTTTCCCCAAAGTATTCTACTTTGGAATTTTTAAATAAATAATGATATGGGGAAATTCAAATATAACAACAATCATCAAGTAGAAATGTAGATATGGCAAAATATGGAGCTGGTAGTGGAAGATCTGAAATTGGCAGCAACTGACTTGTATTTTAAAAAATAATAAAAAATTAAAAAAAATACTTTCCTCAAGATCCATTGTAGTTCCCACTTCATCCATAAAACATTCCCTGACTACTGCTTTCCTCACTTTCTTGTCTCATATTTTTTTATTAGACTCCTCTAAACTGTCATAGGTTGACCTGAAACTGTTTGTCAAGGCTCACTGTTGTTTTGGGTCCTTTAATTCTGTCTCTTTAAATTGACATGAGATTCTTGCTGTGCGTGATCATGTCCTGCTCTCTCTGCTCTTACACAACCACCACATTGCACACCCTAGCGCTGACATAACAGACAATTAATAACCTGCATTTGTTATTTTCATCATGACACCTATCCAAGGGTGTAAGTTGGGGATACTGTGGGATGTTTAGACAGCAGAAATACTTAAGCATGCCTTATGATTGAAAATTTTTTAAACTAAAGAATGATAATAAATAGCAACCATGATTTTGGCTTGCAAAACTGAAATCACTGTTTTGCTACTAGCAAAAATAATATTCAGGTTTTTTCAATCTAGTAAGAAAATTAATCACTAGGACAAAATCATGAGATAAATTGGAGCCAGATTTCAGTACATCCAATCTGAATGTATGAGAATTAAAACCTGCTAAAAAATACTGATTTGAATAGAATATATTCATAAATATATTGTCTGGCACATTTTAATGAAAGTGGAAAAGATCATTTTTTAGCTAATAAATTTAGATATTCTGATTGCCAGGGAAAGTCTTTGTTGTACTGTTTTACTGTTATAAATGGTGTTAGCATTATATTTTCACTGGAAACTTTTAGGTTTAAAATACTATAAAGAGAACCAGCTATTTAGATTGAAATAACCATTGCTTTGATGTCATTTTCTGCAGCATGATCTATTATTAAGTGTGAATAATAGTTAACACTTGTAGGACCACTTGCTGTGTACTAGGCCCTGCCCTATGCACTTTGTGTTTTAACTCTTGTAACTGCCACAATCCAGTGAGGTAGGTACTCGTTCAGCCTCATTTTACTAGTTAGGAACCAAAGCTCAGAGAGGAACAGTTACTTACCCAGGGTCACACAGCTAGAGTGTGGCTGAGCTGGGCATTGACTACCAAGCCCATACTCACAAGACCATAGTCTAAGGAGACAAAGCCACAGCAAATGGGTCCCAGAACCTAATACAAAGTTTGAAAGGTGGCTGTAAATAAAAGTAAGCATTTGACCCTTAAAAATCAAGTGAATTTCTCTTGTCTTTCTTAGTGGCATTTGCAATCAAAACATTTATCATAATCTACATTAAACTCTAATATACTTATTTACAAAAAAAGACTTTCAGGGAGTATAAATTCATTTTAAAGGTTGAAGAACTTTTTTGATGGGAGGTGCAATGCCTTTTCTGTAATATATATTTTAATTGGTGTAGTATTCAAATATAAAAATCATGTGACCAAGCATTTTTTGTTTTCTTTATAAATAATATGTTAAGAAAGTCAGTTTTTATCACTTCTCAATAACTGCTAAGTTCAAACATTTTAAAAAAAGTTTTAATATTTTACATGAAGAATCCACAGGCAATACCTTTTAAGTGACTGAGAAAAACTTTACCATATTTTATGGATGTGCTTTTGTGTATGTAAAATTTAGTGATTCTCAATGAGTGAGATGTGCGGTCATGTGTGGTTTGTAAAAGTTAAGTGATTCTTTTTTGTGACACAGGTTTTTTCCAAACTAGTGGTTATAAAATGACACTGTGGTATTAATGTTAATTTCCCTGATAACTAACACATTCAAGCATTTAAAAATATGATTAGTACTCATTCTGCTAATAAAAATTCTGCCCAAGTCTTTTGCCCATTTTTCTTCTAGATTGTCTTTTCTGCATTGATGTTTAGGAATTCTTTGTATGTCCTTAAAATTCCTTGTTGATCATAAGTGTTGAAAGTATCTTCTCCCAGTGAGTAACTGTTGAAGCCTGTTGAGAAACAGAAGAAGTTTTTTTTTTTTTTTTTGGTGGGGGTGGTGGAATTTCTTCCAAAAGCTTTTCAAGATCTACCTTTTATTAATACACCTAAGTCCCTTTACATATTACATTTAACGTTATATACAGTGTGAGAAGTTATCCAATTTTGTGTTTGTTTTCCACATGGCTAAACACTGATCAACTGTTCCATCAATTCCTACTGACTGGTACTGCTATATTGACAGGCATTGAGTTTCTTAGTACTGTTGGTCTATTTCTGGGGGTTCTTTCTATGTTACAGCCCCCATGGTATTAATATCTATAGTATTACAATAGTGAATATCAAATAAAGAGTTCCTTCTTCCTGATCTTGTTTGTTTTAAATTGTGTTGGCTATTCTTCCTCTTTATAACCTCCATAATTAAAAATAAAATCTAAGTCCTTTGAAATAAATTATCAGGGTTTTGATGGAAATTCATTGAATCAGATTAGTTTAAGAAAATTGACATATTTAGGATACTGTATTTCTATCTGTAATTTATAAGTGAATCTCAGTCTTTCTGAGATTGAAACCTGTCTTTTCATAGATAAGTTGAGAAAGTTGGAAGAGTCTATCATAACCTGTCGGGAAATACTATTTGTACACATCAAGGCACATTTATTATGTTAACACTCGTTGTTTGATTCTTCAGGTTTCCCTATTCCATGACCTTTCTTTATATTTATTTGTTGCACCTTGGCAACAACTCACGGAATTTTTTTTTGATACAGATTATGACACAGAGGAAAATGCTGGAGACATTATCCTGTTCATGAGGAGTATGAACTGCACAAATTATTTAACTTTTAAAGATTTAGTTTCCTCATCCATGAAAGGAATTTGAGCTAAACAGTCTCTCACCTTCCTACCAGCTCTAATGTGAAAAGATTGTGTTCATCATTAAGTGTTTTCTCATTAAACTGCAAATATGCATAATTAACATCATGTTCCATTTTCTTTGGAGATTGAGAAGGCCATCACCTAGAGGATGTGGTTGATTGATTTTTGTCAATATCAGTCTTTACTCCACTTTTAAAAACTTTCATTAATATGGTTCTAGATATTTGAATGAATAAGATTTATATGATCTGCTGCTGCTGCTGCTAAGTCACTTCAGTCGTGTCCAACTCTGAGATGCTAAATATTTCTAAGCTTTGATCATTCTCCTGGGCATATTTCCATAGACAATTTTGTAATGATAGATTTAGTAGAGAAAACACAATAATACTATTAAATTCACCCAGTAGAAAAGTAAATGTAACTAAATAGCCATGCAGTCTCTGATTATTAAAAATGTATGAGTGAGGGGTATTAAGAAGTACAAACTTCCAATTACAGAATGAGTCATACTGATGAAATGGACAATGTGGGGACTATAGTCAATTTATCTTCTAAAAATTAAAAAAAAGAAAAGATACAAGCATGAGAAACCTCTGTATTTTTATCTCATTGTTTAAGGTAAATATTTTGCCCTTCATATTCATCGTTGATTTTTTTAAATCACATTGAGACTTTGGAAATTATACCAATGAGTTTATATGAGAATGACAAAAATAATCTAGACTATATAGTCAAATAAACTGTCTGAATTTTATACTTTGACTTGTTTTTCTTTTTAGACTAGGTATCTCTAATTATTTATTCAAACATAGAAGTAATCTTTTCCTTTTTTCTTTCACACTGTTTCACATCTGTTTGTTCAATGACATTGCTATTTTATAAGATTTTATTAGAGAAAATGTCCCTACCTGCACTTGAACATTAACCTAATTTATTTTTTACATATATGCCTTGTTTTAACTTATATCAACTACTTTCTGAATGCATACTATCTTTGTAACTTCTGTCCCTTTTAAATGAGAAATCCAATGTTGAGTGTGTTTATAAAGATGAAGCCTACACCTGCATATCTAAAATTTTGGTTTTACCGGTTCAGTGGAGTTGAACATTTTTGAAATGAAATTGAAGAGACATTTCAAAAACATTTACCTCATGTTCATTCATCTGTTCATCTTCTCTTTAATTAGATCTGGTTGAAAAATTATTTTCACTGATTGATAGTGGCTTCCTGGAATATGTTTTTATAAAAATTATGAGATTTATGGGGTTCTGAGATTTAGCAGAAAAGTGGTTAGATAATATACATACACATGAGTTGAATTTACTGACTCAGGGAGAAATACAACTTTAATGGAGACAAAGGCAGACAAGAGATCTTTGATCATCTGACCTAGCCTGTTTTCTTCCAGGAGATACATTACCACATGGTCCAAAAGGGAATTGTCTATAAATATTTTCAGAATTCCTTGAGATGAGTGTTTTATAATTTGATATTAAATAGCCAAAATTAATTTTCTTTTTTTTTTCTCTCTTAACACTGAATCATTAAAATATTAGATTTTATGTGACTATAAGCAGTTGAGCTTACAAACCAGATTGTTATATTGGATACAGTCAAAAATCTAAACATTCACACTCATTTTATGTTTTGTTGTTATGTTGGAAAACCTAACTATCTTGCATCTCTGAGTTTAATTTAGTTGTCAAATCACCATTTTTTTCTCAAAGCCTTATTAGGAATACCTCATAGAGTGCAGAGCCCATGGAACAGAAATCCAAATGTTTCTTTATTGCTACTAAGAAAATAAAGTGGGAAAGTTTCCAAAGTTACATTATCCTACTGGTTATAACTTGGCCTGTTGCTGTATCATCTAAGGAAGCTGAGTTAAACGGGCACTATTTGTACAGTGATAGGATGTAAGGCCATACATCCTAGTAACTTGTGCTTTTCTACAAATCTGAAAATTACTATTCATTTTCATATTTAAGCAGAATTGGAAAGGAAGATAATTACTGCACTTTTAGTTCTTCTATGAAAGAATTTTGTACATTTTTTTAGTTTTATAAATTTCCTGTTAATTCACAAAAATAATAACTAATGACCTGTCCCTACTACAATCATGAATGTTAATCAACAGATAAAAGTAAATTTTTTTAAAAGTCCTCAAATTTGTTTCAGTTCAGTTCAGTTCAGTTCAGTCGCTCAGTCGTGCGCTCAGTCGTGTCCGACTCTTTGCAACCCCGTGAATCGCAGCAAATGGCTTAGCCATAATTCTGTCACTAAGATACAATTTTCATTTCTTCTTTCCCTTCCAAATGTTGTCCATTAGTATACATACTTTATAAAGCTACCATAATAATTATATATTATTTTTTGTCCTACTTTTTAAACCTAACAGTATTCTTTTAATGCTTTTCAGTTGTCTGATGCAGTCTTCACTTACATCATTTTGATTGCCAGATAATATTCTGACTTGATTTTTAAATGTCTGTGTTTTTTATGTTCAAGCATTTTTCTTCATTTGCTGCTATTAAAATGGTACTAGAAATATCTTTTGACGTTTTCTTCTTTATTTTAATTAGACTAAATTCTAAGTGGTGGAATCACCAAGTTAAATTTCACAATCATAATCTCCTGCCATTCTGTAACCAAAAAGGTGCTGTTTATTAAGACCTATTTGTTAACTCATAATTTAATTTTATTTTAAATATGTGTATCAAGTCTTCTTTATCCATTCCTTTGTTGAAAAATACTTAGGCTGTTTCCATGCTTTGGCTACTATACAGAGTGCTGCTATCAACATTGGGGTGCATATATCTTTTCAAATTAGAGTCTTCATCTTTTTTGGATATCCCAAGAATGGGATAGGGATCATGCTGCTGCTAAGTTGCTTCAGTCATGTCCGACTCTGTGCGACCCCATAGACGGCAGCCAACCAGGCTCCTCTGTCCCTGGGATTCTCCAGGCAAGAATACAAGAGTGGATTGCCATTTCCTTCTTCAATGCATGCATGCACGCTAAGTCGCTTCAGTCGTGTCCGACTCTGTGCGACCCCATGGACAGCAGCCCACCAGGCTCCTCTGTCCACAGGATTCTCTAGGCAAGAGTACTGGAGTGGGTTGCCATTGATAACAATTTTTAGTTTTTAAAGGAACCTCTGTACTCTTCTCCATAGGGCTGTACCAATATTCTCACCAACAGTGCAGGAGTGTTGCCTTTACTCTACACCCTTCCCAGCATTTATTATTTGTAGACTTTTTGATGATGACCATTCTGACTGCTGTGAGTTGATACCTCAATGTAGTTCATTTTTAAAATTTCTGTAGTTGTGTTATCTTTTATCAGTATATGTGCTTCCATTATTTTCTTTCTTTGACTTTCTTTGGTTTCATTTTTCTCTTTTTTTTTAAGTTTTAAAGTAAATCTCTGTGAATTACTTTGCAGTATGTTTATTCAATTTTACTACTGTAGCTGCATCTCAAATATTTGATACACTGTATATTTACTACCAAAAGTATTTCCTTAATTTTGTTATGATATCTTCTCTGACTCAAGTGCTACTTAGACATTCTTTAATTTTTTTCCCCAAAGAATTTTTTTGTATTTATATACATTATTATCTATTATACTATAAAACGGGGCTTCCCTCATAACTCAGTTGGTCGAGAATCCACCTGCAATGCAGGAGACCCTGGTTTGATTCCTGGGTCGGGAAGATCCCCCAGAGAAGGGAAAGGCTATCCACTCCAGTATTCTGGCCTGGGGAATTCCATAAACCATACACTCCATGGGGCCGCACAGAGTTGGACATGACTGAGCAACTTTCACTTTCACCTTCATACTATAAAACACATGATATACGTTGTTATTTCTTCGTTCCATTGTTATCAGAGAAATTATTTGCATTATACCTATTCTCTGACATTTGCAGAAACTTACTTTACTGGGGCATATTAGTTTATTCATGAACATTTAGTTGATTGTAATTATATTCAAAAATACTATTTTAGACTTCCTCTTTATCCTGTTTTCATGTGTGCTTTCTTTTTGCTTCTTTTCTTTCCTTGTATCATTTTGGATCAAAGTGATTTCCTCCCTATTCTCATTGTGTTCTTTCCTTCTAGTTTTAAAGTTTTATTCTCTGTTGCTTTAGTAACAACCCTGGAAACTTTACCTTAGTAAAGGCTAAAATTAAACAATATTTTCCCCTCCTCCTCAGTGATATGAGAAAAATGGAGCTTAGTTTTCCTCACATTTTAGACATTAGTTTGACTCAGTCCATCTTTGTGAATATTTACTGACATGTTTTCTATATGTTTTTGCTCCCCACTGTGATTCAGCATCTCAGACCTTCCTTGTTCTTAAAATACATCTTTTACAAGTTCCTTTAGTGCCCAATAGTAGAAAATTCTAACGCTCGATTTTCTTAAAATTTTGTTTTGCACTTGTACTTGAAAGCTAGGTTTGCTGTGTCAGTATTTCTAGGTTGGCAGGTTTTTCTCTCAGCACTTTAAAGACAGTATTAAATCATCCCTTCAGAAACCAACTTTCAGTTTGATCAGTGTTCTTTTGATCTGTCTCTTCTGTGTGGGTGCTGTTAAATGCTTTTTATCTTTGTTGTACAGTTTCACTCTAATGGGTCCAGATGTTGGTTTTTTAAAATAAATTTGCCTTGCTTAAGATTCATTGGCCTTCCTATGTGAATATTGCTGTCTTTTGTCAATTTTGACAATTCTTAGCTATTATCATTTCAAATATTGTCTCATTACCATTTCTTTTCATTTTCCTGTGAAACTCTATTATGTTGACCTTCTTATTCTATTGTTCATTTCTCTTAACTTCTCTTTCGTATTTTCTGTCTCTTATTTCTCTATTACATTCTGAATGTTTCATTTAAATATTTTTTGAAGGTATTCAACCTTCAACTGTGTCTAATTTGTTTCTTAATCTGTTTATTGAGTTTCTAATTCCAGTTATTAGATGTTCAATGTGAAAATTTGTTTGTTTTTATTTTAAATATGCCTGGCAAGTTTTTAATGGTCTGTTGCTCATCTGCTGAATTTTCTATCATTTCTTATCGTTCCTTAAATAGGTTCAATATATTATTTTATTTATTTGGTGATTCTACTATCTATAATTTTTGTGGTCTATTTCTACAGTTCATTATTTCTGTTGATTGTTTTTCTTGGGAATTTACTTTTTCATGCATTCAGTGATTTTTCTGTGATGTTCCTTAGTATCTTATATGTGGAAATGATTTGTGTTTACTGTTTATTTTATCCAGAAGGGACTTGCTTGCTCCAAGGAACTGCACGATCTATCAACCATCGATCTACTTTAACCTAGATGTTCAACTTCCAGGTCAAATACTCAGCCCATTTGAGTATGCACTTGTGATTAGAAATTTTCAAATTAATCTTTAAAAATAGTTGCTATCTGGAAGCAAAGCAAGTCTTACTCTGCATGAAAGTTTTCTCTAGTACACTCTCTGGGCATTGACTTCTGGGTGTAAGACTTCAGGGGAGACTGAATGTGACTTCCTTCTCTGTTTAGGCGCCCAACTTTGCTTCTTTCTCAGCATGCGAAGCATTGGTAGGTGCCTTCAAGATAGATGTCATCTGCAGTGCTTATCTCTGTGGAACCATGCTTTCTTAATTTCAGGCCTCAAATGATAACTTTCAATTGAATAATTTAAAACCATCATCCAGTATACTATTTAGAGCAAATTTTGATGAATTATGTTATGGAGAAAAACACACAAGCCTAACTGTATAGTATGATGAATTTTCATGAAATGAACTTATTCATGTAACCAGAAAGTAGATCAAAAACAGATCATTGCTGAATTGCAGGAGATGCTTTTGTGCCTTCCCGTTTCAGATACTGCCACCCAGGAGTAACTACTCTGCTTTCAAACACCATACATGCCACTATTCACTGAAGACAAATACCATATGAAATCACTCACACGTGAAATCTAAAATACGACACAAAGGAAACTACCTACAAAACAGAAACAGACTCATTGACACAGAGAACAGGGTTGTGGTTGTTGAGGGGAATGAGAGAGGGAGAGGAATGGCCTGGGAGTTGGTGCACGCACACTATTACGTTTAGAATGGATAGACACAAGGTCCTACTACATACAGCACAGAAAACTATATTCAGTATCCTGTGATAAATCATAATGGAAAGGAACATTTAAAAAAAAGAATGTATATGAAGAGATAATGTACCCTTCAGTGTCTGGCTTCTCACATACAGTTTAGATTCTTTTTCTCAACATTATATTTGGGACATTCATCTGCCTTTACATATGTAGCTGTATTTCATGTTTATCTCATACAAATATGCCATAAATCATTTATTCATTTTCTTATTGGCAAACAGTTGTTGCGTTTTTGTTTAAAGTTATTACAAATCCTACTGCTATGAACTTTATTATACCTGTCTTCTTGCATTTATGCCATATACATTTGGGTTGGATATATAGACAGAAGCGAAATTGCTTGGTCATGAGGCATGAGTTTTTTTTAGTTTAGAAGATACTGAACAGTTTTCCCAAGTAGTTTTGGCAATTTAGATTTCAGTCAATACTGTCTCAGCTTTCTGTTTGCTCCACAATTTTGCCAACTCCTGTTAGTATGTCTTTTTTCATTTTAACTATTCTGATGGTATACTGAATGTCATAGTTTTAAATTTGCATTTTCCTGATGTTTAGTGGTTTTGTGCATGTTAAAGTTTTTTTTGTCTTGGCCTTTTTTTATCAAGTCTTTTGAAGTTTTCCCTGGTGAAAAGCGGTCCTCTGTGTAGTTAATTCCCTATTTTACTCAGAATTACTTCTGTGAGCATCTCTGTTCTTAACTTCCTCTTTCTTCTCTCCAATATTCAGAATATTTTTTTCAGGACTCTTGAAGTCAACCTTTAATTTGGCCAACCTGTCTTTGAGCTCCCCCTGCTGTTTTCCACTTAAATTATATACCTATTTATTATTCATAATTATCTTTAAAATGATATGGATGGATATGATGGATTCTTAGACAATAAGCTGTTTTAAACAAACACATTTCTAAAGGCAGAGGGTGTCAATGTAGATACTGCTGCTGCTGCTGCTGCTAAGTCGCTTCAGTCATGTCTGACTCTGTGCGACCCCAGAGACGGCAGCCCACCAGGCTCCCCCAACCCTGGGATTCTCCAGGCAAGAACACTGAAGTGGGTTGCCATTTCCTTCTCCAATACATGAAAGTGAAAAGTGAAAGTGAAGTTGCTCAGCCATGTCCGACTCGTAGAGACTCCATGGACTGCAGCCTACCAGGCTCCTCTGTCCATGGGATTTTCCAGGCAAGAGTACTGGGGTGGGGTACCATTGCCTTCTCCAATGTAGATACTAACTCTGGACAAAAGAAATTTTAAAATAAAACTTAAAAGACTAGTACTTTAAAATTTTACATGTCATATCTAGCCATTCATACTAATGAAATGAATTAACACTTCAAATTATTTAAAACTAGACAAACTACGAAGTCATATACTATCTTCTCAGGTATACCTTAAACATGTTGAAGTCAACATCATGACTTACACCTCTTTCTACGTCCTCACAGTTCCCAGAATATTTACTTGGACGTAGTTCAGTCATTGGACTTCCCTGGTGGCTCGGTGGTAAAGAACCCACCTGCCAGTGCAGAAGACTCGGGTTCAACCCCTGGGTTGGGCAGATCCCTGGAAAAGGAAGTGGCAGCCCACTCTAGTATTCTTGCCTGGAAAAATACCATGGACACAGGAGCCTGGTGGGCGATTGTCCATGAGGTTGCAAAAGAGTCGGCCATGACTCAGCGACTCAACAGCAACAAATATTTCAGTCATTGACTATTGAAAAGGTATCTAAAATCATTTATTCAGCTGTCTTCCTACATCTAAATTCATGGTGTACATTTCTTCAGACCATTGTAGTTGAAGTAAGTAAAGCATACCGTACAGTATTTGTATGTATTTATCAATCAACTGTGACAGATAATGTCACAGTGTAATAAAATTTGTCATTTTCAAGTTTACCAGTTGATTAGCTTCATAAAGGCCTATTCTACTTTAAAAAATTACCAGGAAGCAAGAAAACTCATAGCTTTATCAATGTAGATTTGAAACTATATAATGAGTACTTGACGATTGTGAATTTTGCTTGTGGCTAAGTCTCAGTAATAGTGTTTAATCTACAGGAGTTTTATAATGATAAATGCAATAATGTGTATTAAATGCTAAACACAGTTCTTGGCACATAGTAAATAAATAGCTGTATTTTAAACGAATGTTGTATTATGAATAAGCCATAAATCGGCATTTTTTTTCTATTTAAATGTTCTATTTAAATGCTGAAAATTTGATTTTCTCCTGAACATTAGTTTTGGAAATAGTGCCACATACCCGTATATTAATGCGCTGCAAGAGGCCAATCAAATGCAAGTATAAAAGGAGTAATTTCTTGCTCCTCTCAGCACTCTCTGCTAATAAAGCTGTTTGAACATATTCTAGAAAGACTGTTGATGCCGGAGTCAATAGGGAATTAGGCAGGTGGGTGGTTTTAAATCTACTGATAATAATATCACTTCTGCACCCTCCCTGAGTTCTTTCTATATTAAAGCTATGGTTCCCTTTGGCTAGCTTCTGAGTAGAACCTGGGTTATTTAAGGCTTTCTTGATAAGAGCAGAGGAGAACCAAGTATCCAATATCTAGATGATTAAACTATTAGAGCCATTGTGTGGAATTCAGATGAACTTCCATCAAAATTTGATTTGAACAGAGAGATTAATGAACACACACACACATACACACCCCACCCAGGAGATCATGAAACATTCATTTCCTAGATAAATGAGATTTTCTGGAGCCAATAGGGCAAGGTGACTGGCTGGGGGATTTTAGGCCTTTTAGGGGATGAGGCCCAAGCTGAGAGTGTCTTGGAGGAATCTGTGAGGGCTGAGGCTCTCATCCAGCACCACAGGAGAGAATACCTGTGCTTTCTTAGCATTTTACCCAAATGTAGGGCTGAGCTGAAGAGGCAGGGTGAGATGTAAGAGCCATTATCGGACATCAAAAAGTGGACAAATAAAATGTATAATATATGTGATTAGAAAGAAGTCATTATTTATAGATTGTATTATTAACCAAATGCAAATTAATATATAGGGAAATTATTGGAACTAATAAGTGGATTTAGAAAAGCTACAGAGTTTAAGGTCTATACATAAAAATATATTGTAAATTTCTATGCCAACAATTAAAAATTAAAATTTTCTATTATACCACAAAAAAAAAAAAAAAAAAAGTGGAGTCAGACTCCTTATTCCAGAGACCTAGATGTCTGAGAACAGGGAAGTGGCCACAAGCATGCACAGCCAGTTTTTCCCAGGGCTGAGAGTTTAGGTCCCTTTTTAAAAGCATGTGTTTCTGTTGATTAACACATATTATTTAACAAATTTTATTAAATTGGTATGTTGGGTATATATAACTTCAGTTATACAAGTAGGGAGAATCCTGTTTCCTCTAAACAGATATACTATTTCATACAAATAAATGTAAAATGGATTTTTATTAACTATACATATGTATATAAGCAGTACTCAGTCCAGTTATGAAATATCATTTGTAACTTTTTTAAATAAATAGGGTAATAAATAAGTTGACAAACACGTATGAGGTTTCATAGGGACTCTGTATAATTATATCTCTCATGGCATGATATCAAGTCTGGTGTATGTGGTACCAGTCCCATGTCATTATATTTACTGGTTTGCTTTATTTTTAATTAATCATTTCTTTCTCTTAGTTTGACAGATATTTTACTCTTCCTCCAACATGTCCCAGATTCAGTATAAACAGTATTTTGTATTTGTCTTAAGAGATTCCTAGTCTTCTGGAGAGAGAGGAATATAGAATAATAAGAGATATGCAATATTGTAATATCTCTAGTTGAGAGGTATAATTAATATTCTGGGTCTGTTGCTTTAGACTTCCGGAACTTTATAAATAAATGTGAATAGATGCACTGTGGTGGCCCTTGATTCATCTTCTATCACATATTGCTCTGCAGAGTTCTGACCCAAAGGAAGGGTTTTTTCATAACAATACCCATTGAACTTTCATCACTTTGCCACACTCTGTAAAGTTATCTGAGAGCTCCAAAGCATGAAATTAACATTCTAGAATATTGCAGTCTAGCCTCAATATTTCCTATTTTGAATGATACTGAAATGAGTTGTCCCCAGCAGAACCCTCTTTAAATTCTTTCAAATGTTATACACTTGTATTTGGATCCTTCTGGATTTTTAAATCCTAATAAAAGGTTATTAGAATTTAAACTGTTTAAATCCTGATAAAGAGCTTGCATTATATTTAAATGATAGTTTCAATGAGCAACTGAGATCAAGTCTTCAGTCAAATAAAAGAAACTCTCAGCAAAAAATGAATAAAAATAAAATTAAGTCCTTTTAATCTCCTATAAAACATCTTATTAAGATATTATGATTTAGGATTAGAAATTGTGTAGAACTTGTCCTTTGCACTCAGATTTCTCCATTTTTTAAGTTTCTATATCAATGTAAAGAAAAATATTTCTTGTAACATTTCCTAAGGCTTGTCTTACAAGATAAAAAAATCATTGACAAAAACCCCTTTATCTAACCCTTTTTATATATAGAAGTTATCTAAGTGGAAAATAATGATGCCTCCAATGTTCCTAATTGAATTCAAATGATTATCTGAGTTTAATTTGTCTTGTTCCCAAAGTGAACAAAATGTTTCTCTCTTTTGAATGTTCACTCCAGGTTTTAATTGAGTGGAAATATATTGAGGAAACTCCTATTGCTCAGAGCCCAAGTTTGCAGTTTTCTGAATCTGAATCACATTGCTTGAGATAGAGTTGACTTTCAGAAAGTAGAGGTGGTTAAACAGATTCTTTTTGGCAGCTACTTGGTTGGGTGTTTTACCTTTAAAAGTAGGGTCCTGAAAGTCTGACCTCTGCTTTGGGTTCTAGTCTCAGATAGACTTCTCTATTAATGGACCATAAGCATGTAGCGATTTTGTTGTCCTCAGATATCCACATAAATTTAATCCAGTCATTAGTTAGATGTCCTCCTTGGACTGAAACAGTATTCTGGTCTATTGAGGACCTTTTAATTTAGTAAACATTTACTGAGTGATTGCTCTCTGCTAAGAGCAATATACCATGCTAAGAGATATGAGGGATATAGAAATGAAAGAGCATAGTCTGAGTCCTCAGAGAAATTATAATGTAGACATGAAGACCAGTGCAAAGAGACAGATACATCAATAGAACAAGATGGATAGCACAGGGAATTCTACTTAATGCACTGTAGTGACCTGAATGGAAGGAAGTTCAAAAGCGAGGGAAGATGTGTATAGATGGGCGTTCCTGGTGGCTCAGTGGTAAAGAACTCGCCTGCAGTGCAGGAGTCGCAGGAGCCGCAGGTTCGATCCCTGGGTCAGGAAGATCCGATGGCGGAGAGCATAGCAGCCCACTCCAGTGTTCTTACCTGGAGGATCCCATGGACAGAAGAGCCTGCAGGCTACAGTTCATAGGGTTGCAAGGAGTCAGACACGACTGAAGCAACTTAACACGCAGATATGTATGTATGTGTCTATTCATTTTGCTATGCAGTAAAGACTAATAAAACTTTGTAAAGCAACTATACTCCAATAGAAATTAATTTTTTAAAAGGATAGCTTCTCTAGGTCTCCAAAGACACTTTGATTTTTTTTAAGACTTTTAAAATTGCCTGGGGAAACTTCGGGTAATTTCAGAATTTTAGCTGTCAAGAACATATTCATGCTTCTTTAAGCTTAATCTCCATTCCCAAACCCTCCCTTAAAATTTAGACCCTTTCCTGTCTATTCCACTTGATATTCAGTTAGCAACTCAACCTCTACCTGTCAGATTCTGAACTCATATCGGTTCCCTTAACCTCTTGCTGCCCTGGTATTTCCCCAATATAGTTAGCTAATGTGTTCAATGCATCACCAGAATATGCTGTTTTCTATGCTATTTCTCAGGTCCTTCCCTTCTTATCAATTTTAGTATGATTGCACTAATTGAAATCATCACCAGCTTTCACTGGACCCTTGTTACAGCTTTCTCACTGGTTTCCTTCCCTCTAATTTTCTCTCCATTTAAATTCCTTGTTCATATAGCCATGGGAGAAATGTATCGTAACATAAATCCATCCAGGCAACATTTCTGCTGACACCTCTTCAGGGATTTCCAAAAACTGTAAGATAGGGACCCCAAACTGTATGAAGTCTTGAATAGCATTCCCAAACTAAAAAATGTAGATTTTTTCTTTGAATGCACTTAATATGACTTAATTAATTGTTGAAACAGACACCTTTTGAGAATAAATGAGGGCATTACTAATTCTTGTGTTGGGAATGCAGGTTCAAAAGGTGACAGGACATATGGCCACCCTATTTGCTAGTGTCTAGTTGCTTTCATCATCTTTTGCACAATATGCTGTTTTCTCTTTCTAGAACATCTACTTTCATCTTTCTTCCCTAGATGCCTCTTTCTAAAGACTTTTTGAGATTCACCTCAAACTCCTTATGCCTCTAGTTGTATTCCCTCATTCTCCTGCCCTCAGAGAAGCATTTAATACTTCCTTTGTGTTCCTGTATGAGAAGGCAATGGCACCCCACTCCAGTACTCTTGCCCGGAAGATCCCATGGACCAAGGAGCCCGGTAGGCTGCAGTCCATGGGGTTGCGAAGAGTCAGACATGACTGAGCGACTTCCCTTTCACTTTTCACTTTCATGCATTGGAGAAGGAAATGGCAACCCACTTCAGTGTTCTTGCCTGGAGAATCCCAGGGACGGGGAGCCTGGTGGGCTGCTGTCTATGGGGTCGCACAGAGTCGGACACAACTGAAGCGACTTAGCAGCAGCAGCAGCAGCATGCTGATATAAATCACTTATGGCATTGCTGTGTAATATTGAAATTTGCTTATATGTTTATTTTCCCCCAAATATAGCACATTCCTTAAGGTCAGGAGTATATTTTGTGTTTAGTAAAGGTTTGTTGAAGTGACTACATTTGAACTTTAAATTTATCTGTGTGATCTTGTTCCCAGTACAGGTAAAGGATAAGCTACTGTGTTTTGTTTTTGCAGGAGGAGGGTAATACTAAGCTACCTCCATGTTTTTTAAACCCTCAATTGAATGATCAAGCATAAGCAAAATTATAAGGCAAGGTGAGGAAATATACAAGTATTCAAAAATATGACTTTGTTATTATTGGGAAGAATGCTGTAGTGGAAAAGAGGGTTTGGAGTTCACAAGGTGGGACTTCTGGAGGCCAAGGATGAGAGATTTAAGAGTGCTGTTGTGAATATGGTTGTGAAATGGAACTCTAGAATCTACACTAAATGAGGAAGAAAGTAAATTGGTCTAGCATGTGAGGCTATAAGATGAAAAAAAAATAGGAAAAGAATACAGTGCTGGAAGTGATAGTGGGAAAAGAGTGAAGATCAGAAGGGATGAACAGAAGGAAAAATGAAAGAATTAGAATAGATGAACTTCATCATAAGATGTGATACAGTGACCAGTCAGGGTAGAAGAGGTATCTGTATTTCGGAAGGGTAGAAATGCAATGGAGATATGAAGGAGAGGGTTTTTGTGATAAGGCTTGTAGATGTTTGGTGGTAAATTTCACCAAGAAAGTTAGAAAAAGGGTCCATCCACAGATTGATAAATACTGGACACAAAAAGAATGGTATAAGTAAGTGTGAAGTACTTGCAAAAAGGGAGCCTTCTTGAAGAGTGGAGGTAGGCTAATGGACCGCAAGAAGCAAAAAGAAAAAAGAGGAAACCACTTCTGATAGAAAACACTTTGGAAGGTAGTGTTGTCAGGAGAAAGCTTGATTTCAGTGTGATAAAGAGCAGAGCTGGCTGATTATCTTCAGAAGTGATCAAAGACGGAAGTGGGTTTGCTTACAATATCACAAAGGCTAGAGAAGACCCACAGAAGGCCAGTGGGGAGGTAACTTCATGGTGGAAGATGTGTGGCTGAACTGGGCTGGATAAGCCAGAAAGAACATATTGACAAAAATAGCATCCAGAGATTTCTGCCTTGGCTGGGAGTTGCAGAAAGTTGTCTAAAGGGGATTTGAACACAGGAGTCTGTTAGAGACTAGCTTTTCATGAAAGAAATGTAGAGAACAAATCCATTCATTCTAAGTGAGGCTCCAAGTGATAAATATGGTTTGGGTTCACTGAGTCTTCCTCAGTCACTGAATGGTATTTTTCTGGGCTTGTTGGGAGACTCAGGCTGCTGGTGGGGCTGCTCCAAAGTCCTAACATAGGTGCATAGAGCCTGTTGCTAGACAGTAAGAACTTCCCCCTGGTCTTTTGGAAGATGGAGATTAGGGATAAATAATAGTTTAAAGACTGTCCTGCAATCTTGGTCAAGTTTATTTGCGATAATTAATGAAAGTTATTTTAAAAATTCGCAAAACCTTGAGCTGAAAAGCATCCCAATGAAACAAAAGCTATGGCTAACATTTCAGCTTTCTCTTGATGTTTCACTTTGTAACCACTAACGCAGACCAAGAAAGAAGTTTCAGGTTTTTTGCTTGGTTCACACATCTAGTATTCATGTCAAATGAGGACAGTGACTTTTTCTAACAGATACTCAGCAGTTAAATATGTATTCCAATTCTGGCTAGTATTTGTTTTTGAGATCTGCAATCCATCATTATCCTCACATGGCGTAGCCTCAGAAGCCTGATGGCTGCCCATCTTCTAGAAAGTTCCTTTATCACCTGTCTAACATATTGTGATATCCACCAGTGGAGCACAGACAACTCTGGCAGCTTAGATGTGTTTTCCCTGCTGCTGTTGGTCTGAACTCACTAGGTAGTAACACTCAGAGCGTTCCGTTGTCTGTCACACTGAGCTGCATTGCATTTTCAGTATCATGCTGTGGACTATTAAAGGAAATATTTCTCTAATCTTAATTGGGGTTACAAGGGTCAAAGCTAAGTTTACAGCGCTCATGTTGTTTCTAATCTTATTTCTTTGCCTGTATAGTAAACCATTTCATTTTTCAAGTCTTTATTATAACTGGGGGAAAAAGACCTATTTTGTAATGTGGTCACATGTGATAAGATCACTGTTTTTATGCCCAGATGCATATGTTCCACCTTCTTCCATAATGTTTTATTATTTGGTATGGGGGGACTTCCCTGGTGGTCCTGGTTAAGAATCCACTTTCCAATGCAGGGGACACAGGCTTGGTCCCCAATCTGGGAAGATCCCACATGCTGCAGGGCAACTAATCCTATGCTCCCCAGTGAAGACCCGAAGCTGGGGAAAAAAAAAAAAGCCTGGGTGTGGTGCACATCCTTTTGGGATTGTGTAACTTTATGAATCTAACTTAAACAGTAGTATATTTGTACAAATACAGGGAATCAATCTTCCTGCATATTAGGATGGATCCTAAAACATGTCATACCCAATCTTTCATCACTGGGTTTCTGTTCTAGTAATTTATTTACACACTTAAACATTAAATTATATATTTAAGTCACCAAGACATCTATCATTTGGAGTCTATAACATGAACTGTTTATTAGAAAAAATATTGAATTTTTATAACTGAGTGAGATACTGGTAATTTAAAAGGCAATTTAAATTGAGAATGATAGAAGAGGGGAAATGAGATCTTGTCGTGTTTCAACAACCTTTCATTAATTTTTGAATCTTTACAAAGGATTTTAGCCACTTTTAAAAGAAAAACTTTCTTTTCTCCTCCTAATTGACATTGACTTTTTTAATGTGGTCAGTGGGTAAAGAACCCACCTGCAGAGCAGGAGATGCAGAAGACATGGGTTTGATTCCTGGGTAGGCAAGATCCCCTGGAGAAGGGAATGGCTACCCACTCCAGTATTCTTGCCTGAAAAATTCCATGCAGAGAGGAGCCTGGCAGACCACAGTCCAAAGGGTCACAAAGAGTCAGACATGACTGAGTGCGCATGAACGCACACACACACACACACACACACACACACACACACACAAAATGCATAAACTGCATTTTTTTTGCCAACATGCTTAAAATAAATTACTGAAGTAAAAAAACCATAGTTTGGAAGCAATCTAACAGTAAATTTTAAAAATATTTTATTTATTTAAGTATACATTTATTGTTAAAATGAAATAATCAGCTAAATTAAGAAATAAGGTTTCTTATTTCCTTTTGGGTCTTTATAGATATACATACATTTAATCAAGGATATTGAAAATGTTCTATGTTTTTATTTCATCTTTCCAGAGAAGTATTAAGAAAAATTTGTGAGCTTTACATAATCTAGTTATTAGTTACTATATAAAATGAGAGTATAGAAGTTTGCTAAAAATTTTAAGTAAAATTTGCTTTCAATGTTACATGATTTTCTGGTGTAGTAGTTAATATTGTATCAGTCACTACTGACTAACTTGCTTTCCAAGCAAGTCAAAGATTGATAATGGTGAGCCAGAAGACAATGGTATATTGAGGAAAAAATAATTGTCTAAGAGGATAAGGCAGCTAATATTTGAGAGGTACCTACTATGTGTTACCTGTATTATGTTTGATATCTGATTTGAAGTTCACTTCAGCCTTCTCTCCAGAAGTGACTGTTTATCAGCTGTCATGCTGTTTATTCATCCTCTTTATTCTTTTTTTAATGAGATATTTCAAACACAGAGAAAAGTACAGAAAGCAATACAATATCACATATGTAATCATTGCCCAGAGGAACTAATGTTAACTGTCTCACCATAAGGCAAATTTGTTCCAGAAAAATAGAAATAAATAAAATCTTATAGATACACTTGAAATACCTTGTAGCCCCTTCATGTTCAAGCTGAGGAAAGATCATTTCAGCAGGAGATAAAGTTACTTGTCCAAATTCACTTGGCTGGTATGTACACCCAAGATTGAATTCTTGGTGAAAGGACCCGGGAGCTTGTATGGTTTCCCTCTGTTATTTAGCCCTCAGCCCCAGGAGAGGCATGTTTTGTTGGGCTGCTTTATAGTGGGGAAAATGATTGAACTTTTACTTGCGTCGTAGGAGTCGCCAATTAATTTTGGCACATAGTAATCTATGTTCAACTGTTCAATTATTTTCTGTACCACAGCAAGAGAACAAGATAATTTGCTTTTTTAAATATAAATTTATGTATTTTAATTGGAGGCTAATTACTTTACAATATTGTATTGTTTTTGCCTTTTAATAGTTTCATTTACTTCAGTATAATATTTTTAGTCATTCAGGTGCACAAATGCAGGTATATAATGGGATGTACCAATATGACAAGTGTAGAGTGTAGCAAATAAGCAATACTGCATGTCTAAGTCGTTTACATTCTTACCTGAGCATAATATTATCAGAATAAAATTTGTATAAGAAACTGTTTTGATTGGTTTTAGTTCTTTGCCACATTTGTCATTTATGTCTCCTTCTTTATGGGAGAAGGAAATGGCAACCCACTCCAGTATTCTTGCCTAGAGAATCCTGTGGACAGAGGAGCCTGGGGGGCTGCTGTCCATGGGGTCCCACAGAGTCGGACACAACTGAAGTGACTTAGCATGCATGCATGCACTGGAGAAGGAAATGGCAACTCACTCCAGAATTCTTGCCTGGAGAACCCCAGGGATGGAGGAGCCTGGTGGGCTGCCGTCTATGGGGTCGCACAGAGTCGGACATGACTGAAGCAACTTAGCATGCATGCATGCATTGGAGAAGGAAATGGCAACCCACTCCAGTGTTCTTGCCTGGAGAATCCCAGGGACAGAGGAGCCTGGTGGGCTATCCTCTATGGGGTCACACAGAGTCGGACACGACTGAAGCAACTTAGCATGCATGCATGCATTGGAGAAGGAAAAGGCAACCCACTCCAGTATTCTTGCCTGGAGAACCCCAGGGATGGAGGAGCCTGGTGGGCTGCCGTCTATGGGGTCACACAGTCGGACACGACTGAAGCGACGCAGCAGCAGCAGCAGCAGCATTGTCTATGAAGTGGGGTTCATAATGTCTTTGATGGGACTCCTATAAGCTTGCCTGGAAAATTCTACAGACAGAGGAACCGGGCAGACTACAGTTCATGGAGTCACAAAGAGTTGGACACAACTGAGTATACATGTGTGTACATGTGCGCACACACACACACACACACACACAAACAGCTAAGATGATGTATGTGAAGGCATTTGACAGTGATTGTCATACAAGAATTATTCAGTACTCATTTGTCATTGTCATTTGAAAACAAAGTTCTTTTGCATATGGTGGTGGTGTTGGGAAGGAGCTAATATCATATATTTTAAACTTTTGTTTTATTTAACAAAGTTCAAGTAGCTGCTATTTAAAAAATCATTTGGCAGATAGAGACCTATTTTAACAATTTACTTCATAATTGATTTAGAAAAGAAAAAAATCAATCTGCTTGCTTATAAGGGTATTTCATTTTTGTGGTTTATGAGAATTTGAAGAGATAAGCAAATATTTGAGAAATAGCATTCTTGCTACACTGACAGTAATACCAATTACAATGTTATTGTTACTTTATTAAGGCAGTGCTGTTAAAATAATTTCATTATCTCTAGAGAAATCTAGGGATTTTATTAAACACATACTTTCAAAAAGTTGGAGTCTTGGATAATATTATCATTACTATATATGTAAGAAAACAACTGCATTGGGAAAGAAGTGTTGATAGGTTATTAACATATAAAGCAATAAGGAGAAAACTGAAAATTCCATGATATTATCAAGGCTCCCTTGAGACCTAACCACGAAACAATTCTTTTATTTTAAGATTTCTTTCTCATTAATGAGTCATTTTGAGCTCTTTTTTTATGTGGGCACAAGGAAATGAATAAAAATTCATCCCCATTGCTAAAGTACCCAGAATCTTATTAATGCAAATGCTGGGAGTATTGAAGCAATGAAGAAAAAAATGAATACTGAAACTGCATGGATCTCCTTTCATGAAAATGACAAATATCTCAGTTTCTTATACCGAACAACTCTGTGTTTCCTCAGCAGGGTGCCTTAAGATACGAATTTTAAACATTGTATGTGATTTTCCTTAGAAATACGGAAGTCTGAAAAGAAAAGTAATTCCATTTATCAACTTAAGTTGCATTTAATTAAAGAATAGCTCTGACATCAAGAGAAAGGCTAATTAATATTTTCTAGAGGCTTTTGCTTTTGTAAGATACAAAAGAGCTGAAGTTCATGTAAGCCTCAGAAGGAGGATGGCATTGCAAAGTGAGGAGTAGCAACAGTTCTTATTAATATTAAAGAAATTGGCTTGGACTGGAAAACAGCCCAAAGCTTATTTACCACAGAAGTTTGGTTTTTTCTCCTTGTTTGACTCATCTCATTGGAAAGCACAGATGTTCCCTACATCTGTCTCTCTCCCACTCACCCTTAAATTTTACTTACCAGCTGAACCATCCATCTCAATACACTCAAAAAATTTTTATCATGCTAATAATTCAACTGTGTTTGCATGCATACAAATTTCCTAAAACCATAGATCTTCCAACCAACACTTTGAAAGCTCTCTGAAGACTCCTCAGAAAACAAAAATGGTTATCCTGATGGTTATATTTCATTTAAAAGTTTGTTGTTTGCCGAGTATTTACCTAGTTTTTTTTTCTTTAAATTGAATTGTAGTTGCTATACAATGTTGTGTTAGTTTCTACTGTACAACAAAGTGAATCAGCTATATGTGTATGTATATCCCCTCCCTCTTGGACCTCCATCCCATCCCCCACCCTAGCCCACCCATCCTTGGCATTAAGTATCTGTTTGCTAAGCAGTGTGCAGAACATACACTAATACCATCATTACCAATTTTATTAAAGAATCATGAAGCATAGCAAAGCAAAAAAGAGGTATTCCTGGTAATGGTATTTCAAATGTGTATTTAAATAGCTTATCTACTCTCAGTTCAGTTCTGATATATTAAAAGCTGTATTCCAAATTTTACAAGATGCACATCTCTTTGCTGTTTTTTTTTTTTTCCTCCGTCCTCAGCTTGCACCAGCTGAATAGCTCAAATTATTTGCTGCTGGTAAAGCATGAAAATGTGAGATAAAAGAGGAAATGAAAGTTAAAGACTGAATGGCCTACAGGCCTTAAAAATTGTAACACTTTTGTATTTATTATATTTATTTTGCTTCAACTGTTAAACTCTCTTGCTGATGTCATAAGATCTTTCTGGATTGTGTCCCTGCTTAATGATGATCTGGTTAAAACCTGAGAGAACACAGGGGCACCTGGAATCAAGCCCAAGTAATTAACTCAAGAATCCTTCCTGCAGAAGGGCAGGGACAGTATGCAGTGGAAGAGTGATGCTCACGGTGGTTACCACTTTGTGTGTCTGATGGAGAGAAGAGAGGAGGGGGAGGGGGAGGGCAGAAGGTGCCATCAGTCAGTCAGTTCAGTTGCTCAGTCATGTCTGACTCTTTGCGACCCCATGGACTGCAGCATGCCAGGTTTCCCTATGCATCACCAATTCCTGGAGCCTACTCCAACTCATGTCCATTGAGTTGGTGATGCCATCCAACCATCTCATCCTCTGTCATCCCCTTCTCCTCCTGCCTTCAATCTTTCCCAGCCATCAGGGTCTTTTCAAATGAGTCAGTTCTTCACATCAGGTGACCAAAATATTGGAGTTTCAGCTTCAGCACCAGTCCTTCCAATGAATATTCAGGACTGATATCCTTTAGGGTAGACTGGTTGGATCTCCTTGCAGTCCAAGGGACTCTCAAGAGTCCTCTCCAGCACCACAGTTCAAAAGTATCAATTCTTCGGTGCTCAGCTTTCTTTATAGTCCAACTCTCACATCCGTAACATGACTGCTGGAAAAAACCATAGCTTTGACTGGACAGATCTTCGTTGGCAAAGTAATGTCTCTGCTTTTTAATATGCTGTCTAGAAAGTGCTGTGGTAGTTCTCTAAAGGAAGTCTCGATAGGGTCCCTTCTGTCTCCCGAATCTTAGCTTTCTGTATACCAGCGCCAAACAGATGCAGTCAGAGCCAAGGAGGAGAAGGGAAGAGTGGCTTTATCACTGTGCCAGGCAAATGGGATGTGACAAGGCTCAGAAGAGGAATGGTTTTGTATTCTTTTTTGGAAAGTTTCAAAAGGGTGGGGTTGCTGACCAGGTTAGAGTCTGTGCAGGCTCTCTGTGGTCTGGTCTCCGACTTTTGATGATCCTCTCTGGTCCCTTTAATCTTGCCTCAGGGGACTGCTTCTCATTTTATTAGCAACTCTTCTGCCCTTTGGAACTCAAGAGAAGGTCATGAAGGCTGGAGTCTTGGCGTACAAAAAAAACTGGGGACAAAAAGACCTCCATGCCCAGGGAGCCTGTTAGGCATTGCTTCCTTACCAGCCCCTGTACTCCATGCTGTTGTATAGAGCAGAGGACCTGGGAGGAAATTTCTGTTTGTCACTTGCAGAATCTCCTTGACTTTACAGTGCTAGGAGGCAGATTTTTCTCTTCTTAAATTGTGCAACTCAGAAGGTTTTACTTGTTCAGTGGTTGCTTTAAAGCGTAGAGTCAAGTTCATAGCCAAGGTAGATTTACTTATGATTGGCCTTTTGGGTATTAGCCTCAATTGGGTTTAGATAATTCTTGGGTTGGGAATGAAAACAGAAAGACATATAAACTGTTTTTGTAAAATAAATTATATTTATAAAGTTAGGTTCTCAATGTGGGGAGCAGACATTTTGTTATTTGTTTTATTTTCCACTACAAGTATGTCAAGTATTGACTTACAATAAATGTTTAATAATAACCTAGTATTTTTAGGCAAGTGGCCAAGACATTGAATGTTTAATTCTTAAAATGTATATAGATCATTTCTTTTATGTGCTTTCTATGCTCCAAAAATGAAGCTATACTTTCTTAATGTATTTATTATATAATATGTATATATACATATATATATGCACTTACTAATGGCCAAGAACATGGATATTTTAACCCAACTATATGATTCAGTCTTCTGCTTCACTGTGTGCAAGCTATGTGACACTGAGCAAGTCGCATGACAGATATCAGCCTGGATAATAATAATAATGTACGTGTGCTTAGCTGCTCAGTCGTGTCCGACTCTTTTAGACCCCACGGACTGTAGCCCGCCAGGTGCCTTTGTCCTTGGGGATTTCTCCAGGCAAGAATACTGGAGTGGGTTGCCATGCCCTCCTGCAGGGGATTTTCCCAACTAAGGGGTCGAACCCAGGTCTCTCGCATTGAGGCAAATTATTTACCGTCTGAGCCACCAGGGAAGCCCAAGAATACCAGGGTGGGTAGCCTATCCCTCGTCCAGGGGATCTTCCCAACCCAGGAGTTGAACTGGGGTCTCCTGCATTGCAGGCGGATTCTTTACCAGCTGAGCTGGGAATGTACCTATAGAGGTAACTTTTAACAGGGTGCCAGAAGCAACTTAGCAGCAACAGCAGCAGCAGTTGTCTTTACTTTAGATCAAGCTATTTTATATCCTGATAGTGACCCTGATTGAAAGGAATAGTAAAGTGTTGATCATTTTCTACAGGCTTGCTGTTGGGTGGTGAAAGGCATTCAAAAGAAGCTTAAATTCTGTACTTCAAGTAGCTTTGATGGTATTTAGATGACAGCCTGTTTTAAAGAGAATTGGTTTCTCACAGAACCCAGGAGAATCAAGCAGCTGGCAGAGCCTGTTATCTGAATTTCATCTAAATTGACGTCAGGGAGCTGGGAATGCCTGAGGCAATCCTGCACTCCTCTTTGTGCACTATTTTGACAATAGTGAGAATGTCTGAGTGCTCATCATTCTCTGACCGTGTTGGCTTTGATTTTATGCAAAAAAAAAAAAAAGAGAGAGCATTTAGAAACTTTGCCATCTTACTTTTCAATGAAGGAACTTTTTTTTTCCTAGAAAAAACTGTTCTGCAGTAAGATTGTATAGAGGGATACAATAAAAATATGTACCTATATAATGTAAAAATTGTTGCTCTTCAGCCACTAAGTCCTATCCGTCTCTTTGCCACCCCATGAACTGCAGCACACCAGCCTCCTCTGTCCTCTGCTATCTCCTGGAGTTTGCTCATTTCATGTCCCTTGTGTCTGTGATGCTATCTGATCATCTCGCCCCCTGCCACCCGCTTCTCCCTTTCCTTCAGTCTTTCCCAGCATTGTTGTTTTCAGTCGCTAAGTCATGTTCAACTCTTTGCGACCCCATGGACAGTAAGACACCAGGCTTCTCTACCCATGGGAATCTCCAGGAAAGAAAACTGAAGTGGGTAGCCATTCCCTTCTCCAGGGGCTCTCCCCAACCCAGGGATCAAACCTGGGTCTCCTGCGTTGCAGGCTCATTTTTTATCATCTGACTGACCAGAGAGGTCCACAGTATGAAAATATGTAACTGCAAAGTTTGATAGAAGCCTTGCTTTGGGACATCATTCTTGGAAGAGGTAGTTTTGTAAAACTTTATTGGG
Organism: Capricornis sumatraensis; assembly: GCF_032405125.1. Classification (NCBI taxonomy): domain Eukaryota; kingdom Metazoa; phylum Chordata; class Mammalia; order Artiodactyla; family Bovidae; genus Capricornis; species Capricornis sumatraensis. The sequence goes on from NC_091086.1 coordinate 26,692,568, forward strand.
AGAAACTTAAAAAAAAAAAATTAACCCAGACTTTTATGTCCAAGTATAAATGCTAATTTCCTGGGTCTATCTTTTTTAAAAAACTCGCAGAGTGGGTATATAAGCAGGGCCAGATGTCTCTGTCTTAATTATTCATGCTCTTTGATAAATAACAATGACATGCAGTCAAAATAAAGTCCAGATGGGTGACACATTGTACAAATCATTGGATGCAATGGCCATCCCTAGTTTCCTAAATACTAATAGATAATACAGACCATCTTTTTATTTATTTGTCAATCAAATGACAAGTAATTACTGAATTTTCTATGAAATAAGCACTGGGCTGATTCAACATCACAGTAATCCAACTCTGTGCCCCAACCACTGATGCCAAAGAGTCTGAAGCTGACTGGTTCTGTGATGATGTACAATACTTTCTAGAACTACCATCAAAAAAGATGACCTTTTCATCGTAGGGAATTATAATGCAAAGTAGCGAGTCCAGAGATGCCCAGAATAACAGGCAAGTTTGTCCTTGAAGTACAAAATGGGCAAAAGCTAACAGTTTTGTCAAGAGAACATGCTGATAATAGCAAGCACGCTTTCCAACAACCCAAGAGATGACTCTACACACGGACATCACTAGATGGTCAGTACCAAAATTAGATTGATTATATTCTTTGTAGCTAAAGATGGAGAAGTTCTAGACAGTAAGCAAAATAAGATGTGGATTTGACTGTAACTCAGATCATAAGGTCCTTATTGCAAAATTCAGACTTAAACTGAAGAAAGTAGAGAAAACCACTAAGCCACTCAGGTATGCCCTAAATCAATACAGTGGAGGTGACAAATAGATTCAGGGGATTAGATCTGGTAGACAGGGTGCCCTAAGAACTATGGATAGAAGTTTGTAACATTGTACATGAGGCAGTGACCAAAACCGTCCCAAAGAAAAAGAAATGCAAGAAGGCAAAGTGGTTGTCTGAGGAGGCTTTACAAATAGCAGAGGAAAGAAGAGAAGCCAAAGGCAAGAGAGAAAGGGAAAGATACATTCAACTGAATGCAGAGTTCCAGAGAATAACAAGGAGAGATAAGTAGCCTTCTAAACAAGCAATGCCAATAAAGAGAGGAAAACAAAAGAGTGAGAAGGACTAGAGATCTCTTCAAGAAGATTGGAGAGATCATGGGAGCATTTCATGCAATCGTGGGCACAATAAAGAACAGAAATGGTTAGGTCTGAACAAAAGCAGAAGAGATTAAGAGGGATGACAAGGATCACATTGAATCTGTAGATTGCATTTGATAGTATAGCCATTTTCACAGTATTGATTCTTCCTACCCAGGCACATGGAATATCTCTCCATCTATTTATGTTGTCTTTGACTTCTTTCATCAGTGTCATAATTTTCTGTGTAGTACTTTTGTATCCTTAGGTAAGCTTATTCCTAGATATTTAATTCTTTTTGTTGCAATGGTGAATGGGATTGATTCCTTAATTTCTCTTTCTGATTTTTCATTGTTAGTCTATAGAAATGCAAGTGACTTTTGTGTATTTGAAACTTACATTACCATATGTAAAATAGATAGCCAACAGGAGTTTGCTGTATGGCTCAGGAAACTCAAACAAGGGGCTCTGTATCAACCTAGAGGTGGGGGATGGTGGGGAGGAGGATGGAAGGGAAGTTCAAAAGGGAGGGGATATATGTATACCTGTGGCTGATTCATGTTGAGGTTTGAGAGAAAACAACAAAATTCTGTAAAGCAATTATCCTTTAATTAAAAAAATAAAAAGAAAGGCTATACACACACACACACAATAAAGTGGTGACAAGAATACACAGAACTATACAAAAAGGTCCTAACAACCTAGATAACCATGATGGCGTGGTCATTCATCTAGAGCGAGACATCCTGGAGTGTGAAGTCAAGTGGGCCTTAGGAAATATTACTACAAACTAGTAGAGGTGATGGAATTCCAGTTGAGCTATTTCATATCCTAAAAGATACGATGCTGTTAAAGTGTTTCACTCAATGTGTCAGCATATTTGGAAAACTCAGCAGTGGCCAAAGGACTGGAAAAGGTCAGTTTTCATTCTAATCCCAAAGAAGGGCAATGCCAAAGAATGCTCAGATTACTGTACAGTTGTGCTCATTTCACATGCTAGCAAGTTTATATTCAAAATTCTTCAAGCTAGGCTTTAGCAGTATGTAAACCGAGAACTTCTAGATGTACAAGCTGAGTTTGGAAGAGGCAGAGGAACTAATGATCAAACTGCCAATATGTGTTGGATCATGAAGAAAGTACAGGAATTCCAGAAAAAGGTCTAATTCTGACTACACTAAAGCCTTTGACTGTGTGGATCACAACAAACTAGAAAATTCTTAAAGTGATAGGAGTACCAGTCTACCTTACCTGGCTCCTGAGAAATCTATATACGGATCAAGAAGCAACAGTTAGAACCGAACATGGAACAAATGACTGATTCCAAATTGGAGAAGTAGGACAAAGCTGTCTGTTGTCATCCTGCTTATTTAACTTATATGCAGAGTACATCATGGACACCATGCAAAATGCTGGTCAAGATGAATCACAAGCTGGAATCAAGATTGCCAAGGAGACATATTAACACCCTCAGATATTCAGATGATACCACCCAAATGGCTGAAAGTGAAGAGGAATTGAAGAATCTCATGATGAGAGTGAAAGAGGAGCGTGAAAAAGCTGGCTTGAAAATCAGCATGAAAAAAACTAAGATCATGACATCCCGTCCCATCACTTCATGGCAAATAGAAGGGGGAAAAGTGGAAGTAATGACAGGCTTTATTTTCTTGGGCTCCAAAACTACTGCAAACATTGTCTGCAGCCACAAAATTAAAAGACAGTTGCTCCTTGGAAGGAAAGCCATGACAAATCTAGACAGCATATTAAAAAGCAGAACCATCATTCTGCCGCTAAAGGTTCCTATAGTCAAAGCTACCATCCAGTAGTAATGTATGGATGTGATAGTTGAACCATAAAGAAGGCTGAGCACTGAAGAATTGATGCTTTCAAATTGTGGTGCTGGAGAAAACTCTTGAGAGTCCCTTGGATTGCAAGGAGATCAAACTAGTCAATCTTGAAAGAAATCAACTTGAACATTTGTTGAAAAGACTGATGCTGAAACTGAAGTGTCAATACTTTGTCTACCTGATTCGAAAAGCCAGCTGATTGGAAAAGACCCTGATGCTGAGAAAGATTGATGGCAAAAGAAGAAGGAGTCAGAAAAGTATGACATGGTTAGATGGCATCATGACTCAATGAACATGAATTTAAGCAAACTCCGGGAGATGGTGGAGTACAGAGGAGCATGGCATGCTATAATTTGTGAGGTTGGACACGACTTAGTGACTGAACAGCAAAGGGACTATTAGGCGGATTATAAATACACAGTTATTACCATAATATCATTTGCTTTTATTTCTATTTTCCTCAGGCTCCAGCTTCCCTAGGAGACTCAGGTTTCTTAGAATTTTTTTCAAGGGTGCTTGAACACCAGAGCTGAGTTTGCCATGGTGGTTGCTTAACTAACTGGTTTACCAGTTTCAGTCTCATGCATCATGATGGATATTACTGGTTGTCAAGGAGTGGTTGATGAGTCATAGAATCATAAAACTTCACACTTTTCAACGAAATTCAGAGCTGACTCAAGTTATGTTTTATAGAAGAGATAATGTGAAACAAACGGCCAAGTGATTTTGGCAGAGCCAGACAACTAGTTAGAAAACTGAGACTTAAACTATAGGCAGCTAACTTGTGATCTGATGTTCTTTCTAGTGTAACTGAATCACGGAAATGTATGGGATTAAAAGTGCCATCATGGGAAAGACGGTACAGTCCGTGGGTTTGCTCCTGACATTGACTAAGGATGGGGTGAAGGTAGAGCCACAAAACATCTGTGTGCCTACTGTGTTTATTTGTTCTAGAACATTAATGGAGGTGTGGAAAGTAAGAAAATTGTACCCGACTCCACAAAGCCCTAGTGGAGGCTATGACTAGTCTAGGACTCCCTCAGTTCAGTTCAGTCGCTCAGTCGTGTCTGACTCTTTGAGACCCCATGGACTGCAGCATGCCAGGCCTCCCTGTCCATCACCAACTCCCAGAGTTTACCCAAACTCATGTACATCGAGTCAGTGATGCCATCCAACCATCTCATCTTCTGTCATCCCCTTCTCCTCCTGCCCCCAATCCCTCCCAGCATCAGGGTCTTTTCCAATGAGTCAACTCTTTGCACGAGGTGGCCAAAGTATTGGAGTTTCAGCTTCAGAATCAGTCCTTCCAATGAATATTCAGGACTGATCTCCTTTAGGATGGACTGGTTGGATCTCCTTGCAGTCCAAGGGACTCTCAAGAGTCTTCTCCAACACCCCAGTTCAAAAGCATCAATTCTTCAGCACTCAGCTTTCTTTATAGTCCAACTCTCAGATCCATACATGACTACTGGAAAAACCATAGCCTTGACTAGACTTTCTCAAAGTACAGAACATCATAATTACAGAGTCTTGAATGACAGGGAAATCATTTTCTTAGGTATGATATTTGCAGAGCCGGTGTGGAAAATAAAGATATGCTAGTGGTTGGCTTTAGGCAACCACAGTCCAATACATGTTGGGCATGCAAACACAAGCATTATTCATCAGATACTAAGTTGCCAGTTATTACTGGTATTAATTTAAATCCACTTACCATGGAGCTTACAGATGTGAAGCCCCAAGAGAACCACAGCTTGTGTTGCCTTCCCAGTGAAATTCCCCAGAGATGTCTTACTTTATTGGGCTTCTCTGCAGTTAATGGTGTTGGGAAGAAGTGCAGAACCAGGGCAGACAACATAGCAGTGAGTCAGGGTTATCCCACTAGACAGAGGTGCGCAAGTGAAAACCAGCTGTCCCTGTTTGCAACTCCCAATACATTGTGTCCTTTCTGTTAAAATGCTTTTATGTTGTCCCTCAAGCAAAAACCATATTACTCTTTGCTATGATGGTTCATTTTCAGAGTTTATACTGCTGATAAACAGTGGGCTGATGTTTGCCCATCTAGTTAATGATCATTAACATTAGCCTTAATAAGGAAGAAAAGGGCATGGTTCTTTCTAGCAAAGAACCAGTCTTAGAAGTAAAAGGAGGTGCAGGTGTGTTGCTAAAAACCAAGATGCATCTGGAACCCAGTGTGGGTGGAGGCCACTGTTGCCAGGCAACCAGCCTTACTAGTTCTTACATGCAGGTGAGCTTTATGTGAATTCATTTCAGCATTATCCAAAACGCTCTTCTCAGCACCATCTCTAGACCCTATTTGAAATGAGCTTTTCAAAACAAAGGGGCCAAGATGCTAACCCTATCAGCAACCCTGGAAGAAATCTGCTGGTATCTTATCTCAGAAAATGGGGGAAAAATAAAATTTTATAGAGTATTGGTTTGCCTACTCTAGGCAAACCCTTAGAAATAGGAGAATAATCTCAACAGGGGAATAAACTCAAGTTTATACATGTGAGATGCTCACATATTTTCTTTTAAAAAATTTAAAAAAATATTTCCAAGTATATATATTCCTGTGTAAAATGATGATTGAGTTCATTTGGGATATAAGAAAGTGTGGGGTTTTATTAGCAATAGACATAACAAGGTGATTGTGACTAGAAAGTCTTCTTTGCTGATGACTATTGAACAAGAGTGAATTTGCCCCGTGATGATGATGATTTATATACATTTCTAAAACCAGTCTTTCTTGCCTAGGGCATTGCAGTAACTTCTGTGGATCTGTTTTTTAAAACAAAGCAAGAGAGAATCACTTTTTTTTTTCCCCTCTCCTTTCTTTGTCTTATTTTGATACTTTTAATGAAAAATCTTGAATTTCCAAGAGCATAATCTCTTATTACTATAGGAATGATTTTGTCTCAATATATTTGAAGTGGCATTGCAAAATGGTCTCCTGTAGAGATTATCACTGTAACAGAGGTCATTTTAAAGACAGTATTTTAAAGAATAATGCCGAAATAACAGGCCCCTGTTTCTGCCCTTGACACTTACTCCCTAGAAAGAAGAGGCCAGAAGACAGTGGTTGAACCAGCATCTTTCAATAAACACATCATCACTCGATTAACTAAAGTAATTTTCCAAAATTAGTTTTTAAATATATAATTAAAAATCACAAATTTGAAAAGTAATATGTGGGGAGTTCACTGGCAGTCCAGTGGTTTAGACTTGGCCTTCCAATGCAAGCAGGTGCAAGTTCAGTCCCTGGTTGGGGAGCTACTAATCCAAATCCAACTCTACATGTCTCAGGACCAAAAATAAATAAATAAAAATAACATAAAACAGAAGAAGTATTGTCACAAATTCAATAAAGACTTTAAAAAAGGTCCTAATTTAAAAAAAAAAAAAAACCTTTAATGAGAAGACAGGTTACACTATAATGTTGTGGAATACAAGATGCTTCTAATAAGTCTAACCACAAAGGAATGAATGTCTGTTATGTGTTAGCTGACAGCCTAGACAGAATATGAGTATTAAGGGAATGTTGGAGACTAGAGGTTTACTCTTTTGAGTCTAATGCATGAACTTAAAGTGTGAGAGTTGAAAACTTTTTTGGGGTGTGTATCTTTCATTTTTCCTAAAAAAGTATGGTTTATATGCGCAATGAATATAAAGAGAAAATCGTGCCTGTAAGCTGAGGGCTGGTTTCAACATGATTAACAGTTGACAGTGGTGGGAACACCACAGTAACCAAAAGGCTTTTTTGCTTCCCCCTAAAATCAAATCATGAAATCTTAATGTTGGGAGGGACCATGGAAGCATTCTGGTTGAGGAGTTTTCAAACCGTGTCCTGGGGACAGCTTTTCCCCACCACCACTGAGAGTACCTACACAGCAGAAGAGAGGAGCCAGGAGTTTTTGGAGATTTCCAAATGGAGGATTCACAGGCCTAATTCAATTCCCATTTTAGAAATGAGGCAGGTGTGTCCTCCAGAGGGGAAGATGTATTCAAACACACAGCCAGTTGGTGCCAGTCCCAGACTAGACTTCCTGAATCACATTTGTGTGTTTATGTGTTTTGTTTTTGGTTATTTTTTCTACATTGTGCATGCATGCTAAGTCGCTTCATCGTGTCTGACTCTTTGTGACCCAATGGCCTGTAGTCTACCAGACTTCTCTGTCCATGGAATTCTCCAGGAAGAATACTGGAGAGGGTTGCCATGCCCTCCTCCAGCTATTTTATCTTACTTCTCCATTTATCAGAAACTATAATTGCCATGCTGAATATGTAGGATTCATGGAGCACAGGCAGAATGCATTTGTCTTTCTCTCCACTGCCCTTAAAACCCAATGAAGAGGTGAAATTCAGAGTGCCTGCAATTCTCCCAACATAAATCCTCTTGAACGTTCTGTCTTTCCTTTCTCACTCCTCCTGGTCTCTTTTAAAAGCTAGATGTTGGATGTCAGCTGGGTCAGAAAAGCAGCACCTTTATAAATCCCACAAGATGGTCTAGCTGTTTCAGAGTATGGGATTATTTGCCTTTTATTGTATTACCTTTGGCCTTCCTAGGTCCTAGGGTGAAATGAGAGGAAGAGCCACGAACATCTTGGTACACAAGCAGTTGCTGAGTTCAGGCACACCATGTGCAGAGGGCTGCCTGGTTGCTCTGTAGACACTAAAGCCTCTAGGCCTTGACTTTAAATCCATTTCAAGGAAAGAGAATAACAGATTATTATAGTCAGGACAATTTGCTTATAAGAAACTGGACTCCATAATGGTAGGGGCCACAGTGCCATGTTGATTGTTATGGCCTGTCTGGCACCTGGTAGGTACTCATTTAGTGGATGACTGAACAGAAACTGCTTCAAATTCAGTTCAGTTCAGTTCAGTCGCTCAGTTGTGTCCGACTTTTTGCGACCCGTGGACTGCAGCACACGAGGCTTGCCTGTCCATCACCAACTCCCAAAGCTTGATCAAACTCATGTCCATCGAGTCAGTGATGCCATCCAGCTACTTATTCTGTTGTCCCCTTCTCCTCCTGCCTTCAATCTTTCCTAGCACCAGGGTCTTTTCTAATGAGTCAGTTCTTCCCATCAGGAGGCTAAATTATTGGAGTTTCAGCATGAGTCCTTCCAATGAATATTCAGGATTGATCTCCTTTAGGATGGACTGGTTGGATCTCCTTGCAGTCCAAGAGACTCTCAAGAGTCTTCTCCAACACCCCAGTTCAAAAGCATCAGTTCTTCAGTGCTCAGCTTTCATTATAGTCCAACTCTCACATCCATACATGACTACTGGAAAATCCATAGCTTTGACTAGACCGACGTTTGTTGACAGAGTAATGTCTCTGCTTTTTAACATGCTGTCTAAGTTGGTCATAGTTTTCTCCCAAGGAGCAAGCATCCTGTAAATTAAAAGCTGCAGTCATCATCTGCAGTGATATTGGAGCCCCCAAAATAAAGTCTCTCACTGTTTCCATTGTTTCCCCATCTATTTTCCATGAAGTGATGGGACTTGATGCCATGATCTTAGTTTTCACTCTCCTATTTCATCAGTCAGTTCAGTTCAGTTGCTCAGTTGTGTCCGACTCTTTGAGACCCCATGAACAGCAGCACGCCAGGCCTCCCTGTCCATCACCAACTCCTGGAATCCACCCAAACCCATGTCCATTGAGTCGATGATGCTCAGCCTCTGTCATCCCCTTTTCCTCCTGCCCTCAATCCTTCCCAGAATCAGGGTCTTTTCCAATGAGTCAGCTCTTCGCATGAGGTGGCCAAAGTATTGGAGTTTCAGCTTCAGCATCAGTCCCTCCAATGAACACCCAGGACTGATGTGCTTTAGGATGGACTGGTTGGCTCTCCTTGCAGTCCAAGGGACTCTCAAGAGTCTTCTCCAAAACCACAGTTCAAAAGCATCAGTTCTTCAGCACTCAGCTTTTCTTATAGTCCAATTCTCACATCAATACATGACCACTGGAAAAACCATAGCCTTGACTAGATGGATCTTTGTTGGCAAAGTAATGTCACTGCTTTTTAATATGCTATCTAGGTTGGTCATAACTTTCCTTCCAAGGAGTAAGCGTCTTTTAATTTCATGGCTGCAATCACCATCTGCAGTGATTTTGGAGCCCAGAAAAATAAAGTCAGCCATTGTTTCCACTGTTTCCCCATCTATCTGCCATGAAGTGATGGGATTGAATGCCATGATCTTAGTTTTCTGAATATTGAGCTTTAAGCCAACTTTTTCACTCTCCACTTTCGCTTTCATCAAGAGGCCTTTTAGTTCTCCTTCACTTTGTGCCATAAGGGTGGTGTCATCTGCATATCTGAGGTTATTCATATTTCTCCTGGCTATTTGATTCCCGCTTATACCTCCTCCAGCCCAGCATTTCTCATGATGTACTCTGCATAGAAGTTAAATAAGCGGGGCGACAATATACAGCCTTGGCATACTCCTTTTCCTATTTGGAACCAGTCTGTTGTTCCATGTCCAGTTCTAACTGTTGCCTCCTGACCTGCATACAGGTTTCTCAAGAGGCAGGTCAGGTGGTCTGGTATTCCCATCTCTTTCAGAATTTTCCACAGTTTATTGTGATCCACACAGTCAAAGGCTTTGGCATAGTCAATAAAGCAGAAATAGATGTTTTTCTAGAACTCTCTTGCTTTTTCGATGATCCAGCGGATGTTAGCATTTTGATCTCTGGTTCCTCTGCCTTTTCGAAAACCAGCTTTTTAACTGTTGCTTCCTGACCTGCATACAGATTTCTCAAGAGGCAGGTCAGGTGGTCTGGTATTCCCATCTCTTTAAGAATTTTCCACAGTTTATTGTGATCCATACAGTCAAAGGCTTTGGCATAGTCAATAAAGCAGAAGCAGATGTTTTTCTGGAACTCTCATGCTTTTTCAATAATCCAACAGGTGTTGGCAATTTGATCTCTGGTTCCTCTGCCTTTTCTAAATCCAGCTTGAACTTCTGGAAATTCACTGTTCACGTACTGTTGATGCTGGCTTGGAGAATTTTGAGCATTAGTTTGCTAGCGTGTGAGATGAGTGCGATTGTATTGTAGTTTGAGCATTCCTTGGCTTTGCCTTTCTTTGGGATTGGAATGAAAACTGACCTTTTCCAGTCCTGTGGCCACTGCTGAGTTTTCCAAATTTGCTGGCATTTGAGTGCAGCACTTTCATAGCATCATCTTTTAGGATTTGAAATAGCTCAACTGGAATTCCATCATCTCCACTAGCTTTGTTTGTAGTGATGCTTCCTAAGGCCCACTTGACTTCTCATTCCAGGATATCTGGCTCTAGGTGAGTGTTCACACCATCGTGATTATCTGTGTTGTGAAGATCTTTTTTTGTATAGTTCTTCTGTGTATTTTTGCCACCTCTTCTTAATATCTCTGCTTCTGTTAGGTCCATACCATTTCTGTCCTTTATTGTGCCCATCTTTGCATGAAATATTCTCTTGGTATCTCTAATTTTCTTGAAGAGATCTCTAGTCTTTTCCATTCTATTGTTTTCTTCTATTTCTTTGCACTGATCATGAGGAAGGCTTTCTCTTCTCCCCTTGCTATACTTTGGAACTCTGCATATTCAAATGGGTATATCTTTCCTTTTTTCCTTTGCCTTTTGCTTCTCTTCTTTTCACAGCTATTTGTAAGGCCTCCTCAGACAACCATTTTGACTTTTTGTATTTCTTTTCTTGCTGATGGTCTTGATCCCTGCCTCCTGTACAATGTCACAAACCTCCATCCATAGTTCTTCAGGCACTTTGTCTATCAGATCTAATCCCTTGACTCTATTTGTCACTGCCACTATATAATCATAAGCAATTTGATTTAAGTCACACCTGAATGGTCTAGTGGTTTTCCTTACTTTCTTCAATATAAATGTGAATTTGGCAAAAGGAGTTCATGATCTGAGCCACAGTCAGCTTCCGGTCTTGTTTTTGCTGACTGTATAGAGCTTCTCCATCTTTGGCTGCAAAGAATATAATCAGTCTGATTTTGATATTGAGCATCTGGTGATGTCCACATGTAGAGTCTTCTCTTGTGTTGATGGAAGTGGGTGTTTGCTATGACCAGTGTGTTCCCTTGGCAAAGCTCTATTAGCCTTTGCCCCACTTCATGTGACCTGGGGCCAAACTATGGTGGAGGTAATGAAGATAATGGTGACCTCTTTCAAAAGATTCCATGCATGCACTGCTGCACTCAGTGCCCCCAACCCTGCAGCAGGCCACCACTGACCCACGCCTCTACTGGAGGCTCCTGGACACTCAGCCAAGTCTGGGTCAGTCTCTTGTGGGGTCACTGCTCCTTTCTCCTGGGTCCTGGTGCACACAACATTCTGTTTGTGCCCTCTAAGAGTCTATTTCCCCAGTCCTGTGTAAGTTCTAGTAGTTGCCTAAGGTTATTGTGGTGTGGGTCTTCCAACCCTAGCAGTGCTTAAGAATCACCAGTGGCATATTAAAAATATGTTGATGTACAGGCCAGTTGAATCAGAATCTCTCGGCACACGGCCTAATCATCAGAATTTTTAGGAAGCTCTCAAGGTGATTCTTCTATGCCACTAAGTTTCAAATCGTTGCAGAAAACTGTCAGTCCATATTTTTGTCTTATGCATTGAATACTTCTGTCATTTTAACAGTTCTTTTTATGTGATATTTTATGAGATATTTCATGTGCATCATCCAAGAGCAGTAGATGTTACAAAATTAATGAGGTTAGACTGAATAAGAAGTTATAGTGTGGAATGTGTTAGTTGCACAGTCATGTTCTGTTCTTTGCAACCCCATGGACTGTAGGCCACCAGGCTGCTCTATCCATTGAATTCATGGACACTCTGTTCAACCGAGTCAGTAGCCATTCCCTTCTCAACCTAGGGGAATCTTCCCAACCCAGGGACTGAACTCAGGTCTCCTACGTTGCAGGAGATTCTTTACTGCCTGAGTCTCCAAAGAAGCCCCGAGTAAACAATTATACACATCATTAAACTATATATTTTAAGATGCTTACTACTAAAGTATTATAGCTATAATTTTTTATTAAAGATGTTATAAAGAACTCATTGACAGGATCAGATTATATGTTAAGTACCACTTTGCTAGTTGAGTATGATGTAGGAGAAATGAATTAATTAAATCCAATGGATATTTTTAAATATATTTATTCAAATAATACCCTTAAATGATCCTCAGATATTTCATTTTTATCTTTCTTTTTATTTTTATCTTTCAAAATCAAAAATGCACTCTGTGATTTTGTTGTGAATTTTAATTTAAATTTTTATAAACACACATACACTCTGTAGGTTTTAATCTCTGTGGTATATAATGATTTAATTGTTTTCTACAATGTCTCAAACGTTCAGTAAACTTAGAGTTTTAAAAGTATTAAAACGTAGAGATTTTTTTGTACCCAGTTTTTAAAAAAAGATAAAAGGATTTGTAGTTAGACTATCCATTTTCACATTTTAACAGAAGTTCTTAAAAACAAGTTGTTCTTTTAGGTAATTTCAACATTTCTTCTGCAGTCTTACTGCTAAATTTAGTTTAAATGCTTTTAATCTATCATTGTCATCATTTCTAATTAGTATTTACTAATGCCTAAAAAAGAATGATAGTCTTGTATGACAACTTATAAATGTTTTCAGCTAAATCTGGTATTTTTAAATTTTCTAAGACTTTGGTACTTGAACCTAACCAAATCTATTTGTTTTCCTCTCATTAAATTATATACAGTTTTAGCTATTGCTGGTTTTCTAATCGAATAAGTATATGTATTTCTTCCTTAATATCTTTATAAAATGAATAGCCTATTTTTCTTTTACTTTTAAAAATAAAACATTGAATAATATGAACTCTATTTATATAATTATGAGAATAAAATAAATTTAGTAGCCACTGCTGCTCAGTCAGTGGAATAAGCAAATTATAAAACTGTTTATGTTAATATCATTATCAAGTTCTTTTTTTCTAAAACAGAATCAGTATTCTCATTTTACCTTTCTGTAGGTGGTTTTTACAGCTGCCTTAAAATATTCTCTTGTCAATTGTGAATAGAAATTCAAATTCTTAAATTCGATAATGGTGTGATTTTTGTGTTCCCTCACTTGTATTTATAGACATTTGGCCCTAATGTTCTTTTTTATGTGCTGTTAGTACCTCTGAATATTTGTCTGTAGATTGTTAAAACTTATTATGAAATTTAAACTTAATTACCTCCTAAAATGACCTATTGTTACATGTTGTAATGTTACTAGGGAGTGTAGCTTACATGAACTATTTAAAAGCTTTGTCAGTTTCAAACATAGCACAGGATATTTATTTTGTAATTATCAGCTACATAGATAGATTCTGTATCAAATCTTTTCGTTTCTTCTCTGATGAAATTGATGCTGAGTTGATGTTGGGTTAAGTTGTGGAGATAAAGATTTGGCCACATGCAATGTGGTTTTCCAAACTTTGTAACCCAAAACTATGTTCAGAGCAAATGCGATGCTACATGGGTGATGCTTTATACAAGGTTGTGTTGCCTATGGACTTGTCAGCCAGACAATCCCATCTGAGACTAGAAATTATATAAAAGTGTCAGAATAATTTCAATAGAGGTAAATTTGAATGCATTCAAATGGCTAGAATTTAAGGTTTCCAGAGAAAAATGTACATATGCCTGGGTTTTGAAGATGATGTATTTCTAGGCATTCACTAGGCCTATTAAAATTAGTTAACATTTTTTATTAATACATGTGTTATTGAAACGAAACTTACATATATGTAAATATCCAATTATAAGTGCATGCCTTGATGAATGTTCAGGAAATGTACATATCTGTGTTACCATCATTCAAATCAGAAGATAAAACATTATCAAGTTTCCCAGAAACCTCTGGTACCGTATTCCAATCACCCCTTCCCCCACCAGTGTTTAGATTATATTTTTAATATGTTTTGTCTGTATACTTTTTTAACCTTTATGTGTTCTTGGTTAGAGTGTTAATTTTTTGTATCTATTTCATCATAGTCAGAAGCACAGCTAAAATTTAATTTCGCCATTTTCTCTTACATAATGAAGGGAAGAAAGGAAGGATAAATCGCTGGAAAGAAACTCCTGCTTCTCATGTATTCTCTACCCTGTAACATATGTAACCATGCTGTAAGAGCCTTACTTTGTATCTTTTGTGATATGCTTGGCAAAACATTTGAAAACATCTAGTTTTGGTTCTTTGCACCTCATGTATTGTGTAATTTTAAGTGGTAAAGAATCTGCCTGCCAATGCAGCATATGTAGGTTTGATCCCTGGGTCAGGAAGGTTCCCTGGAGGAGGGAATGACAACCCATTTTAGTATTCTTGCCTGGGAAATCCAGGCAAGATTTCCCATGGACAGAGGAGCCTGGAAGGCTACGGTCCATGAGGTCACAAAAGGGTCAGACATGATTTAGTGATTAAACAATAACAACAGCAGTGATAAAATGGAAACACCCAGAAATGTTGGAAGAAGAATGCCTTTAGAGAACCAACCTACTCCACAACTTCCTTTTGGACTTGGGTGACCAATGGGAACACCTGAGAAGCTTGGAGACACGGAGGCATATAGCAATCAGCAAGCCCAGCCCCACTGCAGTTGAGTCTGGAAATCAATTTTGGCTATCCAAAAGAGCACTATAGCCAAAGGAAAAAAAAACAAACAAACACACACACACACAGTGTAAGAGGCTAAGCCTAAATTTCATTGTTCATCTTTTTAGAGGGAGACACAAGTAGACCTCATCCTTGTCCCAAGATCTTTTCTGCAAACCCTTTGAAATCAACCTCTTGGTTAGAATTCAAGATAGAGTCCCTGCTTTACAAAGCTAATTTGCAGTTTAAAGTGGCAGAAGCAAAAATTCTTGCCATGACCTCGTTGATCGGAGGGTAAAAGGAAGGCTACAGATTTGCCATTCCCAAGAGAGGTATAGAAACAAATTAAGATTATGGTTTATAATTTCCTTCTTTAAGTAGGGCCAATGTCTAGCCATGGTTCTTAGCCTAATTTTGGATACGAGACCTGTTTGAGAACCTGATTAAAGCTATAGGGCTTCTTCTCTGAAAGTCATGCAAGTTTAGCTAGTTGCTTAGTCAGTTCACAGAACCCTTAAGCTAATTCAGGAACCCTTTGGGGGATCCCCCAGCCTCATTCTAAAGTTCTCCTTCTAAATTCTAAAACTTAAAGTTCACCAGTGAAGACATCCTGAGAGTGATGGAGCGATTCCCGAATTATAGTTCTCTAGGTAAGGAGACCACACAGTCTTCATCATTTTCCCCAGTTTCATCCTCCTTCCTGATGACCTGAAGGTTGACTTTCTTTTTTCCTCTTATTTCCATACCCAAATCATCTTGCTTCAAATTAGATTTTTTTTAATTAAAGAGAAGTATTTATTTCTTTGAAAAAATTGTTAATACCTTTCTAGGGGGAAGAAAAAGACACAGTCCTATTTCTATATTTAAGATAGTATTTGCATCAATCCTTGATTGCTTTTTGCTTTTAAACTTCACTGTTGGGCATCGTTAACCTTTTTTATTTTTGCAGAAAACTCTTTATGGCTTCAGTTATTAATATTTTGCTATTTTGATGACTCATTTTACAAGTCAGGGTAGGCTAGATTATTCTGCATTAATCCAAAATCTCAATAGCTTGATACAACAATAGTTTATTGCTTATCCTTCCTACATTACCCAAGATAGATGGGCAAGGAGGCTCTGCCCATTGTAGCCAAGCTGCGACCCAGGGTGGTGGATGTTCCATTTCAATACAGGATTCCAATTATCCTACCAGGGAAGGAAAAAAGAGTGTTGTGCATAACACACAGGATCTTAAATGCTTTCACCCAGAAGTGACCTGTGTTAATTTGGCTCCTGTCAATTGCTCAGAGTATATCACATGGCTATGGCTGACATCAAAGAACCTTAGGGCATTGCTACTGTATACCCAGAAGGAGAACTGCTAGCAATATTTGGTAGATATATTAATCATGATTTCACCATTTTCTGGACTCCCTTCCAGTTTCTCTAACTTTTTGGAGATTTGGATGCAGTTAAGTATGAAAAACCCTCAGTGGTAAAGAATCCGCCTGCAGTGCGGAAGATGCAGGTTCAATCCCTGGGTGGGGAAGATCCCCTGGGGGAGGGCATGGCAAACCACTCCAGTATTCTTGCCTGGAGAATCCCATAAACTGAGGAGCCTGGCAGGCTCCAGTCCAGAGCATCGCAAAATGTCAGACATGACTGAAGCCACTGAGCACTCACCCACACGCAGCCATGGAAAGAGGATTAAGTCATATTTTTGGTGGAAAAAATTCTTCTAGGTTAACTGCATTACGTAATGTGGCAGTGGCTTAGTCGCTCAGTCATGTCCGTCTCTTGCAACCCCATGGACTGGAGCCCACCAGGCTCCTCTGTCCATGGGCTTCTCCAGGCAAGAATACTGGAGTGGGCTGCCATGCCCTCCTCCAGAGGATCTTCCTGACCCAGAAATCGAACCCAGGTCTCCTGTGTGGCAGGCAGATTCTCTACCGACTAAGCTATGAGGGAAACCTCTAACAACTATTTTCCAGGCCAGAGTACTGAAGTGGGTAGTCTTTCCCTTCTCCAGAGGATCTTCCCAATGCAGGGATCGAACCCAAGTCTCTGACACTGCAGGCGGATTCTTTCCAATCTGAGCCACTAGGGAAGTCCATTATATAATGTACCTGAGCTTAAAATAAATAGGTTCGCTTCCCTCCTAGCTCAGTCAGTAAAGAATCTTACTGCAATGCAGGAGACCGGGGCTCGATTCCAGGGTCAGGAAGATCCCTGGAGAAGGAAATGGCAACCCACTCCACTATTCTTCCCTGGAGAATCCCATGGACAGAGGAGCTTGGTAGACTACTGTCCATGGGGTTGCAAGAGTCAGACATGACTTAGCGACTAAACCACCAAACCACCACCATGGCATATAATAAGCTCAAAAAAAAAAAAAAAAAATAGAAGAAATTCTGAAAAGTTGAACACATTACAATTAAGAGTTTGGGATTAACATTATGCACTGTTATATATAATATTAGATAAATAAGAACCTACTGTAGAGCACAGAGAGGTATATTCTGTATCTTTTAATGACCTATAATGGAAAATAATCTGAAAAAGAATATATATATGTATGGATGCATGCATATATATGCATATATTAAGTTATATGTATAAATAATCACATACTTTTCAGTTATATATTGTTTTATATATGTGTATATATATATATATGCACATACACACAAACGCACATATATAAAACTGAATCACTTTGCTGTGTACTTGAAACTAATACAGCATTGTAAATTAACTATATATGTAGGGATTAGTTGCCCAGTCATGTCTGACTCTTTGCAACCCCATGGACTGTAGCCCTCCAGGCTCCCCTGTCCCTGGAATTCTTCAGGCAAGAATACTGAAGTGGGTTGCCATTCTCTTCTCCAGGAAATCTTCCCAAACCAGGGATCAAACCTGGGCCTTCTGCATAGAAGATTCTTTATTTCCTGAACTACCAGGGAAATTAACTATACTTCAACTTAAAAATGTTTTTGAAATGGAACATACTACTAATTCACTCTTAGTGGCATTATTTTGCACTAGGTATCAGTAGTCTACCCCTTATAATAACATACACATTGCAATTTAAATTATATAGGAACTTCCTCCCTTTGTGAAAACAGTGACAGCCTTTTTTGGAGGGGCTCCAAAATCACTGCAGATGGTGACTGCAGCCATGAAATTAAAAGATGTTTGCTCCTTGGAAGAAAAGTTATGACCAACCTGGACAGCATATTAAAAAACAGAGACATTACTTTGCCAACAAAGGTCCGTCTAGTCAAAGCTATGGTTTTTCCAGTAGTCATGTATGAATATGAGAGTTGGACTATAAAGAAAGCTGAACACTGAAGAACTGATGCTTTTGAACTGAGGTGTTGGAGAACTCTTGAGAGTACCTTGGGCTGCAAGGGGATCCAACCAGTCCATCCTAAGGGAGATCAGTCCAGGGTGTTCATTGAAACGACTGATGCTAAAGCTGAAACTCCAATACTTTGGACACCTGATGTGAAGAACTGACTCATTGAAAAAGACTGTGATGCTGGGAAAGATTGAAGGCAGGAGGAGAAGGGGATGACAGAGGATGAGATGGTTGGATGGCATCACCGACTCAATGGACATGAGTTTGAGTAAACTCTGGGAGTTGGTGATGGACAGGGGAGCCTGGCATGCTGCAGTCTATGGGGTCACAAAGAGTCAGACACAACTGAGCGACTGAATCAAACTGTACTGACCCCCTCTACTTATCTTTAAAATTCTTAGTCAAGGCCATCTTTTATGGCAGAAAAGAATTAAGAATGAATATGATACCCAGAATACATTCTGGTTTATCTGTGTATTCTAAGCCAAGCTCTCTATGTGAACTGTCAAAGGAACAATTACAGTGTTGCTCCATTTTTTTATTCAGCAGAACTGACTCCTGTTGTCCCACTTGGAGTGACATGTTGAGTGATGAGAAACCTGGCAAATCTCCTTGGTCATTTTCCTCTAACAGCTTACTTTAGGGCATCCTTATTGCTTGGCACCTTCCTTTCAGCCTGACCATTTGCTTGAGGGTGACAAAGAGTGATGATGGCAGGATGGATGAGCTCTAGCTTCTTCACAGATTTCCTAAACACATGTGAGATAAATGCAGATCCATTGTCAGGAATAATAACATCTGGAAATCTGGACATTGAAAAGCCCTAGGATAGAGGCATTTTGTTGAAACAAGGTTATTTTGAGAAGATAGCAGCAACAAGCACAAAATTCTTGTCCTTGCAAAGTAAATAGGAATTCTGACCAAATCCTCTTGACCGTTTTCCATGGGAAGGAAAGATGTCATTTGTGGATTATATAGACTACAGTCTTCTAAATATCACAATTAATTACAGGCTGTAGATAAAAGTCTTAGTGCGTAAATCTTCACTCCACAATTCCTGGGTGAATTGCATGTATTATTGTATTATTTGCAATAATATTATGATGATAAATAAAGACTGAGCACCAAAAAATTGATGCTTTTTAACTGTAGTGTTGGAGAAGACTCTTGAGAGTCCCTTGGACTGCAAGGAGATCAAACCAGTCAATACTAAAGGAAGTCAGCCCTGAATATTCATTGGAAGGACTGATGCTGAAGCTCCAATCCTTTGGCCACCTGATGTGAAGAGCTGACTTGTTAGAAAAGACTCATGCGGGGAAAGATTGAAAGCAGGAGGAGAAGGGGACGACAGAGGACATGATGGTTGGATGGCATCTCTAATTCAATGGAAATGAGTTTGAGCAAGCTCCCAGAGATGGTGAAGGACAGGGAAGCCTGGCATGCTGTAGTCCATGGGGTCGCAAAGAGTCGGACACAACTGAGCCACTGAACAACAGCAACATATGAAGATGGTTTAGTTGGTCACGTCTGACTCTTGCCCAGGGACTGTTGCTGTCCACAGGATTTCGCAGGCAAGAATACTGGAGTAGGTTGCCATTTTCTTTCCCAGGGGATCTTCCCAGCCCAGGGATCGAACCCAGTCTACTGTATTGCAAGCAGTGTCCTACATTGCAGGTAGATTCTTTACTGACTGAGACACCAGGGAAACCCATTAGATATAATTAGTGTATAAATCTTCATTCCAAAATTCCTGGGTGAATTGCATGTATTATTTGCAATAATATTATGATGAATTATATGATGTCTCTCCTCTGGTCACTGGAAATCTAGGAAGAAAGCTTGAATTAGAAATTGAGGGTCTGAACTGTATATTTGGGATGTATTAGCATAGTTATAGCTATGAGAGTAAGTTAACTGCCTGAGCTAGTTCATGTAAGGAAACAAAAAATTTTCTTGAAAATATCCTCAGTTAAGCTGAAGAACAAGAGCTAGAGTAGACACAGATATGAATTCAAAGTGCACATCCCCACAAATAATGAAACTAAAGAACCATGTTTCATACTACCAGGAAGCATGGGTTGATTATAAGGAAGTACTTTCAAACTGTAAGAACTAACAGTGAAATGACGAATGTTCTAAAGCAATAAACTCCAAATGATTGGCAAGTAATCACTTATCAGGGGAAAGTTGTAACATGGGGTCTATTTATATTTCAGATTAGAAACTATATCCAGTTGTGCATAAGGAGCACTTCAAAGTGAAGTCAGTTGCCTGTTGTTTCACAGATTTCTTTGATCAGGATCCAGTCGTTAACAATGCCGGAAATGGTCAGAATCTTTACAGAATTTTGTTTGTGTTGAATAAAACTATGGACTATTTGCCATTTGGACTATCTTGAGACCACTTTGGGGCAAATTTTGTACTTTGAACTAACTTTGCCCTTAATCACTATAAGAAATACAGTTTATTCTGTACATAAACTGTCTTCTAGATCATGGTTTATTTCCTTTTTTCTTATTTTTAATTTTTTTTCTGAGAAAATGGAATGATTCAAACTGGATATAATTAAATAAAAAATCACGTATGTAGCCTTTTTTTAAAAAAAGAATCTTTAAGAATCTACGTACAGTATGGAGAAACAAAAACTTAGCTTTCTTTGACATGAAAATCTACATTCTTGTTGCTAGAGTTGACTTACCCTTGTTTACAATGTCTAGTGTGTATGTTGGGGCTGAGAGAGGCTTGAATGTTGAGTAAGAAGCAATTCTGTTACCATCTGCTTCTACTCTTTATTTTTCCCTGCATATTTAAAGCATTTCTAGGGAGTTTTTTTTTTTTTTTAAGCTGCTAAAAAGTAGTACTCAGTCTCCAGCAACATTTTAGTTATTTGTGAAATATTAGCGCCTTGATTAGGCCTGGGATGGCTGGCCAGCAGTTTACAGAGCCCATTGTAGGTTGATGTTGGTGAGATAGCATGAAACTGGTTTACAGTCTTAATTTTAAAGCATACTGGAAGGCAAGTTTTATGAATTGTGTTGAGAGATTTATGTGACCTGTCAAAACAATTTATAAAATTACTATTTTGAAGGGGAAATTAAAAGTCAAGGTGATGGGGAGGTTATGTTCATGCATTTGCAAGAGATGAACGACGTAGATAGGGTGCCTTTGAAAGCTAATGAGAAAGCTGCTTGTCAGGCAAGCTGTTCAAGAGCAATGTCAGCAAAGTGAAACGGGTTGTTGCCTTTGGGGAAATGATTCAGTGTCTGAAAATGATAAAAAACATCTTGATTTAGGAGCTGGGTTGACTATGGCATATCTCTGTCCTGACTTTTTGGCTTTCCCTTCCTCCTTGTTCCCAGTACAAAATCAGCTTTTGCTTATGAAAGGTGCTATGCAAACTAGCCTTCCACTCATGTGTGTTCTCTGTATGATTGAAAATAATGAGATTGACGGTAGACACTTCAATAAACTGGCATATTTACCTTAGATTTGTATTCACCTACTCTTTGTAGTTTAACTGGCTAACCGCCAACAAAGTCTGCTTAATTTGAGCCCTAATAAAGTGTTGTACTTTCAAACAAGAGTATGCAACATTAAAAGAATATGCAGTTCCTCTTTGTGGAAAAAAAAAAATCCTTTCTCTTTTCTTTCCCTGTGTTTTTCTCTTCTCCCTGCTGCCTGACCTGGTTCTGGCAGAGGCATTTATGTCATATCTGTAGTTTATATATATACATGTATATGTATGTGTATATATGTGTGTGTGTATATATATATATATATATATACATGTATTCCACCATTTTAATGTGGAATAAAGCAAGTTATAGTTTTTTAACTTTTTTTTCATTAATACAAAAATAGAATCCGTTTTCTACGCAAATGATCTCAATCACAGGGTAGCTACCTCTGGCAGCTTGGCTACTTGGTGATAGGTATGGAACTGTCGTGTGCCATATATCATTTTAAAAATAAAGAAAAAGAGATAACACTGTCTGTGCTACTAGAGAAAGGCCACAGTTCAAGCTGAACCGCTTGTCACTATTTATATTCTTCAGGCTTTGTAAACCATCTACCTTTTGGACTCTGGATTTTGTAGCTGTTGTCACTTTGCAGTTGGAGAGGGGAAATGAGACAGTATAATTTGAAGGAGCATAGAGGGATATGAGTCTTCTGATGATCCTTAGGATTTACTGAAGCTTTTAAAGCTATTTGTGCTGCTTTGTGGTGCTTTGTGCCCCAGATCAGTTAATATTTCATCTTGACTCCATTTTTATGTTCTAAGTGAGAGGACATGTTTGAAAAATCATTCTTTTGACCTCATTTCCCAGTTCACCCCCAAGTCTTCCAGCTTCTGGCCAACCCTATTAGCTTATTTGATTTAATCTTCACAGTCCTTTCACTTGCTCAAGCAACACAGAATGAATGTTTTATGCCAAGATAGGCACATAGAACATCTTTTTAAATGGCAGTACAGGCTCCCCTGCAAAATATGAAACATGAAGGAATTTCTATTTGACCTCTGATGAGCATGAGTATTAATATTGAGGTCAGTTCATAGTTGGCCATTATTATGACTAGTGTTTTGGGTTTTTTTTTAAGTTATATTTCACTTAAGCAGTGGAGCACCATAGTCTGGACAAAGCATCTCTTTGTATATAGTATGATATCTGATATACTCTTGTAAAGCACTGTCTCATCATTTTAAATATACCACAATATCCTAGAAGTGAGTTCAAGATTTCTGAATATCTACAGCAAAAAAATACTAGAATGTAACTAAAACATTTTATGAAGAAAAGAAAGCATTATATTTTACATTATCCAGACAAAAATAGCTCAAGGGCTATAGCTAAGGCAAAATAAAGAAAATGAAGGTCTCCTAGGTCTAGAGATGCTAGAGTAATGATGCTAAATTTACTTCCTCTCGAGTTCACGAGAGTTTGCACCAAAGAGATTTCGCTATATACTCTGTAATAGTCAAAACTGTTCATTCACTCAAATAGCTGATGAAATTTGATGGGGGATGAGGGGAGTTGGTCTGTTTTGTTTGTTATTTTTACCAACTGCCAGCAACAGAATGATTTAGCAAGAAAATAGTGCCCTCTATGAGTGGGAGTGCAGAATGCATCTTATTAGCAAGAACCTGTGTGTTTTAAGAACAGACAACAACATGAGCAGTGGCTCAGGCCAATTAAAATAATACTTCTTATGATAGTTTTTTGTCTTTTTAATCGGTGATTTGTTGAAGAAAAAGAATAGACATACTCTCCATCTGTGTTCCTGATATTTTGTTGAATTATCATGCTTTATTAAATTCAGACATAATGATGTATCTCAGTCACCTCAAAGAATGACCTCTGGACCAGCAGCACCTAAAAAAGAGAGAACCCATACCTACTAGTATGTGGTTCCTAAAGATAGAAAATAGTAATAAAATTAATCAGAGGTACTTATTTTAAATGAAAATCCCATGTCTTGCCTCCAGAGACACTGATTCAATAGTCCTCATTGGGTCTTGGGAATATCATGATTTTTGTCAAGCAGCCCAGGTGATTGTGACACTGTGGGTTCAGAAAATGATGCATTTTGGTCCTGCTGCCCTTGGCATTTCTCTCCTCTTTGTTAATAGAGCTCTTCTTCTCTCTCAAGAATTCTGTTTTTTCTTGGGACTCTTCTGGTTGGTTGGCTCCTGCCTGTCGAGGATAGAATAGGAAAATCATTTCTTCCTTTGGTTCTTGATAACTGAACGAGTGAACAGATTTCTTTACTTGGTAGGTCCTGTGCTTTCTACCACACATTCCAGAACTGTCAGTCACTAGAGCTATGCCAAACACAGTCCTTATGGTCCCTGTGATCAGCATACTGTCCAGGGCGTCATACATACATGCAACTGGCACCTTGATGAAAACCATAGACATTTGCCATTTATGATGGCCATGTAACTTTCCTTAAATGCATTTAATCATTCCTTTTATCTACTGTAGGCTACATCTGATTCTGTATGTTAACTTTGATGTCATCTATGTTAGTCATGCCCCACTTCTCCTGAAGTGGACACTTCTGCTCACATTATTAATAGAATGGTTCACTGTAAAGGAGGCTCATGACCTTATTGGCAGGAAGAAAACTGTGAGCAAAGCCTTTGTTTCTCTTATAACCTACCAGTGTCAGGCGTGTTTCTGTCCTCTCTCCTGATGCTGTTGGGAGGCATAACATTGTAGCTTTGATTAGTGGAGATGGAAATGTAACATCTAGAATCAAGGTCTTCTGGCTTAGAAGGATGGAAGCATTCATATAGGCATTTAAGAAAATCTTTTTCAGCACACAGAGAGATGACAAATTAGTCTCTGCAGGATGGAGTCTATGATAATGGAAGTTGTTTTGAAAGCTGAAAAAATAATAGCCAAATTTTGCATCCCCTATTCACTTAAAAAACTAAGGAACACCTTTGCTCTTTTAACTTTCAGAACAGAGTTCAGCTTACACCTGCACTCCTTGCCGCTTCACATGCTTTATTTGCTGGGTGGTTCGGCACTCTGAGATGCTTTAGATGGTTTTATCCCCACCTCACTGCTTTGCCATGCATTCAAGCCTACACATTTTAATCCTTTTCTTTTTGTGTTTGTTTTTTAGGTAAGTAGTTTTGGTTTTCCTGTTCCTTAATGCTGAAAGAAAATGCACCTGCCTGATGTAGGACAAATGGCCTATAAAGACAAAAACCAAAAGATAAAAAATAATGTCAACAGTAAAGAATGACTCGCTACCTTACATCGGTAAGAATGTTCAGTGGCATTTAACCACGGCTCTGTTTTATTTTTATTGGAGTGTAATTGCTTTACAATGTTGTGTTAGTTTTTGCTGTACAACAGTATAAATCAGCTATAAGTATACATATATCCTCTCCCTCTGAACTTCCCTCCCACACCCCATCCCACCCGTCCAGGTCACCACAGAGCACAGAGCTGAGTTCCCTGCCTTACACAGCAGCTTCCCACTAGCTATCTTTTCATACATGGCTGTGTGTATATACCCACTAGACTGATGGCTCAGTTGGTAAAGAATCTACCTGCAAAGTGGGAGACCTGGGTTCAATATCTGGGTCGGGAAGATCCCCTGGAGGAGGGCATGGCAACCCACTCCAGTATTCTTGCCTGGAGAATCCCATGGACCGAGGAGCCTGCTGGGCTGCAGTCCACGGGGTCGCAAGAGTTGGACACAACTGAGTGACAAACACTTTCACTTTCTTCCTTATATATAAGGAAGGGGATTCACACTGCAGGAAAATGGGAGGGGGGTGGAATGGTCACTGTAGGAGTAAGGGGAAGATTATCAGGAATGTTCATGAAATATTTATTTATATCTGCTTATTGGGCAGATGAACAGCTGATGGTTCTGAGCCAGTCTGCCGTTTCCCAGATTGAGAAATTAGCCACCTAAATGCAGCTTTTAAACATTTTCTGAAAATCCCAAATGGAAATGGATGTGGGAAATACTGAGGAGTTTTGGCCTGTGTGTTTGTCAGTTTGTTTCTAAAATGGAAGTAAAAATAGGGGAAAAAAATTGATTTTCATATCTACAAGTATGAAGCTATATACTTAAATGCTTCAGTAACATATGATCATGAATATATATATATATTCATCTAGAAAAATCCTAAAAGGTTTTGATAATAAATATGTATAATCTGTATGATGAGAAAGAAATACCAGTTAATTCAAGCTTTATTTATTTATTTTTGGCTCTATTTTATCTTTAGTTTTTTTTTTTAATTTTAAAATCTTTAATTCTTACATGTGTTCCCAAACATGAACCCCCCTCCCACCTCCCTCCCCATAACGTCTCTGTGGGTCATCCCCATGCACCAGCCCCAAGCATGCTGTATCCTGCGTGTTGCATTGGACCCTGCTATACAGTGAAGTGGATCAGCTATATGTACGCGTATATCCTATCCTCTCCCTCTTGGATCTGCCTCCCACCCAGCCCCACTCCTATCCCACCCATCTAGGTCATCACAGAGCATCGAGCCAAGTCCCTGCGCTATGCAGCTGCTTCCTGCTAGCTATCTGTCTTACACATGGTAGTATTTATATGTCAATCCTAATTTCCCAATTCATCTCATCCCCCACCCTTCTGTGTCCACGTGTCCATTGGCGATGTCTGAGTCTATATTCCTGCCCTGGAAATAAGGTCATTTGTGCCATTTTTCTAGATTCCACATGTATGCATTAATATATGATATTTGTTTTTCCCTTTTTGACTTCATTCTGTATGACAGGTTCTAAGTCCGTCCATATCTCTACAAATGACCCAATTTCATTCGTCTTATGACTGAGTAGTATTCCATTGTATGCATGTACCATACTTTATCCATTCATCTGTCATTGGAAATTTAGGTTGTTTCTATGTCCTGATTATTGTAAATTGTGCTGCAGTGAACACTGGAGTACAATATGTCCTTTTGAATTATGATTTTCTCAGGGTATACGCCTAGTAGAAATTGGGATTGCTGGGTCACATGGTCCTTCTATTTTTATTTTTTTAAGGAACTTCCATTCTGTTCTCTAGAGTGACTGTATCAATTTACATTCCCACCAACAGGGCAAGAAGGTTCCTTTTTCTCCACACTCTCTCCAGCATTTATTGTTTATAGATTTTTTGATGATGGCCATTCTGACTGGTATGTGGTGATACCTCTTTGTCATTTTGATCTGCATTGTTCTAATAATTAGTGATGCTGAGCATCTTTTCATGTGCCTCTTGGCCATCTGTGTGTCGTCCTTTGGAGAAATGTGTGTTTAGGTCTTCTGCCCATGTTTTGATTGGGTTGTTTGTATTTTTTTTTAATATTGAGCTGCATGAACTGTTTGTATATTTTGGAGATTGATCCTTTTTCTGTTGCATCATTTGCAAATATTTTTTTCCCATTCTGAGGGTTGTCTTTTCGTCTTGTTTATGGTTTCCTTCACTGTGCAAAAGCTTTTAAGTTTACTTAGGTCCCATTTGTTGATTTTTGTTTTTATTTTCATTACTGTGGGAGGTGGGTCAGAAAAGACCTTGCTTTAGTTTATGTCAGTGTTTTTCCTATGTCAAAAGATTTATTTCATGTATTGTAGGTATCTTCTATTTCTCTTTTTTACATACATATCCCCCTGTACATATGAAAATCATATATAAAATACAATTGAATATTAGTACTTCAATGGTATTTTGTCAATACCTGCATCATTCTTTATTTGGCTATGAATGTCAAGGTTTAAACATGTATGATTAATCCTATATGTTCATATCAATGTTGGTGTAGCCCTTTCAATATAACACATTACATTTAATGTAAATTGAATTCTTTATGCAATATAAGTGAATAAATAATTAATAGAAATACACTAACATTTAATATAAATACATTGCAAATGTTCAGGTTTTAAAGGCTGACTGCTGCCAATGACTAAATTATTTTCTCTGTCGATTACCATGTTTACCTCATTGGGTTTTCTCCTCTTATAGAACATTACCTCTGACTCATCTTCACTTAGTTTTTCTCTGTTCAATTCTGAACTCATGTCCTACACCAAACCTTCTCAAGTACCACAACACATATTACAAGCCTAACCCGACCCTAACCCTCCTGCCTGTTCTAAAATCACTCTTCAGTAGAGTCTCTGTGTGTTTGCTAGGGCTGACGTAACAAAGCACCATAGGCTCGTGATGTAGGAGAATTTTATTTCCCCATGGTTCTGGAGGTTAGAAATCTGAGATCAAGGTGTCAGCTGAGTCGACTTCTTCTGGAGGATTTTTACTGATATATGGCCATGTTCTCCCTGTGTCTGCACATGGCCTTCCCTCCTGTGTGTCCTAATCTCTTCTTAAAGGACACCAGTCACACTGGAGTAGGCCCCCTATAATTTTAACTTCATTCATTACCTACTACAAGGCATTATCTCAAATACACCTACATTTCTGAGATGCAGAGAGTTAGGATTTCAACAAATGAATTTGAGCAGGACACAGTTTAGCCCATAACCATCTGTATAACAGTTTCTCAATTATATTCCTCATCATTCTATGTAAATTAGTTCTGGATTCCCTGGTTAGAGCCCAAGTCTCAAAGACTGGTCTTCTTTTAAATTTTACTTACTTTATTCATAGTACCTAGAGGACCAGGTACGTACTATTAAATAATATTTAATTTAAACATTAATATTAATTAATAATATTTTATTATTATTAATATTTTAAAATATTATTTAATATTTATTGTTTGGAGATTTGGGGAAGAAAAGAGTAAGAGGACTGAGAGTCCTTTTGTCATTTCTTCCTGATCTTAGCTCCCTTATCTTGACAAAAAGAAACCAGTACCATAGGTCTGGAGGTCAGGCAGTGGTCAAATGCGGTGTCTACTTCATTCCTAAGAAGCCATCAGCATTCTGGTCAGTGGAGGCAATCTGGTGGAAGAAAGTGCTGATCTCTGCAAATAACCGAAAGGGCATTGAACTCCAGCACACACCACAGAAGACATTTTTGGGCTTGTGGAGAATAATCACGTAATTAACAGTCTTCAGAACTAAAGACTGGTTTTTAGAGGGTAAAACTGTGAACACATTAATGGCCTCAAGGTAGTGAATTGAGTGAAATCATATTTCAAGCTCTACAATCCTTTTTAGTTCTTTATTAGTAATTCTAAGCATATACACTCTAATTTACATGTAAGACTATTACCTCATTTATTTTCCAACACTAAAAAAAGTGGGTTCAGTTTGTTAAAAAAATTTCTCCAGTTTTTGTTTTATTCCATTTTCCATAATTTCTAAGGCCAGCATTCAAAAGTATTTTCAGTGCTTTAAAATAAAATCATCCTAAATTCAAGTTATGCAAATGCTCATTTGCTGCAGTTATAAACATGGCTCCACATTTCATAGAAAGTCCTAAGAAAATACAGAACCCTCTAAGTTTTGGCATATCTCTTTCCAGATGTGTTCCATTGAGTGAGTTATTAAGCCTCACATAAATCTAAGGTTCACTGTCTCTAAATGGGAATAGAATACCTACTTTACTAGGTAATTGCTGGTATTAAATTAAGATGTGCAAAGCAGTTAGCCCCGTCCTTGCACAGTAACTGAGTTTAACAAATGTTTCCTTTTCTCCGATCCGAGTACAAACCAAGCCTGACCCTGCTTAGCTTCCGAGATCAGATGAGGTCAGATGAGTTCAGGGTGGTATGGCTGTAAACCGTTCCTTCCTTTTATTCCTCCTTTAGGTTGAATTTTACTCATTAGATTAACCATCTACATAGAAAAGAGAAATTTGCTAGATTTGATTGATTCACTCATTCTCTCATTTCACCAATGTTTAGGTATTAGAGTTCACTGTATTCTGCTTTTATGCTAGATATTGGGTAAATTACAGTGAAAAGAGAGAGTCTCAACTTTCAATAAGTGATGGGCATTAACTAAAAGGTCCAAAAATATATTCCAAATTAATGGTAAGTGCTGTTTAATTCTAGGAGGTTTTGTAACAGGGAGACCTGTCTTTTTTGAGGGCATGTGGAAGACATCAGGAAACATATCACTTTGAATAAAACATGTGAGCTGAGTTTGAATATAACGTGTGAGCTGAGTTTGAATGTATATGGTTTCTGTGTGTGTGTATGTGTGTTCCAGTAATTACAGTGGTTCGGGTCATGGTGGCAGCAATATTGATACTGGTGGTGATGGAAAGGAGAAGCAGGAGGGTGAAATATATAAAATATGTATGTCCAGGGAGAAACATATATACAGTCCAGACATGGAAAGCAGTGTGGAGAGTATGTGTGCACGCGTGCGTGCTAAGCTGCTTCAGTTGTGTCCGACTATTTGTGATCCTATGAACGATAGCTCACCAGGCTCCTCTGTCCATGGGATTCTCCAGGCAAGAATACTGGAGTGGGTTGCCATTTCTTCCTCCAGGGTATCTTCCCGACCCGGGGACTGAACCCATGTCTCTCATGTCTCCTGCACTGGCAGATAGGTTCTTTACCACTCAGCTGTGTAGGAAGCCCATGGAGAGTAGTTTCCCCCTTAAAAAGCCAGCGAGTCTGGGATGCTGAGAGCTAAGAGAAAGACAGCAACTTGAGAGGAGGGTAGGGACTAACTGAGGCAGAGCCTTATAAGTTCCCTTAAGGAGGTTATTGTCTATCTGTGAACGATTGGAAGCCAATAAAAGGCATTAGTGGGTTTGAAGGTGCGATCCATAACATATGCAAATTTGTATTTTTAAAAGATTTGTTTTCTCCTCCTTTACCTTTGGAAAAAATAGAAATTCAGAGTATGTGTGTATATAGCAGACACCCTGAAGTTTCCCACCTTATGGGTGTTTTCATTGCATTAATTTTGCGCATGGTCCCAGAATGACCTAAGATTCTTTAAGGTCCCAACACGTTCTATTCTCTGAATCAGTAACGCTTAAAAAGGAATGTTGATTTAAACTTCCAAGTACAGCTGCCAATTTGACCCAATTAGCAGAAAAATTTTCTGAGAAACTCTTCACTAATTTCCCTGAGCAGTTGCTTGGTCTAGCAGAGGAAATTTCAAACAATAGAATGACTGTCATAATTCTCTCAGAGCACCTTTACTGTCAGAGATAAACCCTTGGCCACCTGGTTTTAGTAGAAAGCTAACAAGGAACATGTGATTCAGGGAGGGGACAACCACCCCTCTTGATCCTGGGAACATTCTGTGAGCTAAGGTTGGCACCAGTCATAGATTTTAATAATGAGAAACTTTTGCTTTGTTTCACTGGCAAGAAATCTTACTTGGCAATTCTGTATATGTGAATTTAACCTCATTTTCCATTTCTTCTTAAAGCTTTCTATGGCAACCATTTGAAACAAGAGATTGGAGTAATCAGTAAAGATTCATATTGAGTGTAGGAAACTGGAAGATTCCCCCATAATACATAAGTTTCACAAAGCAGCTCACATTTCAGTACGACGTGAATGAATGCGTCTTCATCCTGTCATTCCAGCTGAGTCCCTCCTACGAATCCCAGTTTAAGTAATACGGCATTTTATCCAATTTCCGAGAGGAGGCCCTCGGGTTAACCTTGAATTTTGATGATGCCTGCTGGATATGTTATAAGTTTAATTGAATTTCATGACTAACAAAAGGGATTTTAGTTACTACAACTTCGTAAACAATTATTCATGACAACTATAGGAGTAAAGGATACAGATAGCTCCAAGTATGAAGTTTAAATAAACAGTGATGAAAGGAAGTGCATCTGTAGGTTGCTGACAGTTGCCTTATGAAAAGTGATTGCCTCGATTTACTCATCCTGCTCCATTTGCTGCCGTTTGCTTATGGGGTACGGTTTAATAGTTACCAAATAAGCTAAAGAAAAAATGTTACTTCAGATTTTTGGTGCAAACAACACAAGTCAGCCTGATCCAGTTTAACTGAGAAAGGGGGGCTGAGATTACTGCTTCACCCGAGTTCCTTCCGGAACTGCCTCCACGGCTTCCTTTGTTTTTTACTGTTCTGGCATCATATTAGCAATGCTGGAATGTCAGAAAACAGAATGTTAATTCCACATCCTAAAGATGCAGGTTTTTCTACTGTTAAATATAACATTATTGAAAAGCTTATATCCAAAGACATTTCCTTGGTGTACCAGTTCAGATGCCTCTTATTTGCTCTCCACCTCATTAGTAGGCTTCATGCTGGATATGGAGCTAAACAAGTCAAACACACACAAGTGGATTTATCCATGGTCAAAAAAGTGTTTCTGGTTGTATATGCTGCATGTTTAGGAAGAAAATGCATCTTAACAAAGATGACATCTTAAGATAAAGATGACATCTTAAGATAACATCTTAACAAAGACTGAGTTTTGTGTATGTGAAAAAAAAATGATGTTAATGTAGGATTGTATCATTTGACTCTCACAAAATTCTAGGATGCTCAGAAATGTTCTGATGTGCAGGAGGGGCTGTTTGGGAAGGTAGAGGAATAGCCTCCACATTGTTTAACTGATGTCTGCCACCCAAACAAGAAACATCTGGGATAGCTTGGCACCATTTAGAGACACTAAACTTGCCAGGGTAAATTGCAGAATTCACAGAAATTGTTCTGTCAAGTGATGCAATTGGACAGACAATATGATAATACAATTGAGACAAAAGCAATTAGGGAAAGAGTTATGGAAATAAATTAGTTTAAGTTCTACTTGCTCTTCTCAGAAGTGTTTACTTGTTTATCTTTAGAAAAAGAATAGTTGACTATTAAAAATTGCCTTAACTAGTATGGTAATCTGCTCATTCTAAACAATGTTATGAATGTTAATTTTTTTTTTTTTTGGCCACGCCACATGGCCTGTAAGATCTTAGTTCTCTAACCAGGGATGAAACTTGTGCCCCCTGCAGTGGAAGCTGAAGTCTTAAGCAGTGGACCACCAGAGAAGTTCCAATGATTACCATCTTATGATATTATCTCTGTTACTTAACCTGACCTTCACAGTATAGCTAACCTCTTAATGACAGCTTACAAATACCAATCATAGGGCCAGTATGTTTGTTAACAAATTACTAGTGACTTTTGCATTAAATTCCAAGCACTCAATCTCTTTTTCCATTAAGAACTCTTAAAATGCACAAGAAATAGGGACCTGATATGATCAGAAGAGTCTACTGAGAGCCTTTGGAAAGGGTCACCACATTTCAGAAAAATCTGTCCAACTTACAAGGTGGCATATACAAAGAAATTAATTAAGAAATGTCTATTTGGGGAATGTCTAGTTTCCTCTAAGGCAAGGGTTGTTAAGGCCTGTGCCCGTATACTGGTTTTCATAGAGCTGAAAAAGCAGGCAGATAAGCAATTCAAGAGAAGAAATACAAAGTTTGCTCTGTAAGTTGTTCAGGTTTTTATCATTTTGCGCTGCTCTTAGTGGAACTGAATGCAAGCAAAAGAGTCAAAACATTTTGGCTTAGTAGACAGCCAAAATGGTCTAAAGAATAATTTCTTAATTACCAAATGACTCTTTTGTATATTATCCTTTAGGAAATAAAACTCTAAAAAAATTAATGTTTTCATTTTTTAATGTTATTTCATTTTTTCTTGATTATAAAACTATTGTAACCCTTTTGTGGGCTTCCCTGGTGGCTCAGAAGGTAAAGAGTCTGCTTGCGATTCTTGCGAGAGATCTTGCGTCGGGAAGATCCCCCGTTGAAGGCAATGGCTACCCACTCCAGTATTCGTGCCTGGAGAAATCCATGGACAGAGGAGCCTGGCAGGCTACAGTCCATGGGATCGAAAAGATTCGTATATGCCTGAGCCACTTAACACTTTAACTTTTTGTAATCCTTTTGTAAAACATCTGAGCATTGTAGAAATATAAGATTTAGATAAAACCATGTTTGCTACTTTCTATCCCCTTAGATAACTGTTTCTAAGGCCTTCTTTTGTATAGCTAGACTTTTTTGGTACATGTAAATATGTATATCATTTTTTACTGAAATGGAAGTTTGCTACATATTTTTAAACAAACTTGTTTAAATATAACATGTCTGCCATATCTTCCACAAAGGCAAGAGAATAAAAATCATTGTATCTAGCATAAAGTTTGTATTGTGTTTATCTATATTAATTACATGTTACTCTACCTATAAAATCATAAACTTCACAGATTCATATGAAGAATTTCATAAACTTCATGTGAAAAATAAAGCAGTTTATTCCCTAAGAGAAGCCCTAGGTAATTGAGAGTGTCCACAAAGTTTGGGTCATTTTGCACCTGAGTTGCCTGAGAAAGCTAACACCCTCCCCGTCTCACCTTGAGGGTAAATGGTTCCTTCATGGTGGCCAAGCTCCCTGGCAGAGCTCATGGACCACAATGCAATCAGTATGTAATAAGGAACAGGCTTCTAGTGTCTTGGTGATCAGTGGTGAAAACAGAGGAGGCAGTGATCCCCCTGGCCCTAAATCAATCCTCTTTCTTGCTATCCCATTTTTAGGTCCAAAGTAGAGAGGAAACTGGTCACTGGGGGTTCCGACATTCCTCTTGTTGCCAGATTATCTCAATTTAGATATCATGGCTTCAGAGGAGTTGCCTAGCAATGCTAGCTGCCCAACCCCGGATACCTAGGGAAGTATGAGAAATCACAGTCCCTTCAGCCAGGAGAAGGTTAGGCACCAGTCACATGGGATGCTGAGTGTGTGTGGAGGGGTGGGAGGGGACCTCTCCAGATGAGAGAGGTGGGAAGCTGCCAACAGTTTTGTTCATTGTCTAATATGAATGATCAAGTTGTTTTTGGACCATATCACACATGATATTCTCCTAGTTAAATCACTATTCCTGGATAGGCTTGAATAGTAACAAAGCTGACATCTTGGCATCACTTCTTGGTTTGGTGACCTTTGTTTATTTTTGTAACACAGTTGGTTTCTGCAGTACCTTCCTCAGTGTAATTTGGTGTTATTTAATCCTGCCGTATCGTCCGCAAAGGCAAGAGAATAAAAATAATAATTTTAACTACATAAAACTTGCCTATTATATTTTTATATAAAATATGTTATAATTTTATTAAAAGAATTTTACAATAAGATGCTAGTCCATTTTGTTATGGATTTTTATATTTTATATTTCTTTTCAATTCATGTCTATATGTTAGTTCAGTCGCTAAGTCATGTCAGACTCCTTATGACCCCATGGACTGCAACATACCAGGCTCCTCTGTTCTCCACGGTCTCTCTGAGTTTGCTTAAATACATGTCCACTAAGTCAGTGATGCCATCTAATCATCTCATCCTCTGCCACCTCCTTCTCCTTTTATCTTCTATCTTTCCCAGCATCAGGGTCTTTTCCAGGGAGTCAGCTCTTTGCATAAGATGGCCATAGTATTGGAGCTTCAGCTTCAGCATCAGGCCTCCAAAGAATATTCAGGGTTGATTTCAGAGTTTTCCACCTTGCTTTCCAAGGGACTCTTAAGAGTTTTCTCTAGCACCACAATTTAAAAACATCAATTCTTCAGCACTCAGCCTTCTTTATGGTCCAGCTTTGACATCCATACATGACTACTGGAAAAACCGTAGCTTTGACTCCACAGACCTTTGTCTGTAAAGTGATGTCTCCACTTTTTAATATGCTCTATAGGTTTGTCATATCTTTCCTTCCTAGAAGCACATATCTTTTAATTTCATGGCTACAGTCATAGTCGGCAGTGATTTGGGAGCCCAAGAAGAAAATCTGTCACTACTTCCACTTTTTCCCTTCTATTTGCCGTAAAGTAATGGGACCGGATGCCATGATCTTCATTTTTTGAATGTCAAGTTTCAATCCAACTTTTTCACTCTCCTCTTTCACCTTCATCAAGAGGCGCTTTAGTTCCTCTTCACTTTTTGCCATTAGAGTAGTACCGTGTGCATATCTGAGGTTGTTGATATTTTTCCCAGTAAACTTAATTCCAGCTTGTGTTTCATCAAGCCCAGCATTTCCCATAATGTACTCTACACATAAGTTAAATAAGCAAGGTGACAATATACATCCTTGTTATACTCCTTTCCCAGTTTTGAACCATTCAGTTATTTCATATTTAGCTCCAAATGCTGCTTCTTGGGAAAGCATATATATAATTTTATTCTATATTTTTTTTCTCTTATATTCATTTTCTAAATTCTTTTCTATGTTATTTCCACATGTTCCTCATTTTTCCCATTTAAGGTCTTCTTTATTCAAGCATTGAATATTATATCTTAAGGTAGCTCTGATTGTTAGAAAGTCTCCCTTATACTAATTTGAAGTTTGCCTGATGGTAAATGAGCTCTTGTTCCTAGATTTGTGGCTTACAGGAATCAATGGCTGGCTTCACATGGTCTGGGGACTCTGAAATGGTACATAAAATTTTGCACTAATGTGCAGTTTTCTGCCAAGTGTGTCCTTAGCTACATCAGTTGGTTGGGGATAAATGAATAGTTAAAAACCACACAGGACTGAGTCTGCTCTCCTTCCACAGCTGAAAGAGTCAAGTAGACTGAATAAATTAAGTGGTGCCTAATAAAAGCTGTGAAGTTAGTTAGACTTTTAGACTACTTGAACTTAGTAGCTATGTTTGGTGGGGTTTTGGTGTCATGGAATCATCTGACCTAGCTGCTGCTGCTGCTAAGTCGTTTCAGTCGTGTCCGACTCTGTGCGACCCCATAGACGGCAGCCCACCAGGCTCCCCCATCCCTGGGATTCTCCAGGCAAGAACACTGGAGTGGGTTGCCATTTCCTTCTCCAGTACATGAAAGTGAAAAGTGAAAGTGAAGTCGCTCAGTCGTGTCTGACTCTTAGCGACCCCATGGACTGCAGCCCACCAGGCTCCTCCGCCCATGAGATTTTCCAGGCAAGAGTACTGGAGTGGGGTGCCATTGCCTTCTCCACTGACCTAGCTAAGGGCTTTCAAATTCCTGTTAGATTGAAACTTTGACTGTAGAGTAGTTTCACCTGGGTATCTTTAAAGATTCTGCTGCCTGCTCCCCACCTAGGACATATTTTATTCTATTAAATGGTTAGGATACGGGTCAAGTCTGCAGCCTGAGATGAGAACCACTGAGTGAAGCCTGAGTGAACAGAACATGAGATAGATAAGTGCTGTTGGAACTATCAAGATAGGCAAAAAAAAGAAAACAAATATAGGCACTCACCTCTATTTTACCTTCTGAAGAGTATTTTACCTAATAGAATGATGCCCCTCCTCTGATAAATGAACACTTTAAAAAATTAGCCTGGTCCCTTGAAACAGCATTGTTTAACACAATTTTCTCCTCAAGTTATTTAAGAATAACTTTCTGCTTTGATAATGGTGAAGCTTAAAATCTGGCTTAGAGAATCAATCTTAGAGGGTCAGTAGAGAACAGTTTTTATTCTGGAAGAACAAATTCATGACATTCATTACATATTCAATCACATTTTACGATGAAGGAAATATACATTAATTATTTAAAGATAAACATAAACTATAATTAGCAACCAACTTTATAGTTAATTTTTCTTACCACTTTCTGAATCTCATGCAAATTATGCTTTTTCACATTACCAATAAAAGATTGGCAAATGACACTGCAATCTCAATGAAAAGTTACATGTAAATGAAAGAAATAAGATTTCATTGCAGATCAAAAAGTATTAAAACAGGCAGAAATATGTCAGTTAAACTTTCTCCATTCTTTTCATGAATGCCATTTTATTTGGCAGAAAAGAGATTTAGGATTTACCATGTCCCAAGATAGCTATAAATTAACAAGACACCAATTTAAATGGGTTTTCTTTCCCCAGCTTGGTTAACTGCCCCCTTGTTGTTGTTTCATAATTAAGTTGGGTCCAATTCTTGTGATCCTATGGACTGTAGCCCACAAGGCTCCTCTGTCCATGGGATTCTCCAGGCAAGAATACTGGAGTGGATTGCTATTTCCTCTGCCAGGGGATCTTCCCAAACCAGGGATCAAACCTGGGTCCCCTGCAATTGGCAGGTAGATTCTTTACTACTGAGCCACTTGGGAGGCTTAACTGTCCCCTGCTACTGCTACTGCTAAGTCTCTTCAGTCATGTTCGACTCTGTGCGACCCCATAGATGGCAGCCCACCAGACTACCCCGTCCCTGGGATTCTCCAGGCAAGAACACTGGAGTGGGTTGCCATGTCCTTCTCCAATGCATGAAAGTGAAAAGTGAAAGTGAAAAGTGAAAGTGAAGTTGCTCAGTCGTGTCCGACTCTTAGCAACCCCATGGACTGCAGCCCACCAGGCTCCTCTGTCCAAGGGATTTTCTAGGCAAGACTTGATTGCTATTCTTCAGTTTCATGAGACACTTTCAGTCTTATTTTCCCAGTCAGGAAATGGGATACCTTAGGTTCAGTTACATGGCACTCTCTTTGGTTATTCTTATTTTCTAAATATGTTTTTAATTTTTATAAACACTTATAATTAAACTGATTACTTTTAAACCTATAAGACTCTATTGATGCAATGAAAAAATAAAATCCAACAAAGTGGAAAATTTCAACCAGTTTATTTCAGAATTCATCAGAACACTAAAAGAGTACATTGTCTTATCTAACAGATTTATATTTGTGTGTGTGTTTGTTTGTGTGTATGTGTGTGTATGTGTTAGAGTCAGCTCAACTGTCTCTTGGGGTCTCTCTGAGATAACTTGACTTTGATAATGGTTTAAAATCATTCATTCATTAACAGTATAGTTATTTCCAAAATGTGTTTTCTGGTTTGTTTTTTAGCATGGAAAGCAGTTCAGCAAACATGGAAGGGATGGGGTGCCAGTCATGGACGGTGCCCAGGAAACATAGAAAGGAGAGTCTGAGTTCAGGAAGCAGACATTAGTTCTAACTTTGTTCTGGTGATACACCCTCTGATGTTTAGTATCTCTTGATTGATTTGAAAACCTCTTTCCAGTTTCAGAATGACTTCCTTATTGTCAAGAGTTGTCTCCTTTTATCTTAAGCAGGTAGCATAAATTCAAAATTGCTTCTGCAGTAACTCATTCACCAAATGTATACTGGAGGCCTGTTTTGCTTATTAAGAACAAGGCATTAAAGC
The DNA here is from genome assembly GCF_032405125.1 of Capricornis sumatraensis. Lineage (NCBI taxonomy): Eukaryota > Metazoa > Chordata > Mammalia > Artiodactyla > Bovidae > Capricornis > Capricornis sumatraensis. The sequence goes on from NC_091086.1 coordinate 26,731,070, forward strand.
TCTGGTCATATAACGTTGAATACAATTGATCATTACTTCCCACACAATTTTCAGTGTAACCAAACTCATTTAGATCCTCAATACATGTTTGTTGAGTGGGTAAATGAGTAAGTAAAAGATTGGCAAAGTAATCAGTAATATGAATCACAACTACCAATGAATGGCTGTATGCTTTTCTCGTCAGTGCATTCTGAGAAACTATCAGAAAGCAAACTAATGTGAAATAGCTTGCACAGTCAATATGGCGTAATAACGAGAGTAAGGACTCTTGTTTGCTGTGGGACCCCGCGTGTTTATTTTTTGTCTTTCTGGGCCTCGCTCTTCCCATCTGATAAAATGAACAATAATATTGTATTTATATAGTATATCATTTGTTCATTCAGCCAGTTTTTACTGAATGCTTCTTGAGTATGGAGTATTTTACTAGACAAGAGGGAAAACCTGGCACCCCCGATCCATCAGGATCTTTGCGTCCATGGACCTTGCCGTCTGTGACAGGTGAAAAATTCTAGTAAGTAATGACATCAAGTTTGACGAATGTTTTTGTGCTGGCCTTTGGCTTGTTTGCTCTCAGATCCATTTCTTGCTCTTCTCCCCGTCTGTCTTTATTTGTGAGAGGCTAACCCCTGAAGGCTGCGGGTCCCAGGCGGCCATGCCTGTTGGTTGTTAGGTGGATTTGGTGTGTGGGAGACCCTGGGCGAACATTTGGAGAGCGAGAAGCCACGACGTTTCCCTTTCTCTGTCTGAGGCAGCATCGTGGACAGTGGCTTGTCGCCTCCAACCTCAGCCAGGTGACCCCTAGAGTTGACCTTCCTGTTGTCCCTCCAGACCAGAGGTGGAAGTAGCTTGCTGCGGATACACCCTCTGGATTGCCTCACAGTCCCTATTTGGCGTCTCACCTCTTTGATCACCTGCCTGAATTATTCCTATTAAAAAACACTCCTTCTGAAATAGGTAATGGGTTTCCCTGGTGGCTCAGCTGGTACTGGCACCCCACTCCAGTACTCTTGCCTGGAAAATCCCATGGATGGAGGAGCCTGGTGGGCCGCAGTCCATGGGGTCGCTAAAAGTCAGACATGACTGAGCAACTTCACTTTCACTTTTCACTTTCATGCATTAGAGAAGGAAATGGCAACCCACTCCAGTGTTCTGGCCTGGAGAATCCCAGGGATGGCGGAGCCTGGTGGGCTGCCGTCTACGGGGTCTCACAGAGTCAGACATGACTGAAGTGCCTTCACAGTAGCAGTTCCCTGGTGGCTCAGCTGATAAAGAATCTGCCGGCAGTACAGGAGACCTGGATTTGATCCCTGGGTTGGGAAGATCCCCTGGAGAACAGAATGACTACCCACTCTAACATTCTGGCCTGGTGAATTCCATGGACTGTATAGTCCATGGGGTCACAAAGAGTCGGACATTCTCTCTTCTTAGATGAGTGCTGTTTAAGTCTTGAGAAGAGTGATAAAGGCAAAACTCTATGTTAGAAGTAGTCAAAAAAGGTTTACCTAAGAAAGTAGCATTTAGACCAAAGCCTCAGGTATGAATAGGAATCTATCGATGGAGAACAGGAATAATGTTCTAGATTGTGTGGCAAGAGGAAAAGAAATGAGACACATTTAAGGAACTAAAGGCATGTGGATGACTGGATGACTATAACGGAGAGTGAGGGAGGAATGGGATATGATAAGGTTTTCAAACTTTAAGGATTTGGTGAAGTGAAGTGAAAGTCGCTCAGTCATGTCCGACTCCAGGCCAGAATACTGGAGTGGGTAGCCCTTCCTTCTCCAGGGGTTTTTCCCAACCCAGGGATTGACCTGAGGTCTCCCACATTGCAGGCAGATTCTTTACCAGCTGAGCCGCAAGGGAAGCCCAAGAATACTGGAGTGGGTAGGCTATCCCTTCTCCAGGAGATCTTCCCGACCAAGGAATCACACCGGGGTCTCCTGCATTGCAGGTGTGTTCTTTACCAACTGACCTGGGAGGGAAGCCCCTTAGGGATTTGGAATGCAAACCAATTAGTAGATATTGCTGTGGAATGATATGGGCACCTGTGTTTTCTAATGTCAGTGGCTACAGTGTGTAGAATTGTTCAGAAAGGAGGCAAAGAAACCTTTAGGAGACTGGCAGACAGCACTGGTGGAATAGTGGAATAGTATGATGGTGGAATAGTGTGATGACATAGCATTAGAGAAAAAGGAACCAGTTTTAGAAATGAAGAGAAGTGGAAACTGCATGTCTTGGTAATTGATAGGTCCTATAGACAAGGTTGAAGAAGGAGTTAATACTGTTCCCAGGATTCAAAATAGGGTCACGGGGTGAACAAATGGGGTGCCACTCACTGCAGAGGAAAATACTGGGGGAGAATTTTGAGTATGGTTGAACTTGAAATATACAATGGATGTCTCCAGATGAAGCTGCCCAGGAGCCAGGTATGATATGTATATTGGAAGCTCAGGAGACGGATCAGAACTAGAGATTTTGATTGTGGTCTGTCCATCCATAGATAGCCTTGGTGAGTCAATGAGATCAACCACCAGAGGCTATGCAACATTAGAAGGACAAGACAGCCAAGAAAAAAAGGAGTGCTTCAGAAACGAGGGCGGGACCAGCAGTTCTGAAAATGTTAGTGGGATGTAGTGAAATGTAGGTCAGATGATGACCTGGTGAAATATATTTCCATAGTGTTGGGAGCAGAAAATAGATGGAGGTGGGTTGAGTTGAAAATGTGAAAGAGGAATCAAAATAGTCTAAAGAAAACAAGGAAGAGGTATGGAGGTATCTGGGTGAAGTAGGAATGGAGCAAGGGAAATATAAGATGGGAAATACTGATTCCATTTCTTGGACTTGCTTAAGAGGAAGATTTGGAGAAGAGGAAGAACACCAGAGCTCTTGGATAGAGCTGAGTTCTGAAGATGTCGGAGGGACTGAGATCTGAAGCATAGGTGGGTACGGTTTGCCTAAGGTGGTAGTGGGAAGGAAAATGGAAATCATCCATGTGGGCATGGAGGAGTTTGTCAGCTGGGTGGCTGGACATGGAGAACATTCGTTTTTGATGGTTACTATTTTCTCTTGGAGGAGGAATATCATCTGCTGTGTGTGGGAAGTGGGGAGTCAACTGAGAAGAAAGAAGAAAGGACATTTGCTACAGTCCTTAGGGAAAATGGGAGAGCGAGCTGATTGATAGTTGTTAGAGTTTTAAAATGTAGGTGTGGTGCTTGCGTTACAGTTGTTTAAGGAATATTAACAGCTTTGCTTCTGCATTTTATTGTTAATGCTGCTAGACTTGTGGCCACAGTCCCTCTTTTGACCACTAGATGGCATACTCGGTGCTGAAATGCTGACCTGCCAGGTTCCCTTTGTTACCAGCCTATACTGACAAATTGGTAGAGTGAGTTGTTAACTTCTTGAGAATAATTAAGATGTTTTACTTAAAAAAAAAAACTTTGCTTAAAAAAAATCTTCACATGTTCCTCAATTTTACCTACAGTTTATGGGCAGAGAGTGATTGTGGCACCACAAAAGCCTCAGGAAATACATGATTCTCCTTCACACTAAGTGTAACATGCCTAACATACCATCTCTTCCAAATTCTTTGCCTTAAAAATGCTAATCAGTTGGCACTAGGGTGAACATTTGCATAGTCAAAACAGAGCTGTTGGCTTAACATTTTATCTTAAAATAAACCAAAAATTGCCTTGCTCTTGGATGTCAGTATGGTGCATACATGTAGCCGGAATGCTGAAGAAATACTGCCAAATGTCAAATACACAGAGAAACTGAATTCCATCAGGTAGCTACTATTGGCAAACGTATGTGTGCCCTTGGGTGACTGTGATATCAGGTATCAGTCCAAATCTTTGTGCTTAAAGAGGTCTTGCAAATAGTGCCATGTAAGTTGAAGATATGTGAGGAAATCAAGTCATTCTGTGGAGTTTCCTCACTGCTTGCTAACAAAGATTGGGGATGGGGGTCACTAAGAAGCAGGCGGCCTTTCCTTGGTACTGTCATCTTTTTAGGCACACCACCATCCCCCAACATGAGATGTTAGACTGGAAAAACCTATACAGTTTAACCAAATAAAGAATGTAGGCATTTTTAAAATATTGAAAACAAAGTTATTCTTATGAATCCTAACCCATAATTACTTGACTTTTATCTCTCTTCTTGCAAGGAATTCATGACAGGTAAGAAAAGAGGGATAAGAGAAGGGAGTTTGATTCAGATAATTAATATAAAGTCTCCAAGATTCAGTAAGCAATACATTTGTACAGTGAGTTCAAGATATTTTTAGGGCATTTTTAAAGTTTGTTTTGTTTTGTTTTTTGGCACATTCAGAGGTGGAAACCTGGGAAGAAAGCTGTATAAAGCTAGTATGAGAGAGCGAGAGAGTGCTATGGAAAATTCCTGGCACAAACCTTCCTGGGCCTAAACACTTCTTGATAATGAGTCTAGATTTAGAGTGGCCAAATCATGTGCTGTCTAGGAGGAAAGGTTCAGTTCAGTTTGGTTGCTCAGTCATGACCGACTATTTGCGACCCCATGGACTGCAGCATGCCAGGCTTCCCTGTCCATCACCAACTCCCAGAGCTTACTCAAACCCACGTCCATAGAGTCGGGGATGACATCCAAGCATCCCATCCTCTGTCGTTCCCTTCTCCTCCTCCCTTCAATCTTCCCCAGCATCAGGGTCTTTTCCAATGAGACAGTTCTTCACATCAGGTAGGAAAAGTATTGGAGTTTCAGCTTCAGCATCAGTCCTTCCAATGAATATTCAGGACTGATTTCCTTTAGGATTGACTGGTTGGATCTTCTTGCAGTCCAAGGGACTCTCAAGAGTCTTCTCCAACACCACAGTTCAAATCCATCAATTCTTCAGCGCTCAGCTTTCTTTATGGTCCAACTCTCACATCCATACTTGACTACTAGAAAAACCATAGCCTTGACTAGATGGCCTTTGTTGGCAAAGTAACGTCTCTGCTTTTTAATATGCTGTCTAGGTTTGGCATAGCTTTTCTTCCAAGGAGCAAGCGTCTTTTAATTTCATGGCTGCGGTCACCATCTGCAGTGATTTTAGAGCCCCTCAAAATAAAATCTGTCACTGTTTCCATTGTTTCTCCATCTATTTGCCATGCAGTGATGGAATCGGATGCCATGATCTTAGTTTTCTGAATATTGAGTTTTAAACCAACGTTTTCACTCCCTTCTTTCACTTTCATCAAGAAGCTCTTTAGTTCTTTTTCGCATGTCATCTGCATATCTGAGGTTATTGATATTTCTCCTGGCAATCTTGATTCCAGCTTGTGCTTCATCCAGCCCAGTGTTTTACATGATGTACTCTGCATATAAGTTAAACAAGCAGGGTGACAGACAATACATGACTTGACGTACTCCTTTCCTAATTTGAAACCAGTCTGTTGTTCCATGTTGAGCTCTAACTGTTTCTTCTTGACCTGCACACAGATTTCTCAGGAGGCAGGTAAGGTGGTCTGGTATTCCCACCTATTTAAGAATTTCCCAGTTTGTTGTGATTCATACAAAGGTTTTGGCATAGTCAATAGAGCAGAAGCAGATGTTTTTCTGGAACTCTCGTGCTTTTCCAATGGTCCAACAGGTGTTGGCAATTTGATCTCTGGTTCCTCTGCCTTTTCTAAATCCAGCTTGAACTTCTGGAAGTTCACTGTTCATGTACTGCTGAAGCCTGGTTTGTAGGATTTTGAGCATTACTTTGCTAGCATGTGAGATGAATGCAATTGTGTGGTAGTTTGAACATTCTTTGGCACTGTCTTTCTTTGGGATTGGAATGAAAAGAGACCTTTTCCAGTCCTGTGGCCACTGCTGAGTTTTCCAAATTTGCTGGCATATTGAGTGTAGCACTTTTACAGCATCATCTTTTACAATTTGAAATAGCTCAACTGGAATTCCATCACCTCCACTAGCTTTGTTTGTAGTGATGCTTCTTAAGGCCCACTTGACTTCACATTCCAAGATGTCTGTCTATAGGTGACTGATCATACCATCATCGTTATCTGGGTCATAAAGATATTTTTTGTATAGTTCTTCTGTGTATTCTTGCCACCTCTTCTTAATGTCTTCTGCTTCTCTTAGGTCCATACCATTTCTGTACCTAAAAGAACAGAGTCTCTGGTCTGAGACAGCCTTGCTTTGCATCTGTTCCTATTAAAATTTTTACAGGAAACCAGGAGCAAATCAAGGAACAGGTGCAAAGCAGGGCTGTCTCAGGCAGATCAGAGACTCTAGGCAAAATGAAACATTGTCAGATAAGGGGCATTAAAAGTCATTTGAGCCCATGACTGCAAATAGAATTAATATTTGTAGGGCTAGGTGCACCAAAAGCATGATTATGTGATCAGTCATGTTTTAGACCTGTCAAGCAGGGCCTGTCAACCTCTCAACCTGGAATTAGGAACCAGATAGGACCTGTGGATGGGAAGTGAAGGGTTGTAGCAGATTCCTCTGGGGAAAGATATTTTTATTTTTTATTATTGTTATTTTTGTTCCCAAACTACAACAACTCTCCCTCCGCTCTCTGTTTGGCAAGGGGAGTGGGGGAGTGGACAGATGCATTTGAGAATCCCCACTGTAAAGATGGTTCTTTGAACTGTGGTTGCAGTTATTTCCGTGGTAAATTTCCATGGACTATTGTCTTAATGATGCTGAGAATGATACCCTGGTGTGTTGAAAATTCAGGGCACTTCATTCCCCATTCAACCAGCACTCCCCAGGCACGACTTAGGAGGGAAGCAGGGAAGCGCCTGAGGCACTCGGGAGAACTGAGCCCAGAGAAGAGAGAAAGGAACCAGGGAAAAGCTTCAGTGTGGCTAAGGGAGTGCTGGAGCCTGGCACTGAGATCCTTGCTCAAATGGCAGCCAGAAGATTTTAGAGTTTATTGTCAAAAACATCGTGACAAACTAGAGAAGGTGTCATTTTCTTTTACCAAATGCCTTTACCTTTACGCATGCAATCTCCCTTTTGTCAGCCTGCTTGGTGTGAAGAAAGTAAAACGTCTGCCCCAACCTACCCCTGACAGCTGTGAGCTTATTCTTTGCTTCTGGCAGTTCAGCCCAGCTCTGCTGAGGTAACGAGCCTCTCTGATATCTCAGTGGCTACGACCATGGTTTTATTTCTCACTCTTATTAATGTGTTCTTAGCTAGTCAATGCTGCTCTGCTTCTTACACTTTTTTTTAAGGAACAGGCCATTCAGAGCCCATTCTGAGACCAGCCCCTCCTGAGAGGCAGAAAAGGGGGAGATGGTGGGGTCACGTAATGACTGTTTTTAATTTTGTGGTTTTTTTTTTTTTTGAAGTCTGATGTATGGTTGATTTGCATAGCTTTGTATATTTACTTTCTTTTTGGCCACACCTTGCGGCATGTGGGATCCTCGTTCCCCGGCTAGGGATCAAACCCATGCCCCCTGCATTGGGGGCGCAGTGCCTTAACCACTGGACCACCAGGGAAGTCTCCACACTCAATGGCTTTTAGCGCCAGAAATGCCACAGATCTTTTCCGGTTACAAGCCACAGGCCAAAGAGAGTCTCATGGTAGCAACTGGCATTGAGGGGCTGAAAGTATAACCTTTGCAAGGAATGGGATTGGAAACCCAGTAAACATTTACATTCTGACGGTAGCATAATATATCACATTCTTCCAAGTTCATTGTAAGAATGGCTTCAAGCTTTAACGTATATCCTGTGTACTGCCCTGCATGCTATCCCTAATGTTACTTTCTCATTGTGACAAATTACCCCTCTGTTTCTTCTCACAAATGCTTACAAACTCACAGAGTCCAGTAGCATTTAACACGCTTGTGCTTGGTTTCCTTGTCTGTCTCGTTTATTCTCCTATGGGCCTTGGAGAGCTAGAGCAATGTATGAGCCCCTGGTGTGTGGTTGACATATCAGAGAAACCTTAGTAAGCATTTGAAAGTGAAAGTCGCTCAGTCATGTCTGACTCTTTGTGACCCCATGGACTATACAGTCCATGGAACTCTCCAGGCCAGAATACTGGAGTGAGCAGCCTTTCCCTTCTCTAAGGGATCTTCCCAACCCAGGGATTGAACAGGGGTCTCCTGTTAGACCAATTGCAGGTGGATTCTTTACCAACTGCACTATTAGGGAAGCCTGATTTAGTCACTGCTAATGAATTAATGAGAATTGGACCATAAAGAAAGCTGAGCACTGAAGAATTGATGCTTTTGAATCGGGGTGCTAGAGAAACCTCTTGAGAGTTCCTTGGACTGCAAGAAGATCAAACCAGTCAGTCCTCAAGGATATCAACCCTGAATATTAATTGGAAGGACTGATGCTGAAGCTGAAGCTTCAATTCTTTGGCCACCTGACGTGAAGAACCGACTCACTGGAAAAGACCCTGATGCTGGGAAAGATTGAAGGCAAGAGGAGAAGGGGATAACAGAGGAAGAGAGGATTGGATGGCATCACTGACTCGATGGACGTGAGTGTGAGCAAACTCTGGAGGATACTGGAGGACAGGGAAGCATGGTGTGCTGCAGTCCATGGGTCACAAAGAGACAGACCCCTGAGCGAGTGAACAACAGTGAGTTAGTAGATGAATGAAAGAGTGTGTGCATTGCTGTCTCTGTCTTCACACCTCAGTCCTTTCCAACAAGCAATCTTGTAAAAGGAGTAGAAACCACAGTGGAATCCTGAAGACTGGCTAGGCATTCACTGGGTGGAAAAGTTTGGGGAGGCAGATTCGGGGAAAGAGAAGCTGATGGGCTCGGTTGCAGCCTTTTCAGTAAAGGTGAAATGCTCAGGTTTTGTGTCCTAAGCGCAGGAGTCAAATAGCATCAAGCCTGGTCACCCATGGGTCTGATGCATCCCGCAGCTGCGATGTGATAAATTGCCAACGTGAGGCCCAGTCTGCCAAATCTGACCCTAGTGAGAGTTCCCCCAAAATGAATCTTTAATTTACCTTCACAGATGGTGTTATTAAAGGAATGAGTAAGCCAGTAATTATTATTCAGTACTTCTGATGTGACAGTTTATTAGTTGCTTTTACTTAATTAAAGTCTGCCCTAACGTAAAGTCTAAATATACCATAACATCTGACATTGACTCGAAATTACACAGATTTTGCTTCACTGTTTTTCACACACATATGAAAAGATAAAAGGGGAACAGATTGACAAAAACATAATAGAATTTATACATTAACCAAATAGAGAGTGAGACTGCCTAAATGCTTCCTGTGGTGTGTTGCCATTATTCAAATGTTTTGGGGATTCTCCTTTTGAGCCTTCCTCCAGAGTCTGTGCTACACTTTACTTTTAAAATCATTGATGACAAATCTCGATCTGCTGAAAGTCGGTCTCCTTCTATGAAGCTGCCAAAAGTCCTTTGGCATTAATATGTGGGTCAATTGGTAAATGACTCTGAAATCAAGAAGCAGTTTTCTTATGAACACTGGAAATGGTTTATAATGATAATTCCCAAAGGGTTATTCCAAAAATGACCTCAACCCTAGTAGCATTCCTTCATTCATTCAATCATTCAGTGAAATAAGTCATTTAGGAAACTAATTTGAATTTGCGTATGGTGTATGTGTTTGAAAAAGTATACTCATTACTTTATGTACAGTTTACTTAGTAATTACTTGAAATGAATATAAATAGAATGAATATTTACATATAATAAGTATTATATATAACATGGATATGCTATATATATATGTATATATATAGTGTGTGTGTGTGTCCACGCTCTGTGGTGTCTGACTCTTGTGACCCATGGACTGTAGCTCACCAGGCTTCTCAATCCATGGGATTTCCCAGGCAAGAAAATGAGTGGATTTCCAATTCCTCCTCCAGGGGATCTTCTCGGCCCAAGGATCAAACCCACATTTCCTGAGTCTCCTGCATTGGCAGGTGGACTCTTTATCACTGAGCCACCTGAGAAGTCCAATTTATATATACAGCACAATGAGCAAATTAAATTATTCTTTTTTATTGAAGTATAGTTGGCTCAGAATGTTACATTAGTTTTAAGTGTAAAACATAGTGATTTGATGTTTTTAATAGATTATGCTTCCTAAAGAGTTATTATAATATCACTGATTATATTCCTTGTACTGTACATTACATCTCTGTCACTTATTTTGTGGTGTTCTTTTACAGTCCTTTCTAATTTTTAAAAACCCACATTATGCTTTTAAGCAAATGCCTCCATTATATCAGAAATATCAACTGACGGATAATAGTAGGTACATTATTTAATTATCAGGGATCCAATCTTTCAACCAATGAGCGTCCTTTATACCTTGTCAACACTCAGCCATTACATGACCACATGAGATAGTCAGTGGAAAAAAAAAAGTGCTTTAAAATAGATACAGTGTGCTATGTATCATACTTTCTCTACTTTCTCTTCTTTAACCTTGCTAATAATTACAAATTATATTGTGAGGCAGAGGGAGATATAGTCTTCTAAACTGATGTATTGATCCCTTGAGTAAGACTGGATCGAAGCTTCACCTAAGTGTTGTTTCAGATTACTTGAAAAGTTACAGTTTGTTCACTGTATTATTTTGTCTACATGATCTCAAATAATTTTAACTAAATCAGTTGATACTATTTAAGTCATATCTTAAATTCTTATTAAATAACTGACCGTTTTTACAATCTCACACATTGCAACAGGGATCTATATAGTCAGGTAGTTTAGTCTGCAATTTAATGGCATATAAATATTGAGAACAAAGTCATTAGAAACCTCAGACATGCCACCATAAACCAGAACACCAATACATGTCATTCCCATTGGGAAAGTGTTTCCAAATTTGATATTGAATGCTTCTTCTTTCAGAAAAATTGGTTCTAGTTTTTAATCTTGCTTTAAATGTAAGTCTGTATTGATAAATGAAAGCATGTTTTTCACAATTTTGTAGTAAGTTGCTGATACATACTAATGAGGCAATTCTGGAACTCCTGTGAAGCTTTGTAAAGAGTTGAAAATATTCCTGGAATTGATATTTGTACTAGGAAGGCCAGAGCTTACTCTAGCCAAGAGTTAATGTTTTGATTAAAATTTGACCAGGTGATAACAGATTTACTCCTTTCTCCACTTGAAGTTTCACTTAAAACGTCTTAAGGTCAAATATGGGAAATGTATCTGAACTAGATATCTTGGGTAGTGATTGTGTCAAACCGAAGAATGCCTGCCCCATCCAGAGGATGTAGCTGATACTCTGCTTCAGTTTAATTCACCATCTAGGAAGAGAGCTTCCATGTCATAGGCCTTATACATTTTCAAAAGAAGCCCAAAGCTCAACTTTAATGTGACATTTCATGTATGCTTTAAATGGTGGATCAAAGGAAAAAAAGTAATAGTGTATTGGTCAAACTCAGGCCTAGTAGCCATGTGTGGTCCAAGGATGACCAAGTCACCTACTCCGTCCTGCATCTCTTTCCTACAATAGTGTTCCCTTTGATTCTCTTACGTTGTTGTTATTCAGTCACTGTGTTGTGTTTGACTCTTTGTGACCCCATGGACTGCAGCACACCAAGCTTCCCAGTTCTTTACTATCTCCCAGAGATTGCTCAGACTCATATCCATTGAGTCAGTGATGTCATCCAACCCTCTCATCCTCTTTCATCCCCTTCTCCTGCCTTCAGTCTTTCCCAGTATCAGGGTCTTTTCCAGTGATTCAGTTCTTCACATTAGGTGACCAAAGTGTTGGAGCTGTTTTCTTTTTCTCACCATGTTCTAAGGGTAAATGGCCCCGGATGAAAAGACAAAGTACTCCAGGTGTTGTGATCCTTTAAAGCATGCAGGTCACTTGGAGTATGTTCTCTATGAAACCTGAGAAGGTGTCATGAAAGCAAGATACTAGAGTTTGGATTTAGATACTTACTTGTACGTGTGCTCAGTTGCTCAGTCATGTCTGACTCTTTGAGACCCCCCATGGACTCCCCACCAGGCTCCTCTGTCCATGAAACTTTTTAGGCAAGAATACTGGACCAGGTTGCCATTTTCTTCTCCAGGGAATCTTCCCAACCAAGGGATCGAACCCGTATCTCCTGCATTGGCAGACAGATTCTTTACCACTGCGCCACCTGGGAAGCCCATATGCTTTCTTACTTGATCTCAACTAGCTTAGTTCCTTGGAGAAGGTGATGGCACCCCACTCCAGTACTCTTGCCTGGAAAATCCCATGGACGGAGGAGCCTGATGGGCTGCGGTCCATGGGGTCGCGAAGAGTCGGACACGACTGAGTGACTTCGCTTTCACTTTTCACTTTCATGCATTGGAGAAGGAAACGGCAACCCTCTCCAGTGTTCTTGCCTGGACAATCCCAGGGATGGGGGAGCCTGGTGGGCTGCTGTCTCAGAGTCGGACACGACCGAAGCGACTTAGCAGCAGCAGCAGCTTAGTTCCTAGTAACTTGCTAAAGATTGCATCTTCAGTATTACCCTTGTATCACCCAAGAAATCATGCATATTTCCTTTTTTCTCTCTTGCTCTCTTTTACTTTCCTTATTTTGCCTTCTTGCCTCCTTGGGCCAAATCCTGGGGTTTTTTCCCCCTTTAACTGTTTTCTGTTATCTTTGTGTCCAGAATGACAGCTGAAATAAAGGGGTACTTCTCAGTCGACTGTGGTTATCTATTAGAAACATATCAGAGCAAAAACATAAGCAAGGGTTAAATGCCAGATGTATTCACTCTGCTAGTACACATTTGTGGTTTAAAAAGCACACTTCATTGAATAATTTAAAATGTGTACCATCTGTTCTCTTGGGGACTAACATTGTTCATGATAGGAAAAGAATCACATGTTAAATGAATTCTAGATACTGCGTTCTGTCATTCATTACAGCAATAGCACTGGTAGTTCAGATGACCTAGGTTTTCCTCTTCACATAATTGAGGTGACCTAGCCTTTCTTTCTCCAAATAATAACACTACTGATTTCTTCCCATGGGGAAGAACAGCTAAGTACATGATTTTTCCTAAATGAAACAGGCATTTCAAGAATTCTGTCATTTCTTTTATGAAAAAAAATACAAACATGCCATCTTTGAAGGTAACAATAGATAAGCACTTGGGATTAGTATTTGCTGTCTTTATCTCCTGTTTGGTGTAACTTTGTAGGAGAACTCATAAGATTGTCATATGCATATTTTAGAGACTGTGCAGTCAGTTTTAGCCAGGGATTCTGTAGTCTGTGTAAATGACAGAGGGCACGAGTTGCTATGTAAACTGAATGAATGTACTTCTGGGTGAATATTGATTTTCTTTTTTCCCCCTGAGCTCTCACAACATTTCATGCTTGAGTCTCAGCATGGACTGTCTTGTACTGACTGCAAATTTATGCATGTGTTTGAGTCTTCTTTTTCCCCCAAAACGTTGTAAGCTTTATGAGGGTAGGGACCACGTGTTTCTCCTTTAGAGTGTCTCAAAGTTTCCCATTCTGACTGATCAGTAAATGATTGATTTTTAATGCTATAAAATAGGGGGAAGGCTATAAGAAAAAAAAAAAAAGTGTCGTTGCTTCTGGTAGCACATGTTCAGGATGGTTTGGGTCAGTGATTTCTTTTCCTGACACATAATTTTCAGGTGTATAAGCTGTCTATCCTTAGCTTGAGTTCTTCAAATGTGAACCTTGGCGACAATAGACTGTGGATGGAAGGGCCCCTGAGGACATTTTCAAAAGTCTTCCAACAAATTCCCAGAGCTTAATAGCCATCTATTGTCAGATAACCTTTCGGTGTTGCTTCATTCAATTCCCTCTGCTTCTCTTTAAAACCACGTGTTGCCTCCTGAGAGAGGATGGAATGCAGTAGACATCGTTATTCTTTGCAAAAGGTCTACGAGTCATGTCATAAAATCACCCTTGTCTTTTCGTCTCAAAGCAAAATGGTACCAATTTATTTAAGCATTCTTAGTCTCAGTATATTTTCCTATGAAAGTTCTCCAAGCGTCACTCTTCAAGCTGAATGAGGTGTCTCATTTGATCAAGGAGTCTTTAAAAGGCAGACTGAATTCAAAGGCCCTGATATCGCAACCCTTTCTGTCATCCCGTTTGACCTTCTTTCTTTTGTCCTGAGCTGTTATCTTGATGCTTTGTTACTAGATTATCTGTTTTGTTTACTTGCAATTGGCAAACCATGTTTTCATTCCCCGTACTCCCCGTATGCATTCACTATTTGGTGTTCCCCACAAGTTACACTGCCTTGCTGCTGCTGCTGATGCTAAGTCGCTTCAGTTGTGTCCAACTCTGTGCGACCCCATAGACGGCAGCCCACTAGGCTCCCCCATCCCCGGGATTCTCCAGGCAAGAACACTGGAGTGGGTTGCCATTTCCTTCTCCAATGCATGAAAGTGAAAAGTGAAAGTGAAGTCGTTCAGTCGTGTCCGACTTTTTGCGACCCCATGGACTGCAGCCCACCAGGCTCCTCTGTCCCTGGGATTCTCCAGGCAAGAGTACTGGAGTGGGGTGCCATTCATTGCCTTCACACTGCCTCGGTCTCTGTGAAATTGTTTTTTTATACTTCAATGTTAATATGTGAATGATTTTTTAAGATGCTGCCTTTTGCTCTGCTCTCACAGAGCTTTCAGTCTGATTGAGAAAAATATCTAGACCCAAAGCCCATCATTATTTGCATTTGCCAATCAACACAGTATTAGTCATAACTTCACTATCACTTGTCTGGTAAATCAGGAAAGTGCTGTGAAAACAGTGTATTTTTATCTTGGTAAGGCTTATGAAAAGATCTCTTGTGGTAAACTTGTAGAAATAATGGATGTATGGGCTGGATGAAAATGCAATTAAATATATATTTTAAAAATAATTTTGTTTATTTTTGGCTGCGCGGGGGCCTGGTTGCTGCACCGGCTTTTCTCTGATTGCGGCTCTCGGGGGCTGCTCTCTGACGGTGGTGTGGCGGTTTCTTGTTGTGGTGGCTTCTCTTGTTCTGGAGCACAGGTTCTAGGGCACGTGGGCTTCAGTAGCTGTCACAGGTGGGCTCACTAGTTGTGGCTTCCTAGCTCCGGAGTACAGGCTCAATAGCTGTGGCACACAGGTGTGGTTACTTTGAGGAATGTGGGATCTTCCCAGATCAGGGATGGAACCCATGTCTCCTGCTTTGGTGGGTGGATTCTTTACCACTGAGCCATCAAAGAGGCCCTTAAATAGATTTTTTCTTTGCTAGTTGAACATCATAAATGAAGAATAAGGAATAAAGAATACTGAATAAGGAATAGAATATTATTCATCCCATCAAATATATAGAAAAATGGCCTTGAAAGCAACAGGGAACAAACTGGAATACAGTCAGGATCAACAGTTTGCTAATAAACATGACTACAATTTTAAATTTGTAGTTAATCTGAATTGGATTATGGACTCCTAGGACATGGATTAAGAGTATGAGGCGATTTCTGTCTTAAGCTTCATTCATGTATTTATTTTTTATTTTAATTTTTTATTGAAGTTATAGTTGATTTTCAATGTATTAAGACATACCGCAGAGTGATTCAGTTATACACGCACGCACACACACGTATGGGCTTCCCAGGTGGTGCAGTGGTAAAGAATCTGCCTGACAATGCAGGAGACATATGTGGGTTCAGTCCCTGGGTTGGAAAGATCCCCTGGATCATCCCTAGGGCTGATGAATCTAGGAAATGGCAACCCACTCCCGTATTCTTTGCCAGGAAAATTCCATGGACGGAGGATTCTGGCGGGGTAGTCCATGGGATTGCAAAGATTGGATGCAGCTGAGCACACTTGCACACATATTGTATGCATATGTGTGTGTGCGTATACTTTTTCTGATTCTTACATATAATAGGTTATACAGGACACTGAATATAGTTCTCTGTGCTGTTGTTTGTTTTATATATAGTAATGTGTATCTCTTAATCCCAAACTCCTAATTTATCCCTCACTCACCTTTTCCTTTTTGTAACCATAAGTTTGTTTTCTGTCTATGCGTCTATTTCTGTTTAATAAATAAGTTCATTTATATCATTTTTTAGATTACACATAAAAGTGGTATCAAGCTGTGTTTGCCTTTCTATGTTTAACTTCCTTCACTTAGTATGATAATCTCCAGGTCTACCCATGTTGCTGCAAATAGCATTATTTCATTCATTTTAAAGTCTGAGTAATATTCCATTCGGGATACTGGTGGTGAATAGGGAAAGCTATCCTTCAGGAGTTGGTGATGGACAGGGGAGCCTGGCGTGCTGCAGTCCATGGAGTAGCTAAGAGTCGGACACGACTGAGCGACTGAACGACTGAACGACTGAACTGAGTATTCCATTGTATATACGTACCACATTTTCTTTATCCATTCATCTGTCTGGACATTTAGGCTGCTTCCATGACTTGGCTCTTGTGAATAGTACTGCTATGAGCTTTGAAGTGCAGGTAGCTTTTCAAATTAAAATTTGTGTAGTGGACAGAGAAATGCAAATGATTGTCTGTCTCTGCCCCATAATAGTTAGGTCATACCTGGAATCTTGGTTTAATTTTGGATACAGGTTGAAGAGGAATCAACAAACAGGAATAAGTTCAGAAGTCTGTTGCCAGGATGGTGAAGGATCTAGAAACTGTGACATATTGAGAACAATCAAACTGAAATTATGTAGCCTAGAAAAGACGAGGGGGAGATGAAAGCTGTCTGTGGATCTTCACAGGGTTGTCATAATAGAAAAGAATGATGCTTGATTTTGAATGACTTCCAGTCTAGGATCAAGAGATTGTATAAGTTGAAAGGTCAACTTTAGTTTGATACAGAGAACTTTACAATATTTGGATATGCTGAAAGCAGAGATGCTGCCTGGTGAAGCCAGATGGTTCTCATCCCAGGAGGGGCCTGAGCAGAACCAGGTACTTGCTTCTCCTTGGAGAGTGTTCATGCATTAGGAGAAAAATACATTTTCAATTACTCCTAATAAGTCTTCCAATTACAGGAACTTATTACATAAAAAGTTCTTAGCACAGTGCCTTTTATAGACTCCTTGATCAAATACTCAGGAGATACTAGCCATAATTGTTATTGGTAGTGACTAATCCATGACTTTGTAACTGAATATTTGTCTCAAGGGAATAAGTAAAGGGGAGGTGACTGTGTTTCATATTTTGGCACCAGCTTCTGTTGCTAAATATCAGTAATTAAGGTAGTTAACAGGGGCCTGTGCTGCTCCTAACTGATTTGCTCTTAATTTATTATCGCTTTGTGTTTTCTGTAATGGCCTTTTATCCTGTGTTACCTGGATTTGGGATTAATTCATCACACTTAACAGGAAAATGTTAAGCAGTTGCTAAATCACAGTTGCTTATATTGTCAGTGACTAACAATAGCAAATAGTCCATCAACAAAGGAACAAGTCAGGACAAAAAAGCACATGGATCTCTTCCATTAATTAAAAGAAATGTTTCAGTTTAGGGACTTGCAGAATCTTAGTAACAATTATGTTCTATATCATGTTAGCTGCATTGGAGCCTTTCCCTTTATCTCCACAGGAGTCAGTTACAGCAGGGAAACTAGCCCTTCCACCTCTCACATCTCCTAAAGTCTGCCACCAAGGGCTCCAGGGCAGCGAGGAGCCCCCTCCTTACCCCATGCCTGACCTCCTTGTATTCTTTCCTTGCTGTGTTATTGTTTCTGTCACGTATCACCGCTCTTACACATTTCTCTTCATTATATGATCATCTCCCTACCTCTACTGGAAGGTCAGTTCCAGGGAAGCAGGCACACTTACTTGTCTGTTTCGTTTCCTGCCGGATTCCCAACACCTAGAATAGCAACTTGACAAACACTTGTTGAATGAATGATTAAAGCTTTAGTGTCCTGGAAACTGATACTAGAACGGTATCATCAATCCTCTAGGGTTACTAAGCCATTTTTGGCTGCATGGGACTGTAAACCAAAGTCACTTGGCTCCATAACCAGCATCCTCATTCTTGATCTTTCCCTTAATTACAAATAACTCTCGAATTTTGCTGTATGAACCCAGAAATCTAGAGGCATCTGACAATAGGAAAGATATTTCACTGCTATATGGATTTGAGGTCAGGGGCATAACTTTCGTGTCATCTAAATTTAGGAGAACATCCAGGTCAATACTTTTACTTCCCTAATTCTTTGTCGGTCCCTCTTTTCCATTTTCTTTCCTCTGGGATTTATTCGGAGTGATTAAATCTGAGTTTCTCTATTACCTGTTACTGTTTCTTGGGTCATCAGGGTAGACCCTAAAGAAGTGGAGGTACTGTGACAGATTTGGGGAGGCAGTTATGGATAAGACTCAGTCTTTGCCTTTGAATTGTTTTCACGCTAGTGGCTAAGCCAGCCTTGTATATTTGCAGTTCCAGGGTGAAATGATAGCCAGGTGACTTACAGTCCAAACAATGATACTTTTGAGAGTAAAAGGAGGCACTATTTAATAATCATACAGAGACAATAGCTAGTTTTAAAAGTTAATGACTATGAAATATAAATTCAAGTCCTTTTTTTAACAACTCTTTTCTGAGCACCTACAATACATAGACCAATGTACTAGGCATTGTGGATAAATCAAAGATGAATGTGTATGTATCTGCCCACCTCGTGGTTTGTAATCCACTTGAGAGAGAACATTAACAACTTAATTAATATAGGGAAGTAAGTGATGGCATAAGTAGAATATAAACTCAATGTAATGTTAGTCAACCACAGGTTTCAAATAGGATCACTAATGTGTCAACTTTTTATTTCTATCTCACAGTATGGTCGTTTGAAGTGAGTCCTTCCATGATGCATGAATTGGACATCAGATGGATTTATGACTTCTTTTCCTAGATAAGATTTATAGCATTTATTTCTTTTGTATATATATAGTAAGTGTTCAACTCATGCTGGCTGGCTAGCTAGCTGAGGTAGAGGAACAAGTTGAGATATTTTTTAAAAAAAATCATCCAGCTACCAAATATAGAACAGGCTTTGCCAAAGACACCTCCTCTTTGCTTGACGAACTAGTTGACAGAGTAAGAACTTGGAGCAGTCTTGTTTTTCATCTTCCATTTTGTAATGATAGAAGACATTTGATTATTTGGAAATTAAGCACTAAACTGTTTTAATTCTTTCCACTGCTTCTTACTGTTGGAAATTCTGCAGCTGAATATTGGCAACAGTTTGTATCTTGGCAAGCAAATGATGCTCTTTAAGGACGAAAGTGTAGGAAGTAGTATAGGGCATCTGTTGCAGAAGTCATGTTGTCAGAGCCCATTATGTTTATTAAACTCATTTGTTTCCATTTTCATACATTCTAAAGCAAAATGTCACTCTGTTTAACATTCAAACAGTTTATAAAGAGCTTGGAGGTATAAATTGTGTGGGCCCACCTGAGACTTCAGTGAATGAGCATCACTTTGTTCAGTTGATTTTATTGCTGCTTTAAGCTTTACGTATATAATAGGTTCGTTGAGATAAGATTATCAGTAGTCAAGGGCCTTTGTTAGGTGTGAAACTGAAACCAACAGAATTTCCTGCCCCTGTTAAATGATAGTGGGATTGAGCTACTTTCCCATCCCTGTGTTAAACAAAAAAAAAAAGAGAATGAACAAAAAATAACTTAGCTGCTTGCTTCCCTAGCTTCTTCTGATAAGGTACTCTTAAGACCCTGTCCAAGGGAGTTCACAGACAGTCCAGTGGTTAAGATTGCCTTCCAATAGAGGGGATGCTGGTTCAATCCCTGGTCAGGAGCAAAGATCCCACATTCCTCATAGCCAAAAATAAATAAATAAATAAAATAAAAGAGAAACAATGTTGTAATAAATCCAATAAAGACTTTAAAAAATGGTTCATATCAAAAATCTTTTTTAAAAGTCTTAATTTAAAAAAAAAAAAAGACCCTGTCCGAGGGGTCTTCTCCCTTACTGCAGTATGTTTAGTTAACTTTGTGTGATTTGCAGGTTTCTGCTGGGATTTTTGAGGAGGTGACAGTTAACAGATATAAAATTTTACAGACATTCTTCCCAATGGGACACTGTTAGATGAATACAACTTGTCTATGAAGGTGAAAAGCTCTGGTTCATTTATTCCAAACTTGCCTTATAAAATGAAGCAGTTGATTGATTAAGAAAAGTTATCCTTGCTATAAAGTGAGGCCTGCTGATGAGGCTGACTGATTTATGGGATTTCATGATTTTTCAGGTTTTAAAAGGTATGCCATTAAGTCTCACCAGTTTTCACAATCTGCAGACTTGAGTCAAGTTAATAATATTCCCAAGAGGCTAATTTGTGAGTCAAAATGTTAACACTGCCTCTTATAATGAAAGGTGTGACTGATCGAACACCAGTTCCACATGATACCTTTCCTAGGTAACTCTAGTCAAGAAGTCAGATTCTAGATCAGAAAGTTGTTTGTGAATATCAGTCAGGTCAGGGGGAGTTGTAGCTTTTTCATTTTTTCCTAAGATTTGTTCGATGTGGATCATTTTATAAGTCTTTATTGAATATGTTATGGTATTGCTTCATTTTATGTTTTGGTTTTCTGGCCGTGAGATGGGCGGGACCTCAGCTCCCCAGCCAGGGATTGAAGCCACACCCCCTGCATTGCCCCTGGACTCTTAACCTCTGGACCCCCAGGGAAGTCCAGAAATGCAGCTCCTTAAGGAAACAACTGACTCTTCTTTTTTCACTGCATTTTATTTTGTAAATCATTCTTTAAGGATTTTTTTTTTTCATGTGACTCACTGAAACAAGTTATCTAGATTTGAAATACACAGGGCTTTTGTTATTATAAATTATTTCAATTTTTTCCAGCCTAAAAATGACCACTACACATTTTATTTGCATCTATAACAATACTATTAGCCCCCTTCATTTTAGTATATTTTCAAAATTCTAACACTGCTAAAGCTTGCAGATTCATTTTTATTGAATATATTCCCTAATAAATAAGGCCCCCTGATTGCATAATTTTTTAAAAACAGTTCTTTGATCTGTGACTCTCAGCTTCGGTCCCAAAAGATACCCAGATTTTAGGGTCTCCCTTAGCTATAGGAACTATTTTCTTTTTGTTCACTACTCAAGTCTGAGCAAGTTTTTGCTAGTCTTAACAACTGTATCTGAATACATGCCAAAGATGGTATAAACACCAAGTGCAAAAAAAAGAAAAAATCAATGTTTCTATTATTTTCTGCTAATGTAATTTGCTGATTCATCTCAATCAATAAATTCTCTTTTTAGTTGATGGAATCCAGATTTTGGAATCTTAGTAAAATTTCACTTGTCTTATTAAAATAGTAACACGAGGCATTCTAGAATGTTTAGATAATATAGGTAGGAGAAAAGCAGAAAATTAAAATCATCTGTTTCTTCCCATCTGTGTGTGTATATATATATATTTATTTATATTCTGATGTGTATTGTTTTTATTCTCTTGTTTTCAATATATGAGTATATTTTTTTTTGTTTGTTGAAAACAATATCATACTGTTATACTGTTTTATAACCTAGTTTTTGACTGTTCATATTTTATGAATTTATCTCCATGCCATTAGATGTTATTTCAGATGCCTAATTCCCACAGTGTCACATAGGTCCCCACGGAGGGTGCCACATAGTCTATCCATTTCTTATTCACAAATTGGAACAAACATTAGCCTAATAAAAGCTGATTACTCCTGCTCCTCCAGAAACATCTGTGTAACGGAGAATTTCCCAAATGCATATGGCTGTGGAATTCATGTGTTTGTCTGTGTTATGTGATTAAGATGCCAGTGAGTACATCTTAGTGTAGTCTGTTTTTCAACATAGTCATTTGATTGAATTCATAAATATTTGTATTGAATGGATATTCCATTTTTTCCCAAACATTTGGACATTAAGGAAATTTACATCCTTTTATTAATTTGGGAAACACTGTGATGTCCTTCATGATAAATCTACATACGGACTTGCAGTATTTCCTTCAATTTGAAACCATTTTGTCCAAGACTATATGCAGTATACTATGTGGAGTTACAGAAGAAGATTATCATAGCATATATTAGATTATTACCTTAGATTATTATAGAAGAATGATTAATTGACGAACTTGAAATATGCCAGTTGTGTTCTCAAAGCATAGAACATGATTAAATAAAGGCATAACCTGTGATTAATCAGGTAGTTGGACAACTACTTTGATAATTTAATTCTTGAACTGAAATTGTCTGCCGAGACACACACATCTCTGACATCCCCAGCTAAAACCCGTGAACATTCCTCATTCCCTGAGAAGAGACTTCGCATTCACATTGGTGGTTGTTCTTTGTGAACTGTTTGTGTTTGGTAGAATGCAGTGAATAGTTTGACTACTTCGAATGTATTTCAGTAGTTAATAATTATTCTGGAAGAGTCGCTGAGAATGAGGGATTTAGGAGAGAGTTAAGTGAGTCTTTGGGACATCCAGAGCCTTTATAATTTCAGCTGCTTTATTTAACAAGCAAGCGTGGTTTAGGTGCTAGAGTTGCAAGTGAAATAAGGCAGAATGCCTGCCGTCCAGAAACGCTTGTGCCACTGGGAGAGTTATAAATGCATGAAGAGCTGTGAAACAGTGAGTTGGAGTCATATGTGGCTGGGAAAAAACATATGAGAGGCATCTCAATAAAGCTGAGGAATGGAGAACGTATTTTGGAAGAGATAACACTTAAAAGGTGCCAGCCAGCTGGAGAAGGGAGAGAAAAGTACGCTGATCAGAGGACTTTTCATCTTGAAGTTCCAGTGTTGTGAAAGAGCCGGACTTCCCAGGATACTACCAGGGTTATCCATGACAGATACAGGAGTGGACATCAGAGCAAGGTCAGAAGGGATCTCTGTGCTGAGCTTTGGATCTTACATGTTGAGCTTTATCACTAAAGAAATGTAGAGTCATTGAATGATAATAAGCAAAATAGTCACATGTTCAGATTCCCATTTAAAAATGATCCACATGATATTCAAGTGAAGAATGGAATTAAGAAGAAAAAGACTGGAGATATTAACTCTAGGCAAAATATGAAAAAAAAATTAATTAATTAATTTCAGGTAAATACAATCTGCCAAGAGGAATAGCATAGTCTGCTTTTTGGAGCCAGATTAACTGGTTCCTAACTCTGATTTCACTCTTAAGACTCTGACCTGGGGAGGTACCTCAATCTCCCTGTGCCTTGCTTTTCTCATCTACAAAAGGGTTATAATGACAGTGCTGAACTCAATTATTTTATGAAGACTAAAAGAGCTGATTATAGTGTCTAGTGCATAGAAATCATCTGCTCTTATTACTATCATTGCTAATGTAATATTGTTATAAAAATAGAACATTATTATAGTGTAATAACAGGCTATTTAATGTAATATATTATTCAATTTATTCATGTCTTTAGGATTTGTGGCCTGGTTAGAAATGACTGTCAGGTGGGTGGCTGCATGGCAAGAGAGCGAGAGAACACAGGAAGAGAAATGTTTGGGGAGATAGGGAAAGAGAATTGATGTGAATTACATGCTGGAATGAAGCAGTTGTGGGACTTCGAAATGGAATTTTCTTGTGAGCTGGTGAATGTAATGGCAGAAAGGTACGGACTCTGGAAGGAGATGTGAGAATTTATTAGCATGTCGTGACTGTTTGATGCCACTGGATTGGATCCATTTGCTGGGAAATGCGTAGGTCAGAAAGTGAGAAAAGCTTTGACAGCTGAAGGTGGATATGAACACCAGCGGCACTGCTTGCTGGTCTGGGTGTGACGGAGAACACAGCGGGTAGGAGGAAGTCCTCCCAGACCACAAGTAAGGAAAAATGGTTCTGCTGATTCTGGGCTTTGATAAGGTCACGAACAGATGATTTCCTGGTATCCTGAAAGAATTCCTTCAGCTTTCCAATTTGCCAAACCCATGATGCCAGGGTAGAGCTTTTGGCTGAAAGAATCTTCTTTGATAAATATTGGAATTTTTGGAAGGGAAGTCCTGTGGCCTCAAACTGTTACTTACTAGCCATTGCTTTTAATTGCTGTTAAGGACATGACCAGCATTGGACCTCTAATATACCAAAAAATTGGTGTTCTTGATACCCTAATGTGATTTCTGCCCTTGTTTTAGAATCATGGGGTTGACGAGTGAGATTTGTGCTGGATTTTCCTGCCTTTCTAGTGATCATTCCTTAGTGAGATCTGAGCCCTATCTCGCTGTGAACCTGATAACGTGAACATTAAGTTCTCCCTTGTGTTAGCATTTTCCCTAAGGTAGAGTCACCAACTGCTTCTGCCCAGCCTCTGAGAAAGGGAATTGTGTAAGATAGGAAGGTTTAACTTTGCCTCAAGGCCACCACTGCTAATTGGCCATCGTTCTCAGGGATTCTAAATTCTTGGCAGGTTAGATTTTAAATGTAATCCCTTCTCATCTCAATTTGAGTACAAGTAATCCCCTGGAAATGCTGTCAGCTTGTGGTAAATCATTGCCCAGGTACAAGCAAAAATGCCCCTGTGAGGAAAATCAAGGAATTTTACCTAGCAGTGAATATATCTGATAGAGGTTTATGTCTTAATCTTCAGTTTTTTTTTTTTTTTCCTGCCCCTTTTAGGAAATTCTTATATGATGCAGTTCTTATTCTCTAGTATTGGACAAAGACCCATAAATCAGTTTACAGATAAAATATTGTACATGTGTTCCTAGGACCCTAAGATGGGACAGTAGGTCCAAAGGGCCCCTTAAATTTGAAAACTATAAATTATGCACAGTTATACATCAAAGTTGTACATCACAGTTGGTAATCATTAGGCACTACCACCATGTTGTAGAATTATATGATATTTCCCCGATTCTGAAATATTATTAAGGAAGGTGTACCAAGGACTGGACTGGAAACATGGAAGGAACTCTTGGTATTTTATCTCCCATTGACTATAAAAATTAAGCAAAAATTCTTGGCTGCCTCTCCTCTACTTTGGTGTGTTCTCTCATGTTGATGAGGCTCAAGTCTTCTCCTTGGTATATCTCAGTTCAAGTAGGCTGCCCTTTCCTTCATAGGAACCCTAATAACAGTTTCATTTTTGCAAGGAACCATATGCAATCACTGGACGGTTTGGAGTGCTGGCTACCTTATTTTTCTGCTCTAAAGGAACAGACTTGAATGTCAGGAGAGAGTGTTTTCAAGGGTGTGGGAAATAGACCTTTTCTGACGTGACTTTCAGGACTGTGTACTGCCATAGGCTAGAAAGGGAGAACTGCACAGAATTTGGGATCTAGGAACCCACTTTCAGAAATAAAAGCTCCAATCATTAAGACTATATTGACAAATGTGTTTACTGTTTATAGAAGCCCAAAATTATATGTCTACCACTAGACGATTGGTTGAATAAACAATAATGCATTCATTCTGTGGAGCCTTATGTAATTGTTAAAAAGAACATACTAGATTTCTACATATTGCCTGAAAAAAAAATCCATGAATTCTTTTAAGCACAAAAATATTATAAAGTACAATCCCACTTTACAGAAACAGGATGGAGAAGCCCTGTGTATTTGTCAGTGTGTATGTATATTGTGTGTGTATGTATATGTCTGTAAATGCAGTGACAGAATTAGTGTACAGAAAATTAGTAATATTAACTCATAGGAAAAGAAATAAGGGTTTTATTTATATACCTCTGTGTCATTTCACCTGTTAAAATGACCAACTATCATTTTGTAATAAAAAAGTACAAAAAGGAGAATCATTAGATAGGCAATAGTAAAGTGAAGTTGCTCAGTGGTGTCCAACTCTTTGCGACCCCATGGACTGAGGCCGACCAGGCTCCTCTGTCCATGGAATTTTCCAGGCAAGAGTACTGGAGTGGGTTGCTGTTTCCTTCTCCAGGGGATCTTCCTGACCCAGGGATCGAACCCGGGTCTCCCACATTGCAGGCAGACGCTTTACCATCTGAGCCACCAATGGAATTTTATCTTCTCCTTTGAACTTAAAAAAAATCTAAATTTAAATGATGTGGTTTAAACCCAAACATTGTCTGAATTTGGCCGCTGCAGAATAAAATATAGCTTTCTTTCAGCAGACTTTGTGTTTGCCTGGGTCCCAGATCTCTTAAATAAATAGGTTGTGTTTATTCAAATCCTGGATAAGAAATCATTTTTCAAACATAAAAATTACCCTGCATAGTACTCTGAACTCCTGTCTTGAGACTGCACATGAGGACCGCAGTGGTTGTATTGCTAGAATACTAGGAAATGAGGTGAGGACTATTAAAAACTGCCGGCTCATGAAAGCTCTAACTTCTCTCTGAGATTTGTAGCTCTAGGGAGAATTTTGGAACGATTTCCAATTTCTCCAGTTCGTCTTTCGTTGTTATGGGGGAAAAAAATGACTTTCAAATAGCAAAGAATTTCCCGTCAGTTTTTTGATAGCTTTTCATCCAGCGATCAGCTAGGTTCCTTCTGAGAGAATATTTCTAATAAGAAAAAAAAATCAGTTTCAAAGTCCAACGCTGACCACTTTTTTATGTTCCTGAGGCTGAGTTCAGTTCTATATGAGGCAGAACCCACAATTTTTCGACCAGCAAATTGGAAAACCAGCGTAATCATTTCCATGTGCCCATCTCATTTTCTAAGGATCTGTAATAAGTTTAGCAAACAGTTTCCCCCCTTTGAAAACCTACCAAATAATTGATTATTTCCTCCCTCTCAGATGCATGTTCTGTGTGTAGTGTTACTCTGATTTCCCAACCACTGTAACATTAGGTCGATGTTCTTTTAGACTTCAGACAATAATGGATTAAACCTTGCTGCCTACTCAGAGATCTCGTCTGAGTGGAAATAGGTTTTTGTGGCACTACAGAATTTTTACCTCATCTACTCAGCCAATAATTGGTCAGAGCACTGATTCTGGTTAGAAATAAGCAACAAGCTTCCTGTATCCATGAAAAGAAAACAAGCGAATGCGTGTAGCCTCTGAGAAACACGGGTTTACTTTTAAAGCAAAGCAGCACCCGGCGACCAGAGAGCAGTGTATGTCTGAAACCCACTCTCTGACACGTTCTTTCCAGCATTTCCCAGGAATGCTGGGCTGACTCCTAAGACTTGTTTTTACTTCCTGCCTTTTGGATAAAATGAGTTTGCCAACCAGCTGTGAGTACCTAACCCTGGGGAAGATGGCTAGATTCCGAAGCCCTGCACATGTTCCTGGATCACCTTATGCAACCAACAAGCCCATTGACATTAAGCCACAGAGGAGACGGTAACTGCTTTCCTTTCTTCTAGCTGTCTGTCTGTGAAAACGTGTTTTGTTGCCCTTTAGTAACTGCTTTGGAGGTCTGCTGAGCTGAGAGGGTCAGGGTGAGAGGTTAGTTCTAAAATTCAGCATACTGGATAGCTAGAAAAAAATTAACCAAAGAGGAAAGAGAGCTGGAAAATATTCTTAGCTTAGCTATTAGCAAAAGCTGATACGGTTTCAGGGTCTATAGATTTTAGGAATTTAAGAGATTACTAGTGCTTATACTACCTTCAGAATCATCTACGGTGAATATTTCACAGAGGATTTTCCTGAATAATGGATATATTTATAAAATCTCTTATTACCAGATTCCCAGTATCTCACAATCTACAGATAGCATTCCTTAATGCCTACGTATGATAAATAGGTTCAAATTCTATAAAAAGCATTGATTTACATGTGGTCACTATGGAGGCCAGAATAGGCTTAGATATTTTTCCTCTGAAGAAGATGTCATTTCTAGATCAAGGTTCCAAAATTGTGCTAACTCACAGTCTCCACAAAGACCCACACCACACATACACACACACACACACACACACACACACACACACACACACACTCTCTCTCTCTCTCTCTCTCTCTCTCTCTCTCACACACTCATTACCCAGACCAGCTCACGTTGTATAATTAAGAGTTGCAATGTTGAACTGAGTGTTTTCATTACAAGAAAAGAGGGAGTGCAGTAAGAAAACCCTGTCCTATTTTCTAGCCTTTTTACTGCAGTGTAAAAACAGGGTTAATATATTTGACAAATGGGTCTAAAACTAATCCCTCAATTTGGGTTTTATATAGTCGTTATATTCAGTTTTTTCAGAATGAACTTTGGGAGCCTTTTTCAATGAGACTCTATTCTCTGTGAAAATGCCAATTCTCCATAATTGTATGAAATCTTGAAATCAGAATCCAAAATTCAAAACACAACATAACTTACTGAAAGACTATCATTATCAGCCTACACTTCTATTTTTCCTTTTCTTATGATGCATGCATAAACTCACACATAAAGGATACATTTTGCCAAACATGACCTTATTTGTAAACATAGAGGAACATTCGGATATTTAAGTGATTTTTTTCCTACAAGTTTCCAAACTCTCAGAAATGCCTTGGAGTTAGTTTTTCAACTGTAAAAAAAAAAAAGTAATGGGAATGAACTTTTAAAAATTTTTTGAGAGGAGAAATATTCGATTCTCTTCCCCAAGTACCAAGGCTCTTCCTGTCGACCTCTAGGACCAGTTGAATTTAAAACACGCTGGCAGTAACTAGCAACTGGGTGAGAGAACATTAGGAAAATGTATCCTGAGACTCCCTATACAGCTCAGTTTTAATCAGTCGCCCAACTCCCTTCTGTAGTTAGGGGTGTGACACCCATACCACTAGACGCCAAAATGTTATTAGTCATGAAAATGTAACCTTCTTCCATAATAGGGGATGTTGAGTTTTGAAAGCCTACTTGAAATGGATATGCAATACAGGTTGATAGAATTGTTGCCTATAGTTTGACAAAAGATAGACAATTTTTTACTAATATCGCATTTATTGAGAGAGACATAGTGGTTATGGCATTGGCTTGAAACCAGTTAAAAAGGGTTCAATTCCTTCCTTTTTTATTTTAAGTTTACATTAGTAAGGTCTTCAGACACGTCAATGCTGTGTTCCTATTCACATTACCTTACCTTTTTTTCCACCTAAAAGTAATCAACTTCCTGTGTAAGTCAGCAAAATTATGTGTTTATATAAGCTGATAAGTATATGTATGTAGTGTGGACTCGGCATGTTGCATTGTACCCAGACAAGTTCAGACTTATCTTCAGTCACTCTTTACACTGAGTATTATAATGTATTTTGCAAGCAAATATCCTTGCAAGGTGTTTGACAATAACCAGTATTTTGCAGTGTAGACCTCAAATTTGTAAAAATGTCAGGTCTAGCTTGTTCTTCAGTACAATACATTGCTTATTGTATACAGCAAGTAAATAAAATAAACGGCCTTTTGCCTAAGATATGTAGTCATTAAGTCATTATATGTAGCGCTTCTATCCCATAGAATTATAACTCTGGCAACAAACTTGTAATGAAAACGATGGTTGGAGGGGATGGATAAATGGGTGAAGGAAGATCCAAGTCATCGGTGGTGTCTTTCTATTGTGCAACTCATATTTTCAAGTTGTACATTGTAAAACCTTTATTTGAACTTCTTTTTAATCTGCTGAGAAGTCAGTACATCTGGAACAGTGGTAGATTATTGTAGATGCACTATAATCGACCCCGAATTAAATGGTGAGGTTTCAGAATACTTGCTGGGACTCCTCTAAGATTTGTTTAAGACAACGTGTTTAAGTTTCCTTTCATGTAGTTACATTTGTGCTCTTTGGCAGAAAGGATACTGTTTTGATAATTACCAAAAGGGAGGGAAGGAAAAAGGGAGGAAGCCCGGAAAACAACTGAGGAAGAGGAGCTGTATGTTGGTGTTCTAACTTAGTGAATGAAGTGTAATATTGAGGTGGTAAAAAGAAATATGACTTTTCATTAAGTGGAGAGAATAAAGCAGGAAATCTAATCGTATCAAAATAGACCTCAATTTGAGTTCAAGTATATCCTTATAAAACAATGACTTGTTGAAAGAACAGCATGTTGCCATGGAACACAGGGAGATAATTTCCAAATTGAGAATGAGCAGCATTGTAAGTGTGACCACATGGTCACTGGATAGTTCTGAATTCTTATTTCAGGAGCAGCAGTGAAGAGATTAACAAAGAAGCTAACACTCCTAAATCTTAATTAATCTCAGTGTTGAAGAGAATGACAGTCTTATCACCTGTGATTCTAATAATTTTCTATATTCATGTTTTTAAAAAAATTTCCTCTAATGTTTTGTAGCCTCCACAAACTCAAGGACTCTATTTTTACTCTTGCAAAAAAAATAGCTTTCTTTAAATTTTATAATACTTTGATGTCCCTGATACATAGAGAATAAGTAATCAGATTTAATCTGGCTTTTCCACTCCATCCTCACCCAGTCAGGCTGCAGGGTTTTGGAGTGTGTGGATTGCTTCTTGCTCACTGCCACATCCTTGGTGCCCAGCATAGAGCCAGGCACAGATTGGACAATAAATTATTTAGGAAATAAATGATGAGAAAGTGTGTGTTACCTGTCTTGGCATAGGTGTATGTGTCCCTTCTCTGAGTACCATCACATGGAGTCTTTGGCAAGACCTTCCATACAGTAAAAATGAGAAGTCACTGTGAAGGGGAGAGAGGAACGTTCCTAGAGGAAAGTGATATTGAAACTGTCAGAAACCGTGATAGAAGCACAAAAGTGGATACAATCAGTTACAAAAATTGTGAAATGTAAGCCCTAGTTCCTTTTGTCCTGCAGTAGTATTAAGCTCAGAAAACATTTTTTTTTTTTAGCAAAATTAGCAACAAATATTGGGAGCAGTAAAAGAGGCATGTCAGACTCAACAGCACCATCAGGTACAGAATATACCTGTGCTCCTGGGCACTTCTCACAACCCAGCACCTCTGGGTGCTCACGCGTCTCAGCAGCTCTGCCCCGTGTCTCTGGCTGGCGGGCCTCTGTCCTGAGCTGCTCTGGGGTCCCTCCTGCTTCCCACCTTCTTCTCATTCTCTCCATTCTTTATGCGCCTTTTTCCCTGTAGTCTGTGGGCTCAGAAAAAAGGATATAGGAATAAATCCTAGGAGTCTGAGTCTGCGTTAATCAGCCTCTTTTCTCCTTGAGAAAAGATTACACTAGCACGCTTAGATTTCTAATCAATCGTCCAACTTCCATTTACTCAAATTAATATTACTTTTAGTTCATTAGTAGTAGTAAAAGAAATAAACTGTTAGTATTAGTTTGCTAGGGCTGCCATAACAAAGGCTGAATGGCTTAAACTGCAGAGATTTATTTTCTCAGTTTTGGAGGCTTCAAGTCCACAATCAGAGTGGTGCCAGGTTTGGTCTCTCCTGGCCCCTCTCTGCTTGGGTTGCAGATGGCTGTCTTCTCGCTGAGTCCTCACATGCTCTTTGCTTTGTGCCTGCATCCTGGTCAATCTGTGGGTCCGACTGTCCTCTTACGAAAAGACCATTAGGCAGATTGGGTAAGGGACTCATTTGAACAGCCTCTCTCATCCCCTCTTTAAAGACGGTCTGTAGATACAGTCACATTCTGAAGTACAGGGGATCAGGCATCTCCACATGAATTTCGGGGTGACACAGATTAGCACATAGCAAATTGTATTCATATAAATGCTTTGAGATAATGACTGTGGAAGGAGACAGGAGTTGGACTATGATTCCTCAGTAATGAGGGGCCTCCTGTTTATTAAAAAAAAAAGTTCAATCAATGAGTCTGAACTTTCACGAGTGATATATTCGAAGTATAAGTGAATACATCCTACTTTCTGTACCAAAGGAAAACAGTTACACATTGTGTACAGTCAATCTTCATCAAATATAACGTATTTCACTAGGAATCTATCATCATTCAAACAGAGACCAGATCAGCATTTGCTTTTCAATAACCCTTTTTGGAAAAGTGGTTATTAAATTTATTATCAGTGTAGCCAGCAGCTTTCAACTGGAACTTTTGGCAACATTTAGGGACATTTTTGATTTTAAGTTGTGTGGGTTCACTCGCTCATTCATATCTGACTCTTTCAATCCCACATATTGTAGTCCACCAGGCTCCTCTGTCCATGGGATTTCTCAGACAAGAATACAGGAGTGGGTTGCCATTTCCTTCTCCAGGGAATCTTCTAGACCCAAAGATTAAAGCCAAGTCTACAGGTAGAAAAACAGGATGATGTTAAACACTCTCTTATACACAATGAAGAGTTATTCTTAAGAAAATGATACAAATGAACTTATTTACAAAACGTAAATAAACTCACAGACATAGAAAACAAATCTATGGTTACCAAAGGGGATTGGGGAGGAGGGATAAATCAGGAATTTGGGATAAACTTGTACATTAAAAAGCAGAGATAATACTTGGCCAACAAAGGTCTGTCTAGTCAAGGCTATGGTTTTTCCTGTGGTCATGTATGGATGTGAGAGTTGGACTGTGAAGAAAGCTGAGCGCCAAAGAATTGATGCTTTTGAACTGTGGTGTTGGAGAAGACTCTTGAGAGTCCCTTGGACTGCAAGGAGATCCAACCAGTCCATCCTAAAGGAGATCAGCCCTGGGATTTCTTTGGAGGGAATGATGGTGAAGCTGAAACTCCAGTACTTTGGCCACCTCATGTGAAGGGTTGACTCACTGGAAAAGACCCTGATGCTGGGAGGGATTGGGGGCAGGAGGAGAAGGGGACGACCGAGAATGAGATGGCTGGATGGCATCACTGACTCGATGGACATGAGTTTGGGTGAACTCTGGGAGTTGGTGATGGACAGGGAGGCCTGGTGTGCTGCGATTCATGGGGTCGCAAAGAGTCAGACACGACTGATCGACCGAACTGAACTGAATTGAACTGTACATACTACTACTGTATATAAAACAATCAACAAGGACCTACTGTATAGCACATGGAACTATACTCAATACTTTGTAATAACCTGTTAGGAAAAAATCTGGAAAAAAAAAACTTACGTATGCATAACTGAACTACTTTGCTGAACATCTGAAACTAACACAACATTGTAAATCAACTGTACTTCAACTGAAAAAAAGAATTATTATTCAACTAAAAATCCCCAAATCCCAATAGAGCTGAGATTGAGAAACTTGTATAAACAAATTGGATTGGGGAATACTTTGAAGCTCTTTGATAATTGATTGAAGCTCTTTGATTGATTCAGATAATTGCTATTTTTTATGTATTCATGAAAATACCTTCATCTTTCTCATGGTAACCACTAGATAATGCTCTCTTAGCCTGGTTAAAAATAACCATTGCCACACTTTTTAAATGATCTAAAATGTTCAGTGATTCAGACAGCTTTATTGGATTGTCAGAGCCTATTATTATTTCAGTAGAGCTACCATGAAGATTTCATTACAGAAAGCTGAATAAATGATCTAATACATTCTTGTAGCTCCAGGCTAGGTACTAAACATTGATATGCTTTTCAAGGTGAAGTAAAAAATACTGGGTAAAACTGCACAAAAGATAACAAATATTGAGTGACCATCCCATTGACCTGGTAGAATGAAGACTCTTGTCACCTGTCCCCATGCCTATGTACATGGGTACATGTTTTGTGAATGTGTGAGCCAAAAGTAGATTTTCATCATAACTAGCTCATCCTAGCAGGAGAGAACAAATTTCATAAGGGGAAAATGTAGTACTTTCTCAGATAAAAGGTACTTCTTTTCAATAAATAAAGCTCCTAATTATCATCAGGATTTAGTCTAACACTGCTTTCATCTGGGGAAAAGTTATTGGCAATAATGTTTGAACTAGAATGTGTATTTCCAGCTCCTCAGGCTCTCCTCAAATCCAAGGCAGTATATACAAATGTCTACTAGCTAAGGGATCTCCAGAGAAATCAAACTCAATATATTTGTAATTGAAATTGCCCAGGGTCCCTCCGCATATTCTGTGATCCATGGCACTTGCCAAAAAGTCATCCTAAATGCTTTCTCTGCCTCAGCCTACACTCTCCATCACTATCTGTCATCAGGTACATTCTCTCTTCTTCCTTTTGTTGCCCTTCCCAACACACTATCCTTGTTAGGCCCTCATTTTCTTTTGCCTGAAAGACTCATAGCCTCATAATTGATCTCTTTATCCTTGTATCATCCTCTTCCTGACTGTCATTCTTTAAAATTTCGTGATGCTTCCCTGCTTACACCAATAGCTTTTCATTGCCTATAAAACATCTCACTTCCGAATGTCCATGGTCTACCTCCTCCATATCCTGTATCCTTAGGAATAAATCCCTCTCATCATCCACATATACTCTGCATTTTAGATGTAAAGAGCTACTAACTATACCTGTTCTTGGCCTGTAGGTCTCCTCTTCCCCCTCTCTGTAATGAACCCCAGCTCCTCCTGCAGATCTTTTTCATTAATCCTTCCCTAATTCCCTATTTCCAAAATTGAGTTTCTCCTTTATCTAGCTGTTGTCTCTTTTTTTATGTGTCTGTTACAGCATCATCATATAAACTTCAATTATTTATATGTATGCTGTCTTTCCTGCCGTTTTATGGTGGCATGATGGAAACAGCTGTTTCAGGAAGAATAATTTGGCAGTAACTTGCAACATAAACTGAAATGGAAAAGACTGGAGCCCTATCCTGATTGAAGCAAGCAGAATAAAATCCTAGCAGGGACCATTTCATTACAATTACAAAATATATAAATATATGATTACAATTGTGAGACCCGCTCAAAAGGAGACAAGGGTCCAATAAAAGTGTATAAATAGGTCCCTAACATAGTCTGAGCATTTGGAAAATGTTTCCCTGGGGATGATGAGGCCTGAAGATGAGTAACATGTTCTATGGAGAACTAAGTGAGGCTCTGATATGAATGTTAAACTGAAAGAATAAGGTGTCTGAGCTCTAAAAAGGGAGGGCAGAGAATGGCAAAAATAAAGCGAGGGAGATTGCTCATGAGAGTGAAAGAACAAGATAAATTCTTAATTTCATTTTAGAGAAGCATTAAATGATTATTTAATGTAACTCTTTCATTGAAAATGCAATTTTAAACATATCCTTTGTGTCTTATTTATCAATGAGAATTTTAAAATATTGAAATAAACAGGTAGTATTTTGCAACTGAAGTTAGAAAAGAAAGTCTGTTTTCCAATCTATTGCCAACTACTAGTGATTAATAAAACCAGTCATAAATATTGACCTTTGTTCCTCTGCATCAGTTTAGCATTCCCCCATCACCTAGCCATAACGGCCTCTGCTTTGCTAAATGGAGTGACCTGAGACTATTTAGAATACTTAGAATGTTGGCTGTTCTGATGCACAGGAGATTCTGCACAGTCACAGTGAGCTTCATGTCAGTGCATTTCTACATCCAATTAGAGACATTAAATTGCCCATCTTTTGGAACAACTTTCCGTGTGTTCTTCCTCTTGGCTTGTTTTTCTTTCCCACTGATTTTTCTCTTGCGTTAAATAAGATTATTACATAGATAAATTCATGCCATGAAGGGAAAACTTCGGTTATCACCTTTATTTTACTTTGTTAACTGCGTGAATGAAATAGTGAATTCTGACAAGCATTCCCGGCTTAGCATAGCACTTCACATAGCCCTGCTCCCAAGGAGATTGTATATAGATGTAGAAGGTCTGAAAGAAGCAAAGACAAAAAATAAAGGCAGGAGGGGTGGGCAGTCAATCCATTGGCAGCCTTTAAACTAAAGTTGATTACTTGAAACTTGCTTTGTAATGCCATGTTTTCTACAGCCCCATGAGGAGGGTGACTCCCAGCAAAGAAGACAGTTTCGCCAGTGGTAATACCCTAGAGAGAAGTTTGTTGAGAAGGAAGTTACAAATGCCCAAGGGAAAGCTATCAGCTTCCCAGACAAGATGGAATGTGTTCTAAATTTCAAAAGATGGTCAGGGCTTCATTCATGAGGTTTTCGGTAGCTCATGTTGTTACTTATCCTTCAGGCCTCATCATCCCCAGGGAAACACTCCCTAAACGCTCAGACTGTGTTAAGTACTTATTTATATACCCTTATTGTACCTTCATCTTCTTTTTAGCAGTTCTCACAATTGCAATCCAATATTTATATATTTTGTTGACCTAGAAGCTTCCTTCCATAGTCATTTATGGGATCGTGGGAACAGCGTAAGACTATGCTTTAAACCACAGTGTATACAGTGCTTTGTACAAGGCTTGTAACATAATAGGCGCTTGGTCAATTCTTATGTGATATATTATTCTCATTGGGAATAAGAAAGTCATCAGACACAATAAATAATCATGTACCTCTTGCGGAAACATATTAAATTCATTCTAGCAACTTCCAGACTTGTGTCTTAAGCCCTGATTGCACTTCCTTTTTACTTGTATCATCATCACTGCCTTAAATTAAAACAGGGTGTTCTCATGGCCAAGATGAAACTCATTATCTTACTTTTAAGATCTATTCCTCTGCTTCTATTCTTTGATTAGAAGGCCTAATGGATTCAGTTCAGTTCAGTTCAGTTCAGTCGCTCAGTCATGTCCGATTCTTTGTGACCCCATGAATTGCAGCATGCCAGGCCTCCCTGTCCATCACCAACTCCCAAGTTCACCCAAACTCATGTGCCTCGAGTCGGTGATGCCATCGAGCCATCTCATTCTCTGTCGTCCCCTTCTCCTCCTGCCCCCAATCCTTCCCAGCTTCAGGGTCTTTTCCAGTGAGTCAGCTCTTCACATTTGGTGGCCAAAGTATTGGAGTTTCAGCTTCAGCATCAGTCCTTCCAATGAACACCCAGGACTGGTCTCCTTTAGGATGGACTGGTTGGATCTCCTTGCAGTCCAAGGGATTCTCAAAAGTCTTCTCCAGCACCACAGTTCAAAAGCATCAGTTCTTCGGTGCTCAGCTTTCTTCACAGTCCAGCTCTCACATCCATACATGACCACAGGAAAAACCATAGCCTTGACTAGATGGACCTTTGTTGGAAAAGTAATATCTCTGCTTTTTAATGTGCTATCTAGGTCAGTCTTAACTTTCCTTCCAAGTAGTAAGCATCTTTTAATTTCATGGCTGCAATCACCATCTGCAGTGATTTTGGAGCCCCCAAAAATAAAGTCTGACACTGTTTCCACTGGTTCCCCATCTATTTCCCACAAAGTGATGGGACCAGATGCCATAATCTTAGTTTTCTGAATGTTGAGCTTTAGGCCAACTTTTTCACTCTCCTCTTTCACTTTCATCAAGAGGCTTTTTAGTTCCTTTTCACTTTCTGCCATAAGCATGGTGTCCTCTGCATATCTGAGGTTATTGATATTTCTCCTGGCAATCTTGATTCCAGCTTGTGCTTCTTCCAGCCCAGCATTTCTCATGATGTCCTCTGCATGTAAGTTAAATAAGCAGGGTGACAATATACAGCCTTAAAATACTCCTTTTCCTATTTGGAACCAGTCTGTTGTTCCATTTCCGGTTCTAACTGTTGCTTCCTGACCTGCATATAGGTTTCTAATGGATTACTCCCCAGTTATCGAAACTAGAAACATGGGAGTCTCTGTATTCATCTCCCTTTATTTCATCTCACTCCTTCATCACCAGGTTCTCTTTTACCTGCTAATAAATTCTTATATCAGACACTTCCATTCTGTCTTTGCTAACACTGCCCATTAATGTAGTCTGCTATTAGGACCTCTTATATGATCTGCACGTCATTGGTTTCTGTATAATCCACCCAGAATGACTTTATGTGGATGTTTGTTGGATTGCTTTCATTGCTATAGTAGCACAGTACTTTCTTTTTTGCAAGACTCATAAATTACAGCAAAACCCTTTAGGTGGCTGATATTCAGTTCCAAAGTTTTATGATGACCCCAAGTATAAAAATGCAAAATTCTACCTTTGTGGTGTTTCTTCCTGAGCAATGGCTGAGTCACAAAATGATGAATTTGCCTAATTTGCATGAAAGAAACATTTAAAATTCCTCTAAGATTTCTTAAAATCTGAGCTGACAATTGCATGATAATTCACAGTAAATCATCTCACAAAACAGGTAGCTTTCAATGTATCACAATACGTGAGGAATTAGTGTCATTTAGTTATTAATTATTAACCCAGGCAAAAGTTAGTAAAATCTATGTGCCTATAGCTACAGAAGTCTCAAAGTCTGTTGAGTAGTCAAAATTATTCAACATACCCTTATGATACAGTTTTTCTAAATTTGCAATGGCTCTTCTGGCCCCTGCCGCCTTGATGGAAAACACGTGCTCTTGTCTGTGCTGTTATTTCTGAACAGCATATATTGGTGTCTGATGCAACATGGTACTGGTGTTACCATGGTAATTCCTTGTATAATAACAAGAACATCAAGAATATGAGCAGCTTGCTGTTCTCTTTGAGTTTAGTCTATTTCCTTTGAGTTAGAATGTAGACTAAGTAATATCCAACTCCACTGAATTACTATACCATCAAAAGATGTATCTATGTTTATAGACATTCTTGTATTAGATTTGAGAAGAAACTCCAGTGTTGATAGTAAATATAAAGGGGAAAGGGAAGTCGCTCAGTTGTGTCCGACTCTTTGCAACCCCATGGACTCTAGCCCACCAGGCTCCTCCGTCCATGGGATTTTCCAGGCAAGAGTACTGGAGTGGGGTGCCATTGCCTTCTCCAGGGGATTTTTGCCCCACCCAGGAATCGAACCTGGGTCTCCTGCATCATAGGTAGACGCTTTACTGTCTGAGCCACCAGGGAAGTCAATAGTAGATATGCTGCTGCTGCTAAGTCACTTCAGTCGTGTCCGACTCTGTGTGACCCCATAGACGGCAGCCCATCAGGCTCCTCCATCCCTGAGATTCTCCAAGCAAGAACACTGGAGTGGATTTCCATTTCCTTCTCCAATGCATGAAAGTGAAAAGTGAAAAGGAAGTCGCTCAGTCGTGTCCGACTCTTTGCGACCCTATGGACCACAGCCTACCAGGCTCCTCTGTCCATGGGATTTTCCAGGCAAGAGTACTGGAGTCGGGTGCCATCACCTTCTCCGAATAGTAGATATGATGAGCCTCATTTGCTGAGTTAAACATATACTAAGATTGCACGTACACCAGGAAGAAGAACTTTCATATAAGAAAGTTCTATATGCAAGAACATTTTATTTCACGATCCAGCTGAGCTACATTTTTCTGTTTAACTTTCTGTAAGTATTCATTCAATATCATACATATGGAACTGTAGAATACAAGATGGTCACACAAAGAGCCTGTGCCTGTGGAGCTGATAGTCTGAAGAGAGAACACAAGTACTAAATATAAATAACTGATTGACAAGATCCAGGTATCTGTAAATTCATTTATTTATTTATTCATTCACTCATGTATTCAGTCATTCAACAAACATTTACTGAACAGGATTTGAGTTCAAAACTCTCAGTTAAGGATTGCAAAACTGGGTAAGACAAATTTCCAGCCTACAGGAAGATCCACAGCCTAATTGCTCAGACAAAAATTCAAATAAAAAAATTGAATTATAACCACATAAAGACTTGACTGATCCTCTAGGGGCACACAGGGCCAAACACAAACACTTGTTCAGAGAAGCTTTTACAAATTGAGTCATGAAAGAGGATGAGCCATTCTACTGAAAGGCAGTGCCTAAGGGAACTGCTAGGAAAGAATGAACTATTATATAGCACTTTGTCGTTTACACAGTAGATTTCCATATATCACCACCTTTGGTTCTTACAGCAACTGATAAGAGAGCTGAGGGTTCAAGGGCCTTGTTCACGGCCATAGGGCTGCTTCAATACTAGCGTTGGTGCCTGAAACTAGACTGAGAGGTCAGAGTCTGAGACTCTCTTCAGACTCTCTCTATATACAGAGAGAGATGACTCTAAAATACAGTGTATTTTATACTCCATATCCAGAGGGAAAGTAGAAGCAAAACACTTTATCAGCTCTGAGAAGGGAGAATGTACTTCTAACTGGGGGTGCCATACGTGGACAAAATGACATTTAGTCTTGATGTTTGCGCTCAGTTTTGTGGAGCTGAGAATCTGGCAAAGGCATGGATTATAGAAAAGTAAGTAAACGTTTATAGGAAAAAAAATAAGTGTCGCCAAAACTTAATGAACTTGAGAGGCAGTCATGGGAAATAAAATTAAAGAGAGTGAGACTGTATTTTTAGGCTCATGAAAACCTAGCTAAGGATTTTGTTTTTCTAAAATAAGCTATTGAAGATTTTTGAACAGTGGAATTCTATGATCTTAGCTTCACTTAAGAGAGAATCAAATGGCACCTATAAAGGCATAGTTTGGAGCAGCAGATGATAGAGTAAGGAGACCAGTGGGAGTAGTGATAGCAATAATCCACTCTAGAAGTAGTAGTAACACCCTGTACAAAATGATGGAGCAGAATATTCATTTATGTTGTACATTTTGTGTATTTTATATTTTCTACAATGTATAAAAATTTACAAGGAAAAGTAAATTTGTCTCTTGCTGCTGCTGCTAAGTCGCTTCAGTCGTGTCCGACTCTGTGCGACCCCATAGACGGCCTCCTACCAGGCTCCTCTGTCCCTGGGGTTCTCCAGGCAAGAACACTGGAGTGGGTTGCCATTTTCTTCTCCAATGCATGAAGGGGAAAAGTGAACGTGAAGTCGCTTAGTCGTGTCGGACTCTTAGCGATCTCATGGACTGCAGCCTACCAGGCTCCTCCGTCAATGGGATTTTCCAGGCAAGAGTGGGGTGCCATCGCCTTCTCCTTGTCTCTTTTAAAGAGAGTGTGTATTTAGGGTCTAACATGGAATGGTACATGTAGTAATAAAATCGATAGGAGGGAAACACGGAAGAAGGATCAGCAAGACTTGAAAAATGTTATAGGAAAGAAAAAGAAGATGCTGTTTCCTTGATCATACCTAGACACCACCAGTATTCCTGAATTGTAGTTAACAGGAACAAAGACTAAGAAGAGGAACATCGGGTTTGAGAGTAAAAATAACTTATTGATGAACAAATTGGTTTTGAGAATTTGTCAGGAAAAGTGAATGGAGAAGAGCAAACAAATATCTAACAAAGAGTTAAAAAAAAAAAAAGAGAAAGTCAGGATTGGGGATATGAAAACCAAAGAGGACCAAGCAGAGGTCCTTGGGGAAACATGTACATGTGTGAGTTAACCTTAAGTTTAGCAAAGTCAGAGTCAGTTACCTTTTGTGTATTTGTTTCCAATTCAGATCCTTATTTTCACCCTGCAATATACTGTGCAGACCTCTAAATGTAGCTTGTATAGAGGATAAATAATTTACAGAAACATCCAAAATACATCAGACTTTGTTACTAAATATTTTATTGCTGAGGTCACTAGATTTGGCTAAGTTGTAAGATACATAAATTGCCAAGCTTTGCAAAATGGCATTTATTTTTAAACTGACGATGGATTTCAAATCAAATTGTCGTATTGGATCTTGAACCTTTTTGTAACCAACAAATGCTTTCACAAAGCGAATGTTGATAAGATGACCCAGTACTGATCTCTTCTACTATTATTAGTTTCTCAGAAATAAATATTAATGAGAATGTTGAAATGTTGCAGTTGTCAGAAATCAACTAAAATTGGCCTAATGATTAGGGTTGTGTTGACTCTGAATAGAGGTACATAATTCTGGATTTATAGGGAACAACAGAGAAGCAACCAACAAAAAATAATGTGCCACGACCCAGTCAATGGAGAAAAGGATGTTCATAGCCACATAGTAAGAATTAGCTATGAGATTGTGTTCCATCCTTTTCTGTTGCGCTGCTGGTAAAAAAACAATGTTAAAATAGCCTCTTTCTTGTAACCAAACATTTCTTACTGGAAATTCAATAGGCACACTTTTCTCTTGTTTGGCCAGATATGGGTATTTGTCTTACTGCCTTTTAGTAGTTCTGAAAACAATTTTATCAGTAGTTCAATACATTCTTTTCCCAGGAGCTTGGGTGTATTATTGAGGTTGTTTCAAATGCACTTAATGTCCTCTCTAATGGATATGTTTATTTGTTTCACAAAACCTTCTTTTCTCTTAGCCAGAGAAGTTACTTTTATATGCCTTATGAGTGCTTCACTGCTATAACCTATAGATTATGGCACTTTGTTATTTCATATATACTTTTAATACGATATATGTCATATATAACTTGTAAGTAAAGAGTGATGAAAAAATTATTGCTTACAATCTTTTCATATAGAACTGTTACAAACAATGCATAGTAAATGCTAAACAATACTTTAATAATTAGAAATTAGAACAGAGTGGAGTAGATCAGTTCATCTGTGGCACTGAGACTTCATATACAATAGTCTCAAAAATTAAAATATATCTTGGAAGTTGAAATATTCATACAGATATCAGGTAAATGTGGAAATATAATTTTATTAGAGTTCTATATAGTGCTGTTTGGCTATAAATCCACTGATCTGAAGTTTCTGTGGGTAGATTCTAAGTATGTCCAGCACCTGGCTTAGAGAATGGGAAAAACAAAACAAAACTACTCTTCTT
Organism: Capricornis sumatraensis; assembly: GCF_032405125.1. Taxonomy (NCBI): domain Eukaryota; kingdom Metazoa; phylum Chordata; class Mammalia; order Artiodactyla; family Bovidae; genus Capricornis; species Capricornis sumatraensis. The sequence goes on from NC_091086.1 coordinate 26,773,422, forward strand.
AGCTTGCAAGGAGATGTGAACTTCCTACTTCTGACCTGACCCATTCCAGGATAAGTCAAACGTTTACTCTCACCAGTGTAAAACATCTGGGTAATTCCAGTTTGGGAGACATATTGCTTTAGATACATGGAACCCTGAAAATTGGTAGAGTTTTGCATTTCTTTTCTTGATAAATGATGTTGCCTGTATTTTTGTCATACCCAACAATTCACAGTCCTCAGCTCTCCCACTTTTTTTTCCATTTAGTTAAAATCGTCTACCGTCTATCTGTTTCACATATAACTCTTAGAAGAGCAGATGTCTGGATTATTATCCATAGTTCTCAAACACACCAAAGTTTCACTATCAAACTATAATCCCCCATAAAAAATCCAGGCATATAAGGCTATGCCTTGATGTAGAATAACTCCTGGTTTTCTAGTTATCATTTTCTTAGAACAGCTCTGAGCTGTTCTTGTTGGGCTCTCCTCTGGGGCTCTTTGATAAATCAGTTCTAGATTGAGATTGACATCAAGAGAGAGCTTGAGACAAAAGATGGAAAACAGCTATGAGCAAAATAGTTGTCCTCTGAAAGATAAACAAATACAAGACATACCAAGAAAATACAGTTGGAGTTGTTGCTTTCCCTGGATGTTGTGGAAGAGTTGACCAATGTAAAGGAGGGTAGATTAACAATGCAGTCACATCCAGGGCGTGTTATCTAATCGACTGAAGACAAATTTTATATTCTCTATAGATGTTGTCAAAAATAATGATCCAGGATGGAATAATAAGTAACCTGTGTTCCCTTAACTGGGTCATTTGTCTCATCATGCTGTTGACCTCTTATTTATTTATTTCTCAGTATTTAGACCTGTGCTGGCCAATAGAAATACTATGGAAGCCACATTTGTAATTTAAAATATTCTACTACCACTTAAAAAAAAAATAAACAGATAAAATTAACTTCAAAATATAATCAATATATAATCAATGATTAATATTATAAGCAATATATAATTATTAATGAATTATTGAAAATTCTATCCTCATTCTAGTCCTTTGAAGTCCTGTGTGTATTTTATATACATATTAATTTAGATGCTAACTTTCTGTCAATCATGCTTGATCTAAATTTCAGTTCACTTCAGTTCAGTTGCTCAGTCATGTCTGACTCTTTGCCACCCTATGGACTGCAGCACACCAGGCTTCCCAGTCCATCACCAACTCCCAGAACTTGCTCAAACTCATGTCCATCGAGTTGGTGATGCCATCTCGATGGCGTCTCAATCTAAATTTAGATTTCATAAAATTTGCAATTGAAAATGTAGAATCACTTAACTCAGGTTTCAAATTTCCACAGTAATCAGCTATCATTTTTAAAATTTAAGTATTCACTACTTTTTTTATCATGTAATTCCACTCTTCAAATCCTTTCTTCATTGCCCATCACTCCCCAATGGAGCCTGTCTCGACAACTCTTGCTCATGATTGGGAACCCAAATGCTGACCCCCTTTCTGCATTACTGTGACAGTCAGTCAGAATTCTGCATTATTCCATGTACTGTGGACCTGAAGCCCCAGAAAGACTGAGGCTATTTTGTTACCAGATCTGTTTCTTGGGTTTTTTGTTTGTTTCTTTCTTTTATGTTTTTATATCTCTATGACGCAGCACAGTGGTTCCTTGATAAAGTCTCTCTTGTTGTATGAGCTATCAAGTTGGACACCACCGAAGTGACTTAGTACATGAGGTATTCAACAACTCTCCTGTGTCTGTCATTCAAGGCCTCTAAAATTAGACCCAGCCTACTGTTCTGATCTTATCTTTGATTCTCAGTCATACGGTTTGTCTCTAAACAAATTGGTTTGTAGCTGTCTCTTAGATATGCCTTCTGTATTTCCATCCCCTTGTCTCGGCTCACCATCCCCTCTCCTGAAGTATCCTTCTTTCCTCTTGACCTGCCCAAATTCTACCATTTTTTTCAAGATCCAGATCATCCTTCTGCCATAGTAATATGCACGGAGCATCATGTGCTCCACCATGTTGCAGAGTCAGAATTACATGACTTCAAGGAAGGAAACTAAGCTTGGGGTCCAAGTGGATCTGTTTGTTTTCCTTACCCAGTTGCCTGCCTTCTCTGAGCCTCATATTCTTTCTCTATGTAATTAGAGTAATAAAACGTAAATTTTAGGATTGTCTTGAATATGATGATTGATGCATATATTGGCATGCAGTGAGAGTTCAGGCAGAATATGTGAGATCTGTTGTTTTCAGTGTGACCGTGGGGCATCTAATCGTGCAGCTTTTACGGTATCTTTTACTGTGAGATTTCACTGTCATTTGGATCACTCTACAAGATAGCATTCTACAATACAATCAATACAATACAATACAGATCACTCTACAAGACAAATAACATTTACATGCTTTATTCCAAACCAGACTACAAGTCTCTGGGCTAAACTAACAAACCAGACTACAAGTCTCTGGGCTAAACTAACACCTAGTTGAATTGTAGACACACATACATAAACATATATATATATATGAATACATTTATTGACAATTAAAGAGAGGATGTATATTGACTTATGTATATTGAGTCATTTAATCTTCCCTGCATGCATGCGTGCGTGCTGTCACTTCAGTCAGGTCCGACTCTTTGCCACCCTAGGGACTGTAGCTCATCAGGCTCTTCTGTCCATGGGATTCTCCAGGCAAGAATTCTAGAGTGGGTTGCCATGCCCCCGTCCAGGGGATCTTTCCGACCCAGGGATTGAACCCCCATCTCTTAAATCTCCTGCATTGGCAGTTGGGGTCTTGATCCCTAGCGCCACCTAGGAAGCCCTCAGTTCAGTTCAGTTCAGTTCAGTTGCTCAGTCGTGTCTGACTTTGCGACCCCATGCTGCACGCCAGGCCTCCCTGTCCATCACCATCTCCCAGAGTTCACTCAGACTCGCGTCCATCAAGTCAGTAATGCCATCCAGCCATCTGATCCTTGGTCGTCCCCTTCTCCTCCTGCCCCCAATCCCTCCCAGCATCAGAGTCTTTTCCAGTGAGTCAACTCTTCACATGAGGTGGCCAAAGTACTGGACTTTCAGCTTTAGCATCATTCCTTCCAAAGAAATCCCAGTGTTGATCTCCTTCAGAGTGGACTAGTTGGATCTCCTTGCAGGCCGAGGGACTCTCAAGAGTCTTCTCCAACACCACAGTTCAAAAGCATCAATTCTTCAGCACTCAGCCTTCTTCACAGTCCAACTCTCACATCCATACATGACCACAGGAAAAACCATAGCCTTTACTAGATGGACCTTGGTCGGCAAAGTAATGTCTCTGCTTTTGAATATGCTATCTAGGTTGGTCATAACTTTTCTTCCAAGGAGTAAGCATCTTATAATTTCATGGCTGCAATCACCATCTGCAGTTATTTTGGAGCCCCCCAAAATAAAGTCTGACACTCTTTCCACTGTTTCCCCATCTATCTCCCATGGAGTGATGGGACCGGATGCCATGATCTTCGTTTTCTGAATGTTGAGCTTTAAGCCAACTTTTTCACTCTCCTCTTTCACTTTCATCAAGAGGCTTTTTAGTTCCCCTTCACTTTCTGCCATAAGGGTGGTGTCATCTGCATATCTGAGGTGATTGATATTTCTCCCAGAAATCTTGATTCCAGCTTGTGTTTCTTCCAGTCCAGCGTTTCTCATGATATACTCTGCATATAAGTTAACTAACCAGGGTGACAATATACAGCCTTGACGTACTCCTTTTCCTATTTGGAACCAGTCTGTTGTTCCATGTCCAGTTCTAACTGTTGCTTCCTGGCGTGCATACAGATTTCTCAAGAGGCAGGTCAGGTGGTCTGGTATTCCCATCTCTTTCAGAATTTTCCACAGTTTATTGTGATCCACACAGTCAAAGGCTTTGGCATAGTCAATAAAGCAGAAATATATGTTTTTCTGGAAGCCCTAAACACAAGCTGGAATCAAGATTGCCGGGAGAAATATCAGTAACCTCAGATATGCAGATGATGCCACCCTTATGGCAGAAAATGAAGAGGAGCTAAAAAGCCTCTTGATGAAAGTGAAAGGAGAGCGAAAAAGTTGGCTTAAAGCTCAACATTCAGAAAACGAAGATCATGGCATCTGGTCCCATCACTTCATGGGAAATAGATGGGGAAACAGTAGAAACAGTGTCAGACTTTATTTTTGGGGGCTCCAAAATAACTGCAGATGGTGACTGCAGCCATGAAATTAAAAGACGCTTACTCCTTGGAAGAAAAGTTATGACTAACCTAGATACCATATTCAAAAGCAGAGACATTACTTTGCCGACCAAGGTCTGTCTAGTAAAGGCTATGGTTTTTCCTGTGGTCATGTATGGATGTGAGACTTGGACTGTGAAGAAGGTTGAGCACCAAAGAATTGATGCTTTTGAACTGTGGTGTTGGAGAAGACTCTTGAGAGTCCCTTGGCCTGCAAGGAGATCCAACTAGTCCATTCTGAAGGAGATCAACCTGGGGATTTCTTTGGAAGAAATGATGCTAAAGCTGAAAGTCCAGTACTTTGGCCACCTCATGTGAAGAGTTGACTCATTGGAAAAGACTCTGATGCTGGGAGGGATTGGGGGCAGGAGGAGAAGGGGACGACTGAGGATGAGATGGCTGGATGGCATCACGGACTCGGACGTGAGTCTGAGTGAACTCTGGGAGATGGTGATGGACAGGGAGGCCTGGCGTGCTGTGATTCATGGGGTCGCGAAGAGTCGGACATGACTGAGTGACTGAACTGAAGTGAATCTTCCCTAAAAAGCACCATTTTATAAGGAAGTTGATAATGTCCCTAGAAAATAAAGTCTGTCACTGTTTCCACTGTTTCCCCATCTATTTGCCATGAAGTGGTGGAACTGGATGCCATGACCTTAGTTTTTTGAAACTATAAGTGAAATGATTATTTACTTGTTGGTATACAGTCATTGTGCATGCAGTTTATATAGATGGTGGAGGCAAAGATTGCCAGCACAAAGTAACAACGTCTCGTTGCTTAAGTTCAGATTAATCATTAATATTTTTCCATGGATCAATACCCCTTAGAAACAAAAATTGTAGCGGTACTCTTCAACTCCATGTGTTTGCCAAGTGTGAAAATCCTTGGGCCAGACTTATTGGAGCTTTGTGTTATGCTTTTCATTATGAGCTTTTCTTAGCTCTTCTCTGTGAACAGTTTTTCCCCCTCCCCGTGCTCCTCAGCCTGCCCTGAGAGAATGGATGAGGTATACTTTCACACCTCACCTGCCCCGAGGTGTGTAAGTATAGTGGGATGGGGCCTGGGGGGAGTTCTTTTAATGCTGCTTGGTTTTTAAGTTAATGTTCCTCTTCAATTGAAAGTTAATCTGTTATATTCCCTGAAATGAAATAATGATAACCAAAAGAAAGACAAGACAACCTTTCTAAGTGTGTGACTTATGAGTCCCACAAGTGATTTTTTTTTTCAAGTATGGAACTTTGCATTTCATTTAAAAGGTGAGACATGTTAGTATCCCCTTGGAAACATTCTGTTGTTGTTTAGTCGCTCAGTCATGCCCAACTCTTTGCAGCCCCATGGGATTTCCCAGGCAGAAATACTGGAGTGGGTTGGCATTTCCTTCTCCAGGGGCTCTTCCCAACCCAGGAATTGAACCAGCATCTCCACATCTCCTCCATTGCAGGCAGATTCTTTACCACGAAGCTACCAGGGAGGCAACATTAAATTTTTTCAAAAGAATTACCATTAAGGAGTTGATAAGTATTTTAAATTTTAAAACATCCTGTAAAACTGCATCCCAGAAATATAAAGCCCTCTGCTCTTATCCCTCTCAATGAAACCCTCTTGTATTCATAGATTGGGTCTGATTTACCTTTGTATGCCTTCTGCTGTTAAAGCTTACAAAAATAGGTGTGCAATAGTTATTTAATAAGTAAGTTAATTAACTGATGAATCAGTTCAGTTCAGTTGCTCAGTCGTGTCTGACTCTTTGCGACCCCATGAATCACAGCATGCCAGGCCTCCCTGTCCATCATCAACTCCTGGCGTTTACTCAAACCCATGTCCATCGAGTCGGTGATGCCATCCAGCCATCTGATCCTCAGTCGTCCCCTGTTCCTCCTGCCCTCAATCCCTCCCAGCATCAGGGTCTTTTCCAATGAGTCAACTCTTTGCATGAGGTGGCCAAAGTATTGGAGTTTCAGCTTTAGCATCAGTCCTTCCAATGAACATCCAGGACTGATCTCCTTTAGGATGGACTGGTTGGATCTCCTTGCAGTCCAAGGGACTCTCAAGAGTCTTCTCCAGCACCACAGTTCAAAAGCATCAATTCTTCGGCGCTCAGCTTTCTTCACAGTCCAACTCTCACATCCATACATGACCACTGGAAAAACCATAGCCTTGACTAGATGGACCTTTGTTGGCAAAGTAATGTCTCTGCTTTTGAATATGCTATCTAGGTTGGTCATAACTTTCCTTCCAAGGAGTAAGCGTCTTTTAATTTCATGGCTGCAATCACCATCTGCAGTGTGCATTAATATACAGTATTTGTTTTTCTCCTTCTGACTTACTTCATTCCGTATAAGAAGCTCTAGGTTCATTCACTTTATTAGAACCAACTCAAATGCATTCCTTTTAATGGCTGAGTAATATGTATATATGTACCACAACATCTTTATCTATTCATCTGTCAGTAGACGTCAGGGTTGCCTCCATGTCCTAGCTATTATAAATAGTGCTGCAGTGAACACCAGGGTACATGTGTCTTTTTCAGTTATGGTTTCCTCAGGGTATATGCCCAGTAGTGGGTTTGTTGGGTCATATAGTAGTTTTATTCATAGCTTTTTAAGGTATCTCCATACTGTCTTCCATAGTCGCTATGTCAAGTTACACTCCCACCAACAATGCAAGAGGGTTCCTTTTTCTCCACCCTCTCCAGCATTTATTGTTTGTAGATTTTTTGATGCTGGCCATTCTAATCCGTGTGAAGTGATATCTCGTAGTTTTGATTTGCATTTGTCTAATGATGAGTGATATTGAGCATTTTTTCATGTGTTTGTGGGTCATCTATATGTCTCCTTTGGAGAAATGTCTGTTTAGATCTTCTGCCTGCTTTTTGGTTGAGTTGTTTGTTTTTTCTCATATTGAACTGCATGAGCTGCTTATATATTTTAGAGATTAGTTCTTTCTCAGTTGTTTGATTCGCTTTATTTTCTACCATTCTGAGGTTGTCTTTTCAGCTTGTTTATAGTTTCCTTTGCTGTGAAAAAGCTTTTAATTGGGTCCCTTTTGTTTATTTCTTTCTTTTTTTCCATTACTCTAAGAAGTGGGTCATAGAGGATCTTCCTGTGATCTATCTCAAGGAGTCATACTACCTATGTTTTTTTTCTAAGAGCTTTATATTTTCTGCCCTTACATTTAAGTCTAATCCATTTTGAGTTTATTTTTGTGTATGGTGTTAGGAGGTGTTCTAGTTTTATTCTTTTACATGTAGCTGTCCAGCTTTCCCAGCACCACTTATTAGAGAGGCTATTTTTTCTCCATTGTATATCCTTGCCAAAGATAAGGTGTCCATAGGTGCATGGGTAAATTTTTTTTTAATGTTTTAAACATACTTTTGTTATGGACTGAATTTTGTCCCCTCAAATTTCATGTTTTAAAATCCTAATCCCAGAACCTCAAAAAGTCATTTTATTTGGAAGTAAAGATGATTAAGTTAAATGACTATGTTAAAAGCAATTAGGATGGGCCCTAATACAGTATGACTCGTATCCTTATGAGAAGAAGAAATTTGGAAACAGAAAGAGAAACATCAGACATTTGCACACTCAGGGTGATGACTGTGTGAACGCATAGCAAGAAGGGGGCCATCTGTAAGCCGAAAAGAGAGGCCTCAGAAGAAACCAAACCTCCTGACATTTTGATCTTGGGTTTTTATCCTTCAGAACTGTGAGGAAACAAATCTCTGTTGTTTAAGCCTCCTGGTCTGTGGTCTATGCTATGACAGCCGGTGGAAACTAACCCAACCTTTTAAACTGCAGCCTTTGAAAATCCTGTCTTAAAATGATAGCGAGGGAATAGAAGGGTATAAATTCCCAAGAATAGAGAGATGAGAAAGGAAACAGCTGGAGATGAGAGAGAAGTATTTTAGAAATGGAAAATAGAGAACTGGAATTAGCTAGACTGAGAATGCTAATTACAAAATGCTCACAGAGGAGGGTGTTAGAGGAGGAACTTAAAAATAGGTGGAGATTGATGGAAAATCTGCATACGAAGTAGATGTTCCCACAGGTCCTCCTCTCAGCCTGCACAGCAATTCCACCTCATTCTCCTCACAATATTGGAAATTTATTCTATGAAAAAATAAAGCAAGAGAGGTTATGACTTGGAGATATCAGGTACAGTGGAAGGTGAGAAATTTAATGAAAGTATCAGATATATGGTAGTGGTTTAGTTGCTAAGTTGCGTCTGACTCTTGCAACCCCATGGACTGTAGCCTGATTCTCCAGGTAAGAATTCTAGAGTGGGTTGCCATTTCCTTCTCCAGAGGATCTTCCCAACCCAAGAATCGAACCTGGGTCTCCTGCATTGCAGGCAGATTCTTTATCAACTGAGCTATGAGGGAAGCCCACATCAGATGCATAGAAAAGCTCTATCTTCCTTGTAGCACGTTGGGACAGGAACTCTGCCAGTTAGGCTCATAATGCCAAGGCAGGAGATTGAAGAATCCCCCCCCAGAAATGGAATCACCACTCAGAGAAAAGACCTACAGATACCGGCATTATATGACTGCCCAGTGAAAAATCCAAGGCTCTTTATTTCCCAGTTAACCTACAGTGAATCCCAAGACTCTGCAAGCCCACTTAAGACATGCACAACTCCTAGTCAGCATTTTAGTGTGTCTCTCTTTAAAATGAATGGACTGCCAAGCCTACATAAACATTTTCCTCTAAGGAAACTCCCCAGCATAAAGTATAAAACAAGTGAAAATAATAAATAAATAGATAATTTAAGAAACAAATGGAAGTTGCAGGAAAAATATGATATTCTCAAGAGAACAAACTTATTAAATAAGATGATAACATGCAAAATTAGCAAGAGAAAAACAGCTATTAAAACTTAAGGATAAATGAAATTTAAAAAATCAATAGAAATGTTGAAAAATAAAGTTTTAGAAATTTATCAACAAAAAGATGAAAAGATGAGCAACAGGAGGAAATTATAAAAAACAGTTCTGTGAGTAAGCTCTAGATACTAGGAGTTGGAGAAAGAAAAACAGAGGAAATGAACTCATCAAAGAAATAACAGAAAAATGTCATCAAATTGAAGAACATATTTTTCTTCATTAAAAAGGCCCATAAGTACCTAGAACAATGAAGAAAACAAATGCATACAAAAGCTATATCTTGATATTTCTGATAATGATTCATGAGCTATTGATTTTATCCTCTTAAAAAGCGTATCGATGCTTAGGAGACAATGGAGCAATGCATTCAAAATTCTAAATGAAAATAATTTGCAACCTGGCATTCTATAACTAGCTAACTCATCACTCTAGTGCGAGGAAACTGAAAAAATAATTGATCTGCTTGACCGAGGCAGAAAATATATTACACAGAACTGTTAAAATTACTTTAGAGATTTCTGGAATAATTAGTGATAATGTCTCATAAAATTAAGCAAATAAAAAGGAGGCAGTTTATAACTTCAGAAAAAAAAAAAGGTTATTCAACAAATGGAACATAATCATGGCACACTGTTTGACTTATAGTAACATTCCTCCCCAGGGATAAAAAGACAAAAGCTGAATTTCCATTTAACCATCATTGTTATGTAACTACATTGAGAAGATAGAAGAAAGTGAGGAAGTGCGATGATTTAAGTGTGAAATCCTCATTGTTCATAATGGGAAGTCAGAGGTTAGTTAGTTTGTTCAGTCGCTCAGTCGTGTTCAACTCTTTGTGACCCCATGGACTGCAGCACACCAGGCTTCCCTGTCTATCACCAACTCCTGGAGCCTGCTCAAACTCATGTCCATCGAGTCAGTGATGCTATCCAATTATCTCATCTTCTGTCGTCCCCTTCTCCTCCTGCCTTCAATCTTTCCCAGCATCAGGGTCTTTTCCAGTGAGTCAGTTCTTCTTGCCAAAGTATTGGAGCTTCAGCTTCAGCATCAATCCTTCCAATGAATATTCAGGACTAATTCCTTTAGGATTGACTAGTTTGATCTCTTTGCAGCCCAAGGGACTCTCAAGAGTCTTCTCCAATACCACAGTTCAAAAGCATCAATTCTTCAGTGCTCAGCTTTCTTTATGGTCCAACTCTTACAACCATACATGACTACTGGAAAAACCATAACTTTGACTATATGGACCTTTGCTGGCAAAGTAACCTCTCTGCTTTTTAATGTGCTGTCTAGGTTTGTCATAGCTTTTCTTCCAAGGAGCAAGCGTCTTTTAATTTCGTGCCTGCAATCACCATCTGCAGTGCTTCTGGAGCCCAAGAAAAGAGTCTGTCACTGTTTCCATTGTTTCTCATCTATTTTCCAGGAAGTGATGGGACTGGATGCCATGACCTTCGTTTTTTGAATGTTGAGTTTTAAGCCAGCTTTTTCACTCTCCTCTTTCACTTTCATCAAGAGGTTCTTTAGTTCCTCTTTGCTTTCTGCCGTAAGGGTGGTGTCTTCTGCATATCTGAGATTATTGACATTTCTCCTGGAAATCTAGATTCCAGCTTGTGCTTCATCCAGCCCAGCATTTCACATAATGTACTCTGTATATAAGTGAAATAGTTCAGTTCAGTTCATTTCAGTCGCTCAGTCGTGTCCGACTCTTTGCGACCCCATGAATCGCAGCACGCCAGGCCTCCCTGTCCATCACCAACTCCCGGAGTTCACCCAGACTCACATCCATCGAGTCCGTGATGCCATCCAGCCATCTCATCCTCTGTCATCCCCTTCTCCTCCTTCCCCCAATCCCTCCCAGCATCAGAGTCTTTTCCAATGAGTCAACTCTTCGCATGAGGTGGCCAGAGTACTGGAGCTTCAGCTTTAGCATCATGCCTTCCAAAGAAATGCCAGGGTTGATCTCCTTCAGAATGGACTGGTTGGATCTCCTTGCAGTCCAAGGGACTCTCAAGAGCCTTCTCCAGCACCACAGTTCAAAAGCATCAATTCTTCGGCACTCAGCCTTCTTCACAGTCCAACTCTCACATCCATATATGACTATGGGAAAAACCATAGCCTTGACTGGACGGACCTTGGTCGGCAAAGTAATGTCTCTGCTTTTGAATAAACTGTCTAGTTTGGTCATAACTTTTCTTCCAAGGAGTAAGCGTCTTTTAATTTCATGGCTGCAGTCACCATCTGGAGTGATTTTGGAGCCCCCCCCAAAAAAAGTAAAATAAGCAGGGTGATAATATACAGCCTTGATGTACTCCTTTCCCAATTTTAAACCAGTCCATTGTTCCATGTCCGGTTCTAACTGTTGCTTCTTGACTTGCACACAGATTTCTCAGGAGGCAGGTAAGGTGGTCTTGCATTCCCATCTCTTGAAGAATTCGCCACAGTTTGTTGTGATCCACACAGTCAAAGGCTTTGTAGTCAATAAAACAGAAGTCGATGTTTTTCTACTTCAGTTAGAGCTATCAAGTTATATAGCAGAAGAAAGGACTAAAACAGTTCAGAGAGAATGAGAAGGGTGGCACCATAGACACCTGTCACTAGTTCTAAGCTATATTGTACAATCTTTGCAAAAAATGGGTTAAATAATTCCTTAGTTAATTTAAAAGGAACCAAAGCAACCAAATTTTCAAATTTGATAAATGTCCTGTATTTGTTACCCCAATCACAGCTGAATGTCTTGGGTTGGGGTTGTATAATACTTGAGTGGGTTGTGCCATTTTCCCTTTCATACTTGGTAGGTTTAACATCATTACTGGCTGTAGAGACAGGAATAATGGTACTCTTTGTTGGCAGAAGTGAGGCTGGCTGCCCTGACCTTTCAGGAGAGAGGAGACTTGACCATCTGGACAGTCAGGCCAGCAGATTCAGTGCTGGTCGATGACTGCGATTGTAGACACTGAAGGCAGCATGTTGTTCAGGTCTTAGCTGATCCTACTGCAGCGCTCTGAAGATGACTTGTAGCTAATGCTTTTCACTTCCCATCTTCTCATTTCTCATGTAAAAAAATCAGGATACAAAAAAGTCTCTATATTGCTAGAAGTTATTGAATTCACACATAGAGGAGGTAATCCTCTTTACAAAGAGTGAAATAAGCATAAAGAATTTGATTTTCTGTGCAGTGCTTTACAGAATATGTCCGACTTGTTTACAGTCACAGTTTCACTCTCAGAATGACCATAACCCAAGCTTGCAGGTTTAAAATTCCCTTTGATTCAAAAGCATCCAGAACTGTTTGACCTTCACCAGGGCTGGCAGAACATACGCTGTGAGGGCTCCCTGATTTGACAGAAAACTCGTGTGCTTTGTCCAAGGGAAGGGCTTCCCAGCATGCATTCACTTGGCTGGCTGGACTTCCAGGGTCCCTGAAAGACAGGTGTGTTGGAAATGGAGTAAATAGAATCTTGCTGTGTCAGACTTTTCCCTCTGGAGCAGCACAGTTCTCTTGCTGAGCAGCAACAGCAACTGGAGAAATTCACAAGCTGCAAGAGTGACGTCAGCAGAGCTACATGGAGTCAGTAGAGACCCAGAGCCCAGGAGAAGCTTGCTCCTTTCACTGTGATCCCGTGGAGTTCCACACCAGAGGCCTGCGGTTCTGCAGTTCATCCCACTC